>NC_140166.1:145171304-145198804 GCF_963971535.1 Notolepis coatsorum | reverse complement strand
TAATGCGAATTCTATCGCTCGTTTATCGTAAAAACGCGAGGAATTGACTGAATCCAGATTTAATACTGCCATTGGAAAGAGGAGCTTTCCCCCTATCCATAGATGTATGATATGGCCATAATAATGTCATTTATAGTTCATAATTACATTTTGAATGTATAATTCAAAAGGATTATAATTCAGTACTGTATCTACAAATTCTTCTGTTTAATCATCTTCCCTTTATTAATTTCCTTAGATTTTCTTTGTACACTTGATCTCAAGAAGGTGCTGAACGAGCTCAGTGCACACAGACCTCATTTGCACCTTTGTTTACAGTTTATTTTTCTAATATCTTTATATTCAGTGCTAATTATATTGTTTACACTGTTTATTTTTTTTTATCAAATTTGATTGCCTATATTCATGTCTTTCTACCATTACCCTGCCCTGCCCATACCTGTACTATCCATAGATGTATAAAAAATAAAAAATTAGTAAATAAGTAATTATTATTATGATTTGGCCATACTAATGTATTTTATAGTCCATAATAAAAAGATTTATGTATAATTCAAATGGATTATAATTTATTACTGTATAATAATAATAATAATGGATTGGATTTATACAGCGCTCTTCGTGACACCCCAGTGACCCCAGAGCGCTTACAGAGTCCATTATTCGTTCATACACAGTCATCTACAAATCCTTCTGTTTAATCATCTTCCCTTTATTCATTTGCTTAGATTGTTTTTACACTTGATCTCAAGAAGGTGCTGAACCTCAATGTGTTATTCACCGGCAAAGATGCAAAAAAAATCATAGTTTATATTCTCCTTTGTTTCATCACAATTTACTCAAGCCTAGTAACAGAAACAATATTCCTGACACTGGGAATACATTCCCCCAGGTCCCTAGATGTTCCTAGAAACCAAGAACATGCTAATTGACCTTGTAGAAGTGGAGCAATCTTCCATTTACTTGGGCGTGTACTTTTAGGCAACATTTCTGAAAATAGGGCTACAGCTTAACAGGTTTTCTTTCTTTTCTTTCTTTTTATCTGTTTTTGGTAGATATTTTATTGGTTTTTGCTACCGGGCAGTCCGGTAGAGAGAGAGAGAGAGGAAGTATGGGAGATAGAGGGGGGAAGACATTCAGCAAGGGTCGCCGGGTCCGGGAGTCGAACCCGGCATGGCCGCGTTGCACCGCAGCGCTGTACGTGGTGCGCCACCCTGGCCCCCCAGCTTAACAGGTAATTAAGATCTGATCCCAGTGCTGCTCAGCACATGGCCTGGGAAGTCACCCTCTGAAACCTTCTTCATATTCCGTTTTTATTTAGGTTGTAAACGTCCTGCCCCACTTCTCAGAGAGCTGCACTGGCTTCCCTTGTTACCCCCATGTTACCCCCATGCTACCCCCATGTTACCCCCGATGTTACCCCCATGTTACCCCCCATGTTACCCCCTTGTTACCCCCTTGTTACCCCCATGTTACCCCTATGTTACCCCACTCCTCAGAGAGCTGCACTGGCTTCCCATTGCCGCATGAATCCACTTCAAGGTCCTCGACCTGGCGTACCGTGCAGCGAGGGGAACGGCTCCCTCCTACCTACCACCTATATATAAATGCAGCCATTTACCATTTACCATTTACCTCTAGTCAATGGTCTCTAACTACACACCCTCAAGACCCCTACGCCCTGCATCTTCTAGCTACACACCCTCAAGACCCCTACGCTCTGCATCTTCTAACTACACACCCTCAAGACCCCTACGCTCTGCATCTTCTAACTACACACCCTCAAGACCCCTACGCTCCGCATCTTCTAACTACACACCCTCAAGACCCCTACGCTCTGCATCTTCTAACTACACACCCTCAAGACCCCTACGCTCCGCATCTTCTAACTACACACCCTCAAGACCCCTACACTCTACATCTTCTGACTACACACCCTCAAGACCCCTACGCCCTGCATCTTCTAATTACACACCCTCAAGACCCCTACGCTCCGCATCTTCTAACTACACACCCTCAAGACCCCTACGCCCTGCATCTTCTAACTACACACCCTCAAGACCCCTACGCTCTGCATCTTCTAGCTACACACCCTCAAGACCCCTCTGCTCTGCATCTTCTAACTACACACCCTCAAGACCCCTACGCTCTGCATCTTCTAACTACACACCCTCAAGACCTCTACGCTCTGCGTCTTCTAACTACACACCCTCAAGACCCCTACACTCTGTATCTTCTAGCTACACACCCTCAAGACCCCTACGCTCTGCATCTTCTAACGACACACCCTCAAGACCCCTACGCTCTGCATCTTCTAACTACACACCCTCAAGACCCCTACACTCTACATCTTCTAGTAGCTACACACCCTCAAGACCCAGTGGCGGCCGGTGGGTGCTTCGCCACTAGGGGCGCTATACCAAACATTTTGCAAACATGTACAAGGCACGCATTGGCGAATATTATCACCATTGCCATCGATCAATATATGATCAGTCAGTCAAATGCAACCACGTTTCCAATAGCCCAACACAAACACGCACAGCTCTCTCTCTCTCTCTCTCTCTCTCTCTCTCTCTCTCTCTCGCTCTCTCTCTCTCGCTCTCTCTCTCTCTCTCTCTCTCTCTCTCTCTCTCTCTCAGATGATGTCAGATCCATTCAATAATAAACACATTTGTAAAGCTCGTTATTTTAAACAAGTTACCATTCATTGTCTGAGTGGTTATGCCCCACATGCGGCGAAATTAGAGAGAGAGAGAGAGAGAGAGAGCGAGAGAGAGAGAGAGAGAGAGAGAGAGCATTTTAGTAAAGTTACATTTTCAACAAGATTGCTGCTATTTAAACACTTCATGGAAACAGGGTAACGTTAACCTTATGTCGACTGTAGTATTGTATGACCTCGACATAATGTTTAAACGTTAACGTTACTCCGTTTCCATGAAGTAATTATAAAAGTGGCCAGCTAAGATAACGGAGCTAACAGCTAGCAGTAGCTAACGTTAGCTGAAAGCTGTAACGTTACAACGTTATGCGGCATCAGTAGACAACGTATCATGTATTAAACTAGAGTTAAGATCACTAATCTACCTTGTTGTTGGCTTGTTGATAAAGTATATCCACTCCATGGCATTGTCCATCCAGCCTGTGTTGATGTCCATCCATTGTTGTCCCTCCGCATCCATATAGCTTGTTGTTAGCCAACAAGCTGTGTGAGTGAAGAGCTGTGTCTTTGTCCATTTCCGCCTCGAACAGCCTGCAAACTACCTGGCGTTCTATCGCCATGCTCTAAGACAAACTCTAACCTTAACCAACTTTGAAAGAGTGCCTAAGCTTAACAGTCTAAAGAACTTGCAGTCACGGCACGCTCTGCTGCCTGCATCTCACAACAACATCACAACAACACAACTATCTCTCACGGACCAACCTAGGAATAAGCTAGAAATTTGGAACATTAGAAATTGGATTCGGCCAATCAGAGATCGTCTCTGTGAAATTCTGCTACGGAAAAAAATACTGGCGTCGGCCAATCAGAGAGCGTCTCCGCGAAATGCGGCTACAGAAATTCTTGACGCTACTGGCTAGACCGCTTCAAATAATAGTCATAATAGTCATATTTCAACGCACAACGCGTTATGCACTGATTGGCTGTGACGGATACAGCGATCAAACTGTGACGCGCACTCAGAGCGCTATCGCGTCTAGCCCGGGCGAGATAAAAAAAATTAAAAAAACGTCACTTCCTGCTCAGGAAAACGAGTGTTTTTTTATTTGAGATAATAACGTTATATTGTGCATTGGAAATACAAACATACTTAAAATGAGTAAATATTATTCATTTTAAAAATGTTTATATTATATAAAACTATAAGCTATAAAACAAAAAACTAAAAAGTTTTATTTTCTTCTTCTCTGATTTAACAGCAGCTGGCAGCAGGTGGGTCTGCGCCCTTGCGCCCCTAGTGGCAGAGCCGCCACTGTCAAGACCCCTACGCCCTTCATCTTCTAATTACACACCCTCAAGACCCCTATGCTCCGCATCTTCTAACTACACACCCTCAAGACCCCTACGCCCTGCATCTTCTAACTACACACCCTCAAGACCCCTACGCTCTACATCTTCTAGTAGCTACACACCCTCAAGACCCCTACGCTCTGCATCTTCTAACTACACACCCTCAAGACCCCTACTCTCTGCATCTTCTAACTACACACCCTCAAGACCCCTACGCTCTCCATCTTCTAACTACACACCCTGAAGACCCCTACGCTCTGCATCTTCTAACTACACACCCTCAAGACCCCTACGCTCTGCATCTTCTAACTACACACCCTCAAGACCCCTACGCTTTGCATCTTCTAACTACACACCCTCAAGACCTATACTCTCTACATCTTCTAACTACACACCCTCAAGACCCCTACGCTCTGCATCTTCTAACTACACAGCCTCAAGACCCCTACGCTCTGCATCTTCTAACTACACAGCCTCAAGACCCCTACGCTCTGCCTCTTCTAACTACACACCCTCAAGACCTATACGCTCTACATCTTCTAACTGCACACCCTCAAGACCCCTACACTCTGCATCTTCTAACTACACACCCTCAAGACCCCTCCGCTCTACATCTTCTAACTGCACACCCTCAAGACCCCTACACTCTGCATCTTCTAACTACACACCCTCAATACCCCTACGCTCTGCATCTTCTAACTACACACCCTCAAGACCCCTACGCTACCTGTTTGATGAACAATGCCATTGACCCTTAGCTGCCAGAGTTGCACCCTTCCTTCCTGCTGACTTGTCGTACAGAACTTTTAAGCCACTTTGGATAAAAGCTCAGCTAAATGTAAAATGTAAATGTCACAGATTCACAAAGGAGCATAATATCACCAGTGAGAGGAGGAGGAAGGAGTCGCCCGCGAGAAATCCAATCTCGTCTCTCTCATATTTTACAAATGTAACCGTCCTGGACACGTCTCGCTGAGATGGATAATCAGCTGCATGAATCATGACCTGCTGCTAAACCATCTCCTCTGATTTCACCTGGAGTTTCTCTTGGCTCTCCCCGAGCCTCAGGTGCACCGCTGGCATCCGCAGACAAACACGCTCCCCACAGATGAGAATGATCTACACTGATATGGCTTTGGTTTACATCCTACGTGATATTGGATAGTTCTGGAAGGAGGAAAGGTTACATACTGCATTTTAAGACATCCGTATGTGTCTGTGTGATTCTGCAGATTTATGGCAGTTCAATAACTTCAAGGTTAAATCATGAAGCCTTTACGATGTGTGCCAGAGATGAACCTCTCATTAGATGAAGCACGATGTCATTCGTCGAATGTTAGTTGTTATCTTGTCATTAGTTGAATGGTTAGTTGTTATCTTCAGAGGTTAGTTGAGTGGTTAGTTGTTGTCTCCAGTGGTTAGTTGTTGTCTCCAGTGGTTAGTTGTTGTCTCCAGTGGTTAGTTGTTATCTCCAGTGGTTAGTTGTTATAGATTGTATAGCTTTACGCTCTGCTCTATTTGGAACTATCCCTTTATCCACTTTAATAATGAATAACTTTCTCCACATGCACACACCTATTTACCTCCGCCTGGCCACACCCACATCCGCTCCTATATAAGCGGGGTTGTGGCCACACAATCAGCTCCTTCCCTACTTTCACCACGAAAGTGTCTGTAACACACCACTTTAAGTTTAGTACCAAAGTAGATTGTTGGAGAGGAGCTACGTGGACATTGTATCTTTGTTTTTTCTCTCTCGCAAATTTTCGAAAAAGCAAAGAGATAATGTCTTCACCGTCGGAGGGTCTAGACGATTACAACGCTACTATCCACCAGCGCTTCACTATCGCAGCGTCCTCCGTGCGTCGTGGGGCGTCTCTGGTTCCACGGTCGTGGCAAACAGGTGCGCCTGGGCGGCGCCCGGAGGAGAGTGTGCTTTGCCAAGGCGCCGTTGAGCTCCCATCTCCTGTGAGGTGGCCGAGTTCCGGCCCTGGTTCCCCCGCCAGGGGACAGTCGGCCGACCGACAGTTCCTCTGGTGGCCGGGGATTTGCGTCGCAGACTCTTCGCCTCGGCTCGCTCTCGTCGTAAAACGGCGAGCAGCGGGGGTGAGCGGCCTGGTTGTAGTGTTGTGCTGGAGCCGAGCGAGAGTTCTCTCACCTCTTCTCCATATCCGATGGAGACTGAGGATTACATGGAGGGGGCGCGGGCTCTCTTGTTCGAAGGCCCGGTGGAGACGTGTCACTCTCCCCCTCGACGGCGCCCAGTGCAGCCTCCCGTACGCGAGGGATGCGAGTGACGTGGAAGAAGGTATGCAAGTGGAGTTGCTTGCCTTGTTCCACGAGCTCATGGCGGCCGCCGCAGCCGCTAATGGCGTGACGTTGCAGCAGCCACTGCCGGCACCTGTTCCTGATGACATGATAGGTCATCTCTGGCAATGTCATCCTGTGAGAGAGACGGGCATTGTCTGCCCATTCTTCCCAGCAATGGAGGCTTACGTGGCGCAGGGACAGGTAATATCCCGCATCGTTGGCCTTACCCCCGCCTACGTGCCAGTCACGCGGGTGGTGGGTTTGGTCCAGGGGCTAAAGGACGGGGTGCCTCGGCTTGATAGCGCGATGGCAGCCATCCTTTGCCCCGAGATGGTGTGGGAGCCGTTAAGAGAGCCAGTTCCCCAGGGGAAGTCGGCTAGGCAGTTGGCGTCGTGGAGTGACCAGGTGTACATCGCCTCGACACAGAGCCTGGCTGCCACTGTGAGGATCCGAGTTTAGGAGAGGAGTGTAGAATTCAATCGCGGGACAATGTGGAGTAAGAGAGACGAGGCAACGAGTCGACGTTCCGATAATAGGTATTCTTGTTTACCAGTGAGGAGATCCGGTATAAGAATCGAGTTTGTTGGTTGACTTTTTTTTTATTACATTGGTTGCCATTTTGTCACAGGATGGAACCCAGGTAGGTAATTTCATCTTTCCTTGTGACAATATTGCCTTGCTGAGTTTGTTATTTTATCCAAGAGAGAGAGAGAGAACTCGCACACGAATTAGGCCCTACCTAATTCTAATACCTAATAAACTACCTAATATATGAAATGCAGAGATGCCTTGTCATTTCAGTACAGATTTTTTATACCCCAAAATTGATAAAGGGTTAAGGTAGACTAGTTAGTTGAACCAAGGTCTGCTATTATGGATCATGTGCCATAGACTCATTAGACTGTACAGGGCAGGCAGACGTTAAATAAATGATTGGTCCAAGTGGGAAGACAATATGTTGGTTATTGTTATCCTACCTTTAAAATGGATATGGTGATCCTTATTCTTTTTTTTCTCAATATACTCCTGAACTGGTTTTCAAGCAGCTCTTGCCCAATTGTATCTAGTTGTAAGACTGATTCTGAATATTATTACATTTATAGAAATTAGATTATGTTTTGCCAACAAGTTGATAATGAAACTTTTTGGTGAAACGCGTATTATGACTTGTTTAGGACTCAAAACTTAAAGGTTAGGACTTGGGACTCGACTTGGGACTTGTCAGTCTTGACTTGCGACTGACTTGAGACTTGCAAAACAATGACTTGGTCCCACCTCTGCCTACCTACCTAACATACCTACCTACCTAACCTACCTACTTACCTAACCTACCTACCTACCTAACCTACCTACCTACCTACCTACCTAACATACTTACCTAACTTACCTACCTGCCTAACGTACCTACCTACCTAACGTACCTACCTACCTAATGTACCTACCTACCTAACGTACCTACCTACCTAACGTACCTACCTACCTAACGTACCTACCTACCTAACGTACCTACCAGCCTAACGTACCTACCTGCCTAACGTACCTACCTACCTAACCTACCTATATACCTAACCTACCTACCTACCTAACGTACCTACCTGCCTAACGTACCTACCTACCTACCGTACCTACCTAATGTACCTACCTACCTAACGTAACTACCTACCTACCTAACGTACCTACCTACCTAACGTACCTACCTAACTAACATACCTACCTATCTAACGTACCTACCTACCTACCTACCTACCTACCTAACGTACCTACCCACCTAACATACCTAACATACTTACCTACCTAACATACCTACCTACCTAACGTAATCCGAAGGCTGTTCTCCACCACTATGGCATCATTCATATCTGGATTAGATTGTAGTTGGATCCACGTTGCCAGTCAGTGATACAAAAACAGTGCAGTTGGAAAACCACCGGCCGCGCTTTGCACTTGACCAAGACAGCCGAACATTGGCCCGTCCAAATGTCCCGATGGATGTTTCTGCGTTACAGCTATCTGTACTTCTGATGGATGTTTCCCCGAGCCGCAACCACATCATGACCGTTGCCAGTGTACATTCTTCTGGACTTGGGAATACGTTGGGGCCAGCGACTAAGAGTAATTCACATGGACATGAAATAAATGAAAGCATACCTATCCGTGGCTCAGCTCTGGGCCCGCAGTGACTCTCATGTTCATCCGTTCAGAACATCATGGCCTAGATTCTTAGCAGACGATGAGTTCACTAACACCTAAGCTATGTGACAGTGATAATCTTCATGTTATATCATCAGAATCAGAATCAGAAAGGTCTTTATTGCCAAGTATACTTTTCACATACAAGGAATTTGCTTTGGACGTTACTGGTGCGACATTAGCGGACAGACATCAACAGACAGATAATACAATAAAGTGGTGGAGTAAAGTAAAATTAAATATGAGCTAAGTTAAGCACAATAGAATAATATATTTATGAAATAAAATATAGGCCAGGGCTGTACAACTGGGCAGATAAATTATATATATATATTATATATATATATATATATATATACAATTATAAACACTAATTAGAATGAAGTAACAATACAAGTTGTCCTAATAAACTAACCTACACTGTAGCACTCAACACTTTGATGAACATTGTTACTCAGCTGATAGAGTTGTGCCCTTCCTGATGACTTGTCGTACAGAACTTGTAAGTCGCTTTGGATAAAAGCGTCAGCTAAATGACTAAATGTAAATGTAAATGCAAGTGTAGTAAATTCCCACAGACTTTATACAATAATTTGAGGTTATTGTAGTACAATACAATGAGATTGATTATCTGGACGGAGGAGGAAAGATTCATACTTGATAGAATGGTTGGTCTCCTCATCTGGCTTAATGCAGATGAAGAATAAAACGTGTACGCCAGACAAACCAGAATTGTAGTTCAACTCAGCTGATTTATTTGATCAGAGCCAGGAGTCCAAGGTGAATAGAAGGTTGACTTCTACATACAACAGATGATCAGAGAATATTTAACAGCTGTCTGTTGTACAGAAATATCACAATCAGGTTTGCATCTCAAACCTAAATACTGCACATCAAACAGTCACTTGGTTAACATATTTTGAACATACATGGTTTACTGTACACATTATACATGAGTAAATCTGGTTTACAGATCAGGGATCTGTACAACATTACTCTAATCTATAAACAACCATTTGGTGTTTCCCATGATTTTACTCACGTAAAATGCATCAGCTCACGGTGGTTTCTGGGTGGTTCAGCGGTGGGGGAGCCCCCAGACCCCTCTAGTTGGGTCCGGCCTGAGAGCTCCAGAATCACCCTATGTAGGGCCTTATATCCTATCATTTCTAGCCAATAATACATATGGCTGGTCCAATCCAGCGTCTGCTTGTGGGGGTTGATCTCTTGTGGGGGGTGTCCTTGTGGGCGCTGGCAGCCCCCCCCCCTTGGGGTTGTGGGGACGTGATGGGACAGACAGAAGGGGCCCATCGGTGGCCCACGTCCGTGTGATCTTTTGCTGAGATGAAGGGACCTGGCTTGTCTCACAAGGGGGGGTGTGACATGATCGCTTTAACCCTTTGGTATGGCTATAGATGTCTAATATCATCCAAGTACAGTCAGTGCTTTCTAAGACTGATACCAGACATCATATGAGACCTTTTGATACTAAACAGTTGATTAATAGATTACTTTGTCTGTGAGTTAGTGTCCATGCTTCAACAAGTCTAAACTGGTCTGCCCTGTGGTCAACCCAGCTCTCTCTGATCAGCATTTACATACAGTCAGTTCGAGAAGGTGTCGTTTGTTCTCTAATTTAGTCATTGCTTGAGTGGGGGTTGAAATAACTGTTGCAGCTGTTATCTGATGCAGCTGTCTCAACTGACAGTTGAGACTGTTTAGCCACTGAGTCCACTCTGCTATTGAAAGGTACATCTGGCTTTATATTTATGGTTCTCCAATTTATTCACACATATTAATTATGAAATTCCAAGGCAATATTACCACATTTCCCCACTTTGACAATTCTCATTGTCACATACTGTATATTGACTTGATTTTCTATACATACTAACCATACAATATAATAATAAAAATCATTTTTTTTCAAATTTCTCAATTTTTTTTTTTTTTTTCTTTTTTTTCTCACATTTCTTTTTCCATTATTCTTTGGTACATATCATCAATGAGTTTTTTCTTGTCTTCTTCTTTTCTCCCCCACATTCCCCTGACTATGGCCCCCTCCCGGGGAATCCTGGTGACCCATTCATCCAGCTCCCCAATTAACATATTCTGCCTTAATGAAACAGTGTTTACCACCTACTATCATCAGGCTTTGTTCCTCTGGGCTCACAGCCAGAGGCTTATTTGTTGAAAACAATTAAAACAATGTAATCTAAACATTACACATTAAAGTAAAACACAATTTTTTTTAAATTATGGTATCCGTTGACATGATCTGTGGAGACACAGAGATTATTCTTCATTCTTTCATACATTTTGCTTCTCCTCTCCTGTTAATTCTTTTTCCAAGTCAGCCCAATCACATTTTGCACAATCAACTCAGTTGGTCTTCTCACCTCTCCCCCCTTTTATGAACATCCCTATGGACATAAACCTTACCACCTCCGCGCACAGACGGACAGGGAGGGAGGAGCATCACGCAAGGGAAAAAAAAAAAATTTCACCATATCGGCCATAACCTACACCTTACTTTTTACTCTACCTATGTGTATGTGTTTAGTTTAGTACTCTTGCGTTGTGTCATAATCTATACCAGCTGTTACCGTTCAGTCACTTCCCGTCCAACACACCAATCAATCACACAGAGGCCCTTGTTCAACGCTTTGGTTGCACAGTCTCCGACCGTTTTCGCCCCCCCCCCTCCACCCCATGTCGGCCAGCCTCAGCTGAAGCCACTGTTTTTAGGCCTGGACCTCGTCATATTCTGTCCCATGACTGTATTTCCATGGATCTACAGACGAACGACTCCGTCAGTCTGGAGGTATGTCTCAACCTCCGGCCTTTGTATTCGGGGCTTATATTGAAGGAGGGGTAGAGTCCCAAGCGACCTCTCTTCATAATCCAACAATCTCCCACAGGAACTGACTGAACGGGTCACACCATCGTGTCATAATCTAATGAAATGTATTCCTACACATTTTCCCCATGATCCCCCCACTTGTGATGGTCCATCCCCCCTCTCCGACTGAACTGCAAGGGAACAAAAACACAGAACAAATTTTCCTTATACAATATGTCAAATATTTCTCAAGAGACGCCAAATGGTTAATCATTATGCAAAACGTAATGGGACCACTTAACTGCCATTGATCTGATCCAATGTATCTCACGCTCCAACCGTCCTCTCCCCAGATCATAGAGAAACAACAAACAAAACGCAAATAATCAAAAAAACATTCCAACAGATGTCACATGTAGACCACCTCAATGGCTATTAAAAAAGAAAAGAAAAGAAATTTAAAACCTTTCAAGCCAGCACAGTCACCCTCTACAGGCTCCATTCACACCCATTCAGGCCACACAATCACAGATAAAAATAGAAAAGAAATCCAAAAATTTAAATTCAATACCTCATCCCTACAAAACATTCAACAGAAATCAAATCAAATGCAGTAAAACAAATGATATGAAACAAATGATAATGGTATAACCCAAGTGGTTCGATACACTCCTTACCTAAACACATTTTGTTATTTTTAAGACTAGTCTCACCTTAAGTGAAAGCTAAGTTGCGTGTGTGCATGCATGTGTGACCAAATTGTGTGAATGTGTGTCTGTGTGTGTCTGTGTGTGTGTGTGTGTGTCTGTGTGTGTGCGTGCGTGTGTGTGTGTGTGCGTGTCTGTGTGTGTGTGTGTGTGTGTGTGTGTGAATGTGAATGGGTGTGTGTGTGTGTGCCTGTGTGTGAATGGGTAGACAAAGCCTCCTTGCCCCCATCCCCCGCTCAATCATTCACTAAAGGACATCTCAATCTCACACATACATACAAAAATTAAATTTAAATAAAAAATACCATCTGTACCAGCCCAACCAAAATTACGAGCTCCAGTAATCATTCATATTATAAACATATATTTCTCTCATACACTCGTTAATCAACCACAGACCGACAATGGGTTAGTTCCCCTGCGCTCATCTCTTCTACTCTCTCATCTGGCTACACTCATCCCTGGCTAATACAATTCACACTTAATCTCTACACTCCTACCCTCACTTCAAAGATGGACTGGACCCATCTTAAATTTAGAACCATCCCTGCCGTCCAGTGCACAGACAGTTTCAAATTATTCCCTTATCAACCAGTTAACTTTCATAAGTCATAACCCCAAATGAATGCCACTTTCTTGATTGTCTCACTCACTCAACCCAGCTGTGTCCTGTATTAGCACGCTTCCTGTCTCAACATTTCCCCCGTCATAAAAATAACTGCCAACCGTTCTCTCACTCTACAACTGTCTCCTTCCTCTTCACCTCTGACCCTCTCCTGCTGCATCTAATCTCACTCCATCCTGTCATAAAAGAACAAACAGCCATTGTAAACAACCGCTGTATGCACGACCCCCCTCGGGCCCTCCTGTAAACACCAAAAAGGGTAACACTCACACATTTCATTCCCCAGGGGCAGCTGTCCCCTAGAGTCTAAACGTAGTACACCATCATACAGTCATCAAAATAGCATATAAACCAAACGTAGTTACCATACAATATACAATACTGTGCAGTGTACTAATATACAATACTATATAGTGCAAGGCATAACAAGCATCAGTAAATTATCCTGCTCCACAACCGGGCTTGTATCAAATTTCACTATAAAACATTTAGCAACTAATATAAACATTATCCTATTTAAATCAATGGTGTCATTAAAGCTATATCAAGTGTCAACATCTGACATTTCAACATCACTGCATTCTATACAAGCATCTTAATTCAAGCTACATAAAACACAACATTATTATTCCAAGCTTACAATTGTACACATTACACAAATTAAAAAAACCGGAAATGTCCATCAACTCTAATTATTATACATGTAGGCATCCTCCATCTCAGCATAACTTTTGTAGTGGTTAGTCCTAAATGCTCCTTTCTTCATACACATGTGATAAATTGATTTTACTGCAAGCATTGTGTAACTCTAGTGTAGAGCCATTTTCCAAATTCAGCCCATAGCCACTCTCAATTTTAACACGGGTGACTGAATTTGCAAATCTGGTATGTAGTTGTAGCAGTACTGACTGACTATCTGATGAATTGAAACTGGGGGACCCTGATGTAAACAAGACAAAAGTCTTCCTCTGGTCTGCATCCCCTCAACAATTGTGTGTATTGAGCTGTACATATTTCTAATCAATCCCTATACATGTTACCGCCTCCCCTGCTTACACAAAAATACAATGCACAATATACAAACACCGCCATATTACATAATGCAGTACATCCTCTTACCCGTCATTCCTATCCCCTGAGCGAACTACTTCGAATAGACCCAATCCACGTTGCACCGCGCATGCGCAGTGGCAACCGATGCGGCTGTTATAACGTTGCCTACGACAACCAAAATTTGCCACGACATTCATAATAACCTGCCCCGATATTCATACTCTGCCACGACATTTATCACGTTTCTCTACCCCTTCCCCAACATCTTTCTCAAAACTCGAAACGTAACACATGCCGCCCCCCAAACGCCACAAAACAACGGCATGCAAGCTAACTAGCTTTAGCCAGCTCTAATGCGACGTTCAAGGCCCTCACGGGAGCCGTGCCTCTCAAGATCCGTTCATCCACGCAATTCGCTCAGTACCATCCAAAGCATAAACAATTCACACAAGCTTCAAATAGCCAACCACCCTAATAGAAAATAATTTTTAAAACATTTACACCACGCTTTGACCCTTTTAACCTCCTTCCAGTTAAGAGTACCCTCCTCCCGTTCGGATGCACTCCTTCCCCTACTTAGATGCACCTCTCCCCGTAAGGTTTAGGCAGTCCGCTACGACGCAACAACCAGCTCCTTTCTCAGGACTGCCTTGTCCGACGTCGGCCCCTCTCCCCCAACAGAGATGCAGGTCTCCACTTCCGGCGGTAAGGTCTCCTCTCATGAACGGAAGCAGTCCCCTTATTTTACCTTCAGGTGCAGTTTAAGGCTGGGTCCCTTTCCAACCTTAGGAGAGACAATCCAGATTCCTCTGAATTGACACCCCTTATCCTTCTGCTTCCCAGTGGTTCTTTTCAAACCTGCTGATCACAGAAGCACAACTCGCCTACTAACCCTGTATCGGTTAGTAAGGTTACTGTGGCCTGACTGTACATTGAGCCAGGTGCATTCATGCCACTGTTGTCCAGTCACTCACGGTCCCACATCCTGCGTGTCTGTGACTATAAACAGGGTCATAACGCTCTCCCAACCGGCTGGCGACCCAGTCGATAGCGACCTCATAGTCCGTCATCAAGTCAGGACCCCAAGCGGCTGACTGTCCGTAGTACCTATCAGCCACTCAGTTTAGAAACCGACGGTCTTGTCCCCACCCCGCTTGCTCCGGGCATGGAAATATTGACCGTTTTCGCCAGCCTTGCCTGTTCACGGCAGGAGCTGTGCCCCTTCCGGTGCACCGCCCTGCTCCTAGGTGTGGACTGTCGTCCACGTACCACCCAGTGCCCACACCAACTTACGTGCGACGTTTCCTGGGCCGACTAGACGGTACCACAGTGGTATGTTATTTCATACCTCGTTACGCACGAGGGCCTTCAGTTTCTCCCCAGCACTATAGTGTGTGTTTAACGTGCGCCCAGACTCTTGCGAGCCCACTGCCGCCTGTTTTTGGCTAGAGGTTCGGGGTGCCTAATCCCCTCCCTAACCAACGCCGCACACCTAGTTCAACACGAACCCTTTCTCCTACCTTCTCCGCCTCACTTCATAGCACCGCGAACGTTACATACTCTCCACAACACCATGACGTCACCAAGCAGCGAATCCTTAATATCATTTACCACGTTACCGCATTAATAATAACCCTCAAAACGGCCACAATTTTGCCACCCTGCGTCTCAACCGCCTCTTACTTGTAATCGCCGCCACAGTGTTTAATCAATTCTCTCATAACGCCATCGTAACGTCCCCAGCTTCACCGCGGACTTTTCCACAGAGCTAGCCAGCTCCAACCAACAGCAGGGACTCGCCTCAAACATAATATGTCCGTTGGTCATTAAAATATCATAACAAAACCATTAAGTACTTATCAGTCAGTTCGACCGAATCGTTTTTGTATCACAGCGAACGTAATTAATCAACAGGCCGGTTTCGCTCAAGCTTAAAAAGGACAACGCACCCTGAACACGCCGGCACCCTACATTTCCATTAACTACTACGTTTTAATCCTGCAATCGCACAGACCCCTGCGCTGATCATGCCAGGGTCTAACAACCTTTCACCATACTTGACTCGTATGTTCTGAAATAGTAACAGAACCCTTAGCCCGACGCAATTATGCCCATACTGACCCGTCACTCACGGTCCCCGTCCCGCTATCTGTGACTACAAGCAGGGACACAATGCACCTTGGACCCAGCTCCCCTTCCATTTCAGAACAGTCAAATCTCCTCGTCTTACCTGCGCCCTCTTCCTGAGAATAATTTTAGGGCAATTATATACTCAGAACGCGCCCCTGTCGTATACAACAGAATAACCGTGCTTCCTAGCAAGAAAAGCCTTTTACCTGCCGTCATGCGACGCTATCTTCCACAACATGACCAGATAGTCTGTGCGCCACCACCCTTCTTGGTGCAACTCCCCCGTATAGCTCATAAAGTATATTCCATACGAGTTAACTAACCCCCGTGGCCCGCTGGGCCGAGACCGGCCTCCTGTGTCTGAATGAACACACAAACACAAAAAGCCTACGTTTGCATGTTCACTGCACAACAAGCGCGATCGTCATACCTCCGGACACACAGGCTAAGACACCGCAACCCCCAACCCTGCATGCAGACGCCATATTCACCGCGGGCCCCAAACAGTGGCGTACACAACCAACCTCCATCCTGCTCCTCTCCCTCATCCATTCAGACAACAAGCCCATCGTTAATCACTTCAAACGCAGCAACACCCCAGCTCTTCGCCCCGTGTCCCCAACACACAGCAAGATCCAGATATGATACATATTACAAGACCCTACCGCACCTTTCCAGGGGGAGACACGAAGGGTAGGGCAGCACGGCACCATTTCTGTAGTAAATTCCCACAGACTTTATACAATAATTTGAGGTTATTGTAGTACAATACAATGAGATTGATTATCTGGACGGAGGAGGAAAGATTCATACTTGATAGAATGGTTGGTCTCCTCATCTGGCTTAATGCAGATGAAGAATAAAACGTGTACGCCAGACAAACCAGAATTGTAGTTCAACTCAGCTGATTTATTTGATCAGAGCCAGGAGTCCAAGGTGAATAGAAGGTTGACTTCTACATACAACAGATGATCAGAGAATATTTAACAGCTGTCTGTTGTACAGAAATATCACAATCAGGTTTGCATCTCAAACCTAAATACTGCACATCAAACAGTCACTTGGTTAACATATTTTGAACATACATGGTTTACTGTACACATTATACATGAGTAAATCTGGTTTACAGATCAGGGATCTGTACAACATTACTCTAATCTATAAACAACCATTTGGTGTTTCCCATGATTTTACTCACGTAAAATGCATCAGCTCACGGTGGTTTCTGGGTGGTTCAGCGGTGGGGGAGCCCCCAGACCCCTCTAGTTGGGTCCGGCCTGAGAGCTCCTGAATAACCCTATGTAGGGCCTTATATCCTATCATTTCTAGCCAATAATACATATGGCTGGTCCAATCCAGCGTCTGCTTGTGGGGGTTGATCTCTTGTGGGGGGTGTCCTTGTGGGCGCTGGCAGCCCCCCCCCCTTGGGGTTGTGGGGACGTGATGGGACAGACAGAAGGGGCCCATCGGTGGCCCACGTCCGTGTGATCTTTTGCTGAGATGAAGGGACCTGGCTTGTCTCACAAGGGGGGGTGTGACATGATCGCTTTAACCCTTTGGTATGGCTATAGATGTCTAATATCATCCAAGTACAGTCAGTGCTTTCTAAGACTGATACCAGACATCATATGAGACCTTTTGATACTAAACAGTTGATTAATAGATTACTTTGTCTGTGAGTTAGTGTCCATGCTTCAACAAGTCTAAACTGGTCTGCCCTGTGGTCAACCCAGCTCTCTCTGATCAGCATTTACATACAGTCAGTTCGAGAAGGTGTCGTTTGTTCTCTAATTTAGTCATTGCTTGAGTGGGGGTTGAAATAACTGTTGCAGCTGTTATCTGATGCAGCTGTCTCAACTGACAGTTGAGACTGTTTAGCCACTGAGTCCACTCTGCTATTGAAAGGTACATCTGGCTTTATATTTATGGTTCTCCAATTTATTCACACATATTAATTATGAAATTCCAAGGCAATATTACCACACAAGTATATAGTTCAGTAGGGTGTGTTAATGTAACACAGTGGGGATTTGTCAGTGAGGGTCCCGAGCCTTGTTGATGAGACTCACGGCAGAGGGGAAGAAACTGTTCTTGTGGCGTGAGGTTTTGGCCCTGATGGACTGCAGCCTCCTGCCAGAGCAGAGGGGAGTGACTCAAACAGGCTGTGACTGGGGTGGTAGGGGTCGGCCACAATCTTACCTGCACGCTTCAGAGTTCTGGAGGCGTACAGGTCCTGGAGAGATGGCAGATTGCAGCCAATCACCTTCTCAGCAGAGTGGATGACAGGCTGCAGCCTGCCTTTGTGCTTGGCTGTGGTTGCAGCGTACCATACTGTGATGGAGGAGGTGAGGATGGACTCGATGATGGCTGTGTAAAAGTGCATCATCATCGTCTTTGGCAGGTTGCATTTCTTCACCTGCCGCAGGAAGTACATCCTCTGCTGTGCTTTCTTGAGGAGGGAGCTGATGTTCAGTTCCCACTTGAGATCATGGGAGATGATTGTTCCCAAGAAGCGGAAGGACTCCACAGTGTGGAGTAAAGAAATTTAGGAGCACAGTGAACAATTTTGAGTTTATTAACAAACTATTTATTGCCTGCATATTATACTGTGCGTGCATGCCTGTGCATACTAAGGGACAAACATCTGTGCAATAGCACATACCACCAAAATCACACATTGGCCCATGCCTACTAGACGCAAAGGATATCGGTTGTCCAGCTGCTTTTGTATGTTGTAGTGTTGTCACGATACCAACATTTTTACTTTGATACCAATAGGAAAGGTAATGTAGGTATGGAGCAGGTCTGTGCTCGACTGGACAGGCCTTAGATGGGAATGATGGCTTCGCAGGTTTTATTCATCTAGTGCTTGTGTGCGATCCAGTTTATTTGTGTAGTTGACTGCATGTCCGAACGAATAGGGGTTTAATAAAAAAAATAAGACATTCACACAATAAGCTATTTATATCTTTAAATGTGGAATTGGCAGCGCGTCACGACACACGATACACTCTAGTCTAGAGCGAGCAACGAGTGAACAATAGCTCTAAACTCTGTGTGAGTGTCTACAAGTGAAATGTGGAGACACCAAAATAGAGGTTCATGTTGTGACGTCTTGTTGGATCTTTCGCACCCAAATGAGCAGCATTTTCACCCTAGCTCTGACAGTTATCAACAACAAACTGCCCCCCCCCCCCCCCCCCCCCCCCTCCGGTGGCAGTGGAACTACCGTGAGTTTCCATGCGCCATTAACGATAGGTTATGTAGATAACCTAGTTATATTAGTATTGGCTAAGCGTCCCGCTCTGAGCCTTACGAGATACTCCTATCTCCTGTGATACCTAATGTATCTCCCACGAACAAAAACACATGCACCCCACCTGTATGGGGCCCCGCCCCTTATGGTGGTACCGCCCATATAACCATGACCCTGGTCATGAAACACCCTTCCTCGCCAAAACCCGTCCCAGGAAAAGATCCCTCAAGAGGGAACTCAGGGCGCGCAGAGCGGGACGCTTAGCCAATACTAATATAACTAGGTTATCTACATAACCTATCGTTATATTTCGTATTGCATCGCGTCCCGCTCTGAGCCTTACGAGATAATGGGGAAGAGCGGGCGCGAGACCCGACAGATGTACCCCCTGAGGACCCGTAAGCCCACATCAAGGGGTGCGGGGAGCCCTGTCACCCCATCCTTCCTAACGAAGGGGGGGCGCAGTCAACTCCACCTGAATGCGAACAAGAGGGAGCCAGAACCCCTTGAACACACCGTACAGGCGGAACCACGTGTGACTCAACACACTGCGGCCCATACCCATACACTCCTGCTACCCGACCAAAGGACGGGAAGCAGGAAAGGCCACAGACCCCAGAACCGCCTGGGAGACAGAACCCCCGGTCATGTCCATGAGGAAAAACCTTACAAAGGAGCCCGGGGAGGACCATGAAGCTGCAGCACAGATGGCCTCCACCGAGGCCCCACCCAGGAGAGCGGCAGAGGCAGCCACCCCACGAGTGGAGTGCGCCCTGACGCCCCCAGGGGGATCCTGCCCAGCCAGCGTGTAGCAGAGGGTAACACCCTCGCACAACCAATGGGACAGGCGCTGCTCCGACAGTGCCTTACCAGCACGAGCCCCACCGTAACAGACAAAAAGCTGGTCGGTAACCCTGAAATCCTGAGTACGGCTGAGGTAAATCCCCAAGCACGGACTGGACATGACAGGTGAAGGCCCGCATCTAACTCACCAGTGTGAGGAGGAGGACGAAACGCCTGAACCACAATATCCCGGGAGCGGAAGGAACTCCGGATATTCTTAGGCACGAAAGCAGGATTAGGTCACAGAGTGACACCGCAATCGGTCCGAAAAGACAGGCACTCTGGATGTACCGAGAGAGCACAGAGCTCACCTACGCGTTTAGCGGAAGTGACAGCCAGAAGGAACGCGGTCCTGAAGGACAGCTGTCCCAACGGCGCCCGCTCGAGCGCCTCAAACGGGGCCAAGGACAACCGACCGAGGACCAATTGAAGATCCCAAGTTGGAGCCAAGGAGCGTTGCACCGGCTTAACGCGTCGAGCGCCAAGCAGGAAACGCTTCACAAGAGGGTGGCTGAACAAGACATCCCCTCAAACCCCTCATGATAGGAGGATATAGCTGCTGCATATACCCTCACCGTCGAAGCCGACAGTCTATCAAGGAGAGACTGGAGGTAACTAAGGACAGCAACCAGGGGGCAGGAGACTGAGTCCTGGCCCCCCGCCTTACACCACACTTGGAACATACGTCATCTGCCCGCGTAAGCGCGACAGTGGAGGGAGCATGAGCATTCCAGATGGTAACACCATCAGGATCAAGAACCTGCGCCCCTCAACGTACCCGTCCCAACAACTGACCTAACAGATGTATGGGGAAGAATCCCTGGCGGCACGGCATCGGTCCCAGACCTGCCTGGCCATGTCCAGACGCAATCCTCACCCGTCAGGATGAGGGCCGCCCCGCGACAGTACACCTGCACCCACATTCTCCCTGCCGGGGATGTGGGGAGCCCTTAGGCCGCGCAGATGGAGGACGCCCATAGCCAGCCGCCCGCCGCCTGGTGCAGACAGGGGAAGCGTACTCCTCCCTGTCTGTCGATACATGACACTGACGTCGTATCGTCCGTCCTGATCAACACCATTTGTGGACCAGAAGGACCGCTTTCAACACCAACACATTGAACGTAGCGCAGACCGGGCAGCATGGTTTGCCAGCTGCCCCCTACTGCGTTGGCCCGACGCATCACCAGCGAGGGAGGCGTCGGTGAAAACGCGACGTGAGACAGCGCCGTAACCGTCCTAGGACGGAACCTCCCGAGCGTGTTGACAACACGCTCTGAGATGGATGCCCATAGCCCTCCAACCGTTGACTGGGAAGAGGAATACTCTACATCCAGTCTACAGCAACCCCAGGCTGGTAGAGACCTGCCTGGTACGAGACCTGACGATCCACCTTGACCGCGAAGGACCAGAACGTCATCAGGGCAGAACACTCCGTAACCCCGGATGACGCAGAGGCCCCAGTGCGGCCTCCACGCACTTGGTGAAGATGCGGGGAGCCAGAGAAAACCGAACGGCAGCCTCTGGTACTCATACGCTAACCCTGCAAAGGAAGCGTAGGTAAGCCCTAGGATGGAAGATCGGGGATGCGCATACGCATCCTACAGGTCTATGGAGGAGAACCAGACCCCCACCTGACAGTGTTCAACAGGTAGGAGACGATCCAAAAAATGCTGAACCTTCCCATGGGACAGGTCCAGCCTGGGTCTTACACCCCTCCCTCCCGACTTCTCGGGCAGAGAACACCGGGAGGAGAACGCCACGACGATGGCTTGCTTCGTCCACAGAGATTGGATCTCGTCGACCAGAGCTGTCCCTGCTGGAGACCCCGACAACAGGGTCTGTACCAAACCTGAAAACGGGTGGGGTTGTGTAAACACAAGTCCCCGCCTCACCATTCTCTCCATCTACCTCGACATATGGTACTGCCGTAGTCATATGTGACGACACTCCCAACGCACCCGCCGTCACGTGGCGCAGGTCCGCCAGGAACTGTAGATAGTTGGCCCGGTCCCCCCCGCTGTGCGAAGACAACCCTGGAATCGTGCGAGGAGCGCGTTCCGTGTCGGAACACCTGACCCTGACACCACCCACGAGGCAATCGCACCCAAGGGGGAACCCCGACAGAAAAGGGCCTGTCTGATACGGGGGGCTTCCGATCAAAAAAGCCCCCCCACTGAACACCCCTCCAGAACATGCTGAAGGAGTTGTTCTGCAGCCGGACATGCAAGGTGTAAGGCCCCCATGGGTTCCTACACACCGTAGCCCTGCAGTGATATCACTACCACCCCAAACCATGTGAGCTGCGACCACTTGCCAATATTCCAGGAGTGGGAGCACCAACATGATACCTGGCCTGGCGAAGGCGAGGCCGGGGAAGCCCGCACTGTGTGCCTCAAAAGGTTTCGAGCCCCCCTGCTGACAACACTTAAGTTGACAGACGTAACACCAGGCTCAACCAACACAGTTCAAGGTGTGGGAGCCGCTTGACAGCACAACATTCTCACGGACAGACCCAGGCTCAGCCATCAACTGGGTGTCAGCCCCTGTCTCCATGAGAAGCGAAGAATGGGGCCGCATACGCTTCAAGAAGGTTCGCGGCCCGCAGCCAAAGGAACACACCCAGAGACCCGCTTCTGAGGGTAACAGAAAGCGGACTGAGCGGGGAGCGGGCTGCTCGCGGCAAAATGACGACGGAGTGGTTTACCAACACCGAAATCACCCAAAATGGCCGATCCCTCGGCCGCCAAGACTTTCGGCCTCGCGATACCCTGTCGATTCTCCAACCAGGGCACCACTGGCGGGGGAAACATGGCCGCCTGTCGAGGGCCCCGTCATCGCCGCTGACGAGGCCGTGCTCTCTCTTCTTCTGGCTGCGCGGTGTGAGGCGGTGTAGGGCCTAGGACAATACCGCCCGCGCTCCAGCAGAAGACCAAAATCCCCTGCGGAGAGGGGAACCCTGAGCGGTTATAGCTTGCGGCTGGGTCAAAGCTAATAACGTCAACAACCTTGCGCGATGTGTCGACGTCGGCCGGCCCTCAAGGCCCCTCCACCAGACACCATTTCTTTAATAGAAAAAACACCAATTCGAACACAGTTCTAATCGTTGCCAATTCCATACCGTGGCGGTACAAGCCTTAACAGCCCACCAGCCACTCGCCAGGCCGACCCATGGTGTCGGCCGGGCGGGGCATTGTTTCAATATATCAAAAACAAAGGACTGACGTTAACATGGAGCACCAGTGGTGATTGCAAACAGCACCCTCCACTGTGGTGTGGACCATGAAAAGGTTAAATGAATAAAAGAGCTAAACCACAAAAACTGTAGAATGAGCAAACCCATACACACAAAGTTTAAGGGGAGACGGACCAGACCCGTCTTCATTCAAAATATTCACAACAGAACACCAGCCCTAGTTTAGCCCATTTACCAAAAAAGGTAAACAAAGCCCCCCCCCCGCACTACTCCCCCAGTATACCGATTGACCGTCAGTATGAATGGTTTGAGAGGAGAGAAAGCTGTAGCAAGACAGACCTTCTCATAGCAGAGTGACAAAATGAAACAATAGCCCCCTACACAGGGCCGCCCCAGGAGATGGGGGGCCTCGCGTCTAAAAACGCACAGGGCCTCACATTTCTCCCAAGCGGCCCTGCCCTTATACTACTGCAGCCTAACGCCAGGCAATGTGGAACCCAAGACAACAATTGCCTGTGCACAGACACGCAACATGTTTACCATGTCGGCTGGACCCATAGCCCCACTACCCGACGCCAACCCAGATGGGAACACCGTTCAACAAACCCCGCCGGAACACAAGGTAATACCTGGCTAGAACCTAGCCACGACCTACCCCGTTGTCAACCCATTTACCCGAAAAAGGTAAATAGAACTCAAAACCCCACAACAGCTACCGACTGACCTTCATTGATGAACCGGGCAAGAGGCGGGAGAGTGACAACATCTCACGGCGGAGACATTAAAACAGCATAGCAATTAGCAGTAGTGATAGCATGCGGCAGTAGCGATAGCATGTTAGCATAGCTTTAGATGTTTTAGCAGCACGCCCAAGACAGCTTGGAAACCGTTCCCTGCAGAGAACGTTCACCAAACCATCTTGCCCCTGGCGCCAACACACAACAAGGTTGTGTTAACAACACAAACCAGCATTACTAACACTAATACCCATGCCTGAAGACACAGGGCCTACCTGAGTACAAGCTGGCCCGACAGCCAGCCTTGTACAGCTGAACCTCGATGTGCAGTCATCAAACGAGGAACATCACAGGCCCGTCGTGTCGCCGAAAACATGCGTCGAAGATGCCAGGGGCCAGCAACCTCCGGTAAGCTTCCAACATTATTAATCTTCCTTAGTCTTTTCATTCCGCTAGCTCGTATGGTGCACGCATCCAATACGCTGGGACGAAAATAGAGGAAGGGTGTTTCATGACCAGGGTCATGGTTATATGGGCGGTACCACCATAAGGGGCGGGGCCCCATACAGGTGGGGTGCATGTGTTTTTGTTCGTGGGAGATACATTAGGTATCACAGGAGATAGGAGTATCTCGTAAGGCTCAGAGCGGGACGCGATGCAATACGAAATATAACCCTTTCACTGCCACACGACAGCCGGTTAACCCTTTCACTGTGACAATACAGAAGGTTAGCCCTTTACTATCACACAACCGACGGCGTTGCTCCAGGGATGCGGAGCTAATGATGCTAATGACGGAGCATCACCGTCGGTTGTGTGATAGTAAAGGGTTAACCTTCTGCCGTGTGGCAGTGAACGGGTTAATGAAGCAGCTTTAGACCGACGACAGGACAGATCGTAGTCTAACTTTAGTCACTGTGCATAAATCAGTACATTTCGATGCAAGATCACTGGCATATTTGGATTCTATTTAAGGGCCGGCTTCCTTGTTTCAGGCTCAGAGGTGCGTCGGGTTCACCGCGGGCGTTCACGCCAATTACACGAAATGTAAGAGAAATGTCGGAATCATAGGAATGATGTTCTGGTAGGACGGAACACAGGGTTCCTTTGAGGGGCTTGTTTCCATTCCTACCTGTGAGTTATCGTGCTACACGTAAACACGGCTGGCCTGTATCATTCAATCTCCCCGACATACTGATCTCTAAAAAGCACCAAAGCTCCTAAGCCCTTTCAATCTTGCAATGTTATATATTCCACTGTCGTCAGAGCTGAGTGGAAAGAGCTTTTTAAAGCACAGTCATGGTTCTGTCTCATTTTCTCAGGGGGGGGTGGGGGGGGGGGGGGGCGTGATGGGGATGTTTTTTTTTTTATTGTCCCGCAGACTTATCTTTCACTTCCTGCAGAACGCTCTGTCAGGAGGTTCACATTTCTGTTTCCTGAAAGCAGACGAAAACCTGGACGGCCTGTGGAGTGTGTGGGTCCAAACCCGGTCGTAGGGTGTAGAAAATGGTAAATAAAATAAAATGACCCAAAGCGCTTTACAATTTGTTCCTCACATTTGACCCATTCACTCACAGACGGCGGAGGCGACCATGCAAGGTGCCAACCTGCTCATCGGGAGCAGTTACGGGCATAAGTGTCTTGCTTAAGGACACTTCGACACGCTGCCCGGGAGGAGCGGGAATCGAACCGGGAACTTCCGGATTACCAGGCGACTGCTCTACCCCCCGAGCCACTGGCGCTGGTAAGCACTAGACCCGATTTCAACATTGAGACTATGTCATATAGCCCTCGTATAGCCCAGAATATGTCAGGCTAAATATAGACCACTTTGAGCCCAGGTAGTTTAATTATTATTATTACATATTTAAAATATCACACAAATGACTGTAAATGTGTAAGGTGCACAACTGAAGTCCATATATTCAAGGCCAGATTAAGACTTCAGAGGCCCCTGGGCCAGATTCTTGTGGAGGCCCCCCCACACACACATACACGTGCACGCACGCACAGTGGCGTTTTTATATGTCACTTTAAAAAATATATCGAATATTTAGAAGTGGTGGGCTCTGAGGGCTAAGCTAAAAGGACTTTGATCACCCCTGCCCACTTTGACAACCTAGGATGGCTTAGAGTAGACGACAGAGTACAGCAACTTGCAATGGGCCTAGTCTACAAGATACACTACATGACCAAGGTACCCATGTACATGTCGAAATTAGTGCTGTCAGGCGATTAAAAAAATTAATCTAATTAAATACAGGATTTGTAATTAATTAATCTAATTAATCGCATTTTAATCGCATAACCATTGTATGCCTGATATTCTATATTCTATAATCATATTTCAAATTGCATGTGTCTGGATGGCAGAATTCAGTACTGTATCTACAAAACCTTCTGTTTAATCATCTTCCATCTATTAATTTGCTTAGATTTTTAAGGTCTGGTCAATTTGAGCATGGTGTTATTCACAGTCAAAGATAAAAAAGAATGATTGATATTCTCATTTGGTTCATTACAATTTACTCAAAATAAAATGTTCAATCAATCACCACGCAGATTGATTGAATGAAAATGGTCTGTTGAGTCATGGTTTTCCCCCCATCATAGGGTACGTCGCTCCCCGTCCCCTCTTTTCTGGAGCATGGTTGACGGGGTGTTGTTTTTCCCTCAGCCGCGTCGTATGGGACCCATGTCCGTATTTCTTCTGTGAAAAAAGCGGCTTCTTGTCGTTCTCCCAGGCGGCTTGGAGGAACGTTATCTGGTGTCTTGTTAGACTATCCATTGATGTGTTTTGGGTCTCGACGTGTACATAGTGCTGGCCCTGGGTGCTTCTGATAGGAACCATGCATGGGCTTGCGCGCCTTGGTTGCTCATCATTGAAACAGCGTTTTTATGGGGCAACTGGGATGGAGTTTGTCTCTTCCGAGCGCCAGTTTACTAGGTTTGTCTCGACGAATTCTCGTTCATATCTGGGGGATGTTAACGGAATAGGTCAAAGCATAGGTAGAGGGGTCTCACGCCCTTGGGGTGGGCCACCGAGCGCGGTACGAAAGGGACTGTCTGGGTGGCGTCCTCTATAATGTTTTGGATCGTCACGCATACCTACTCCCCTCCTAGGGTTGGGGATGTCGGCGTGATTAGGGCATGGGACTGATTCTGGTCACGCCGGTCCAGGTCAGTTAACCCGTTGTCCGCCGGGGACGCAGATCTGCTGTTCTGGTACCCTGAGGGACTTGTGCCTTTTTCGGGGGGAAAAATGCCGGGTCGGCACGGGTGTTGCAGGGTTTGACGTTATGGAGATGTTCGTGGTTGTGTTACTGCGTATTACCCCTCACTGTTGCTTGGTCCATGTTGTGTTGTACCTTGCGCTGCGCTAAGGGGGCCTGGTCCTTCTCCATTCTTTTCGCCCCTCTCTTCTCCTGCTTAAGCATGGCTGGGAGGGGGCTGTTGAGGTGATTCTTATGGAACTCCTCTGGCATCCCTGTGTACGTCCCGGTCCGCCGGGCCCGGTCCGAAATAGCCAGTGTATACCCGCAGTTGTGTTTTGGAGTTTTTTCTTGAGGGGTTATAGGAACAACCACCTCATGTTTGAACCA
>NC_140166.1:145116304-145166304 GCF_963971535.1 Notolepis coatsorum | reverse complement strand
TGCAACCTTGCGAGCACCTGTAATGTTAGCTATCTGCGCAAGCAACTCTGAACTTTGCATCGGTGTAGCTCTCCTCGATGCGCAAGGTGGTTGTGCCTTACGATGGGATATGAAACGTGTATCATTTGCTGAAATCCTTCGCCGTCACCCTTATCGATCATGCCGTCTTTCGATAAATGCGCAGACTGGCTTGGGTTATTTCTTCAAAATCAACGCTTCTCTTAGCCTGCTTAACCTTGCAAGTTGCCATCGCTCGTGTTTTTCCCCTCGCTTATTGTCCAGTCACAGAGGTAGTTGCCTCCTCGTCATAGTTATATTGCGCCCTCTATCTGTTAATTGAAACATGCTTTGAAAATACACCATTCTACTGACGGCTACAATGTACTGTATGTAATAAGAGACAAACAACATAGTAACAAATCCTTAACTCAATCAGTGCCGGACTCGATGATAGGGGGAATCATCCTGAGAATGCCAAAGTGCAATACCGGCCGCATCCACCCAGGTGGCAGTATCGAGCACGGTCGGATTGAGAAGCGTGAATTGCTCCCGGTGCATGATGTGTGGCGGATTATGTTGGCGACACGATCGACACCAATACTGGGACTCGCGATCAGATAATTGGAATATTCTTTTTGGGGTACATCCTAGTGAAGGTAAGGGCTATATGATATCAATCCTGCGTTGATCCAAGCATGACTTCACTTCGATCACAATATATGTGTGTAACGTTACTCCACAACTTGTGCTGTTGGTGACGATCAAAGCATCAAAAAACTACCCCCCCCACCCTTTCATGCATTCATGATGAAACATAATACCGATAATATAGATGTGATCTCGAAATAGTAGCGTGTACAGGCGAGAAACGGCAACGTGTTTAGTGAATTGCACGTATTGCTGCATACAGTAGCGTAGTTTTCTGGGATTAGACAGGATTACTCTAAAACTATAGTCATATTCACCACGGTATAAAACGGGAATGTATGGATGAAAAAATTATTTCTTTAACACATATTGAACGATAGATAGTCGATGTCAAATGGGCCATAGTATTGTATCCATAGCTATAATATAGAATATAGTTATAGCCCTGCAAACACCGCCACGTATTCCTATATTTTAGAGCATCTGCCTTTTAACAACACATCACGCATATCGCTGTGGCGTCCATTGAGTTAACGATCAATCAATCGATCTTCGATCAATTGTTAACATCCCTAGTGTCGATTGTCAATAAAACCACAGAAATCCCTTTTACATTATATGTAGGTTTCATCAACATCAACAGATAAGATAAGATATTCCCTTATTGATCCCCTTGGGGAAATTCAGGCATCATAGCACCGGTAGGAGGGGGAGGGGGAGGGGAGGTACAGGTAGTAAAAACAAGCAGTGTAAACAATATAACAATAATAATAATATAATTAACTAACTAACTAACTGAAGGGGCCGCCTTTCTGTTAGCTCCGTCGAGACTGTGCTTACTTTTGTTAATTTTTATAGGCTTAAGAGTTTTATTTGCACCAACTGTTGGTGCATTATATGTGTATGACCGTCAGTCAATCATTGACATTGGATTAAGGAAAACGTACCGATTGGATTGCTCTCTGGATCGGATTGCTGAACAGCAGCAGTGGCCCGCCGAAATCCTTTGTTGTGGCCGAGGCAAGGAGAAGGCGCGACGACGTGGAAAGAGAGCCGGGGTCCGGAATAGATTGAGGTCCAAACGACACAGAACCACATTGCCCAGCATATTGTTGGCCAATGTGCAATCGATAGGAAATAAACTGGACGACATCAGAGCACGGATCCAATTCCAGAGGGACATTCGGGACTGCAATGTCCTCTGTTTCACAGAAACTTGGCTGTCTCCAGAAGTCCCGAATCATGCAATAGAACCGGCAGACCACTTCTTCGTTCTCCGTAAGGACCGGACGGCAGAAGAGTCACAAAAGACGAAAGGAGGCGGCATTGCCTTCATGATAAACAAGGAGTGGTGCGATTTAGGCTGCTCCCCAGACCTGGAGTTTATCATGATCAAATGTCGACCCTTCTTTCTCCCGAGGGAGTTAACGTCCATCATCATGATCGGAGTATATATCCCACCACACGCGAACACTGGGGCCGCACTTTCAAAGTTACACGACGAGGTAAACAAACTACAGATAGCTAGCGTTGACGCTGCCATTTTGGTTCTGGGCGATTTCAACAGCGCGCATCTTAAAAAGGTGTTGCCGAATTTCTATCAGCATGTGACCTGTCCCACCAGAGGCGAGAACATATTAGACCATGTATACTCGCAATTTAAGAATGGGTACAAGTCACAGGCTCTTAGTCCATTCGGTAAGTCCGATCACGCCGCCATCTTTCTTTTGCCAAAGTATAAACAAAGTATCAAGCGAACGCCGGTAGTATCGCGAGAGGTTAAGCGTTGGACCGTGACGTCAGAGGAGACACTCCAAGCTGCGCTTGAATGCACAGACTGGAGTGTATTCCGTGATAACACAGCCAATATTAACGAATACACTGAAATGGTGCTTGACTTTGTCTGTACTCTGGTAGAAGAAACAATCCCCTCTACCACAATTAGAATATACCCAAATCAAAAGCCCTGGGTAGATAAATCCATCCGTGAGGCTCTGAAAGTGCGCACATCAGCCTACAACACCGGGCTGGTGACAGGCAACATGGAAGAACACAAGACGGCAAGATACAACGTCAGGAGAGCAGTAATAGAGGCAAAACGGCGTTACAGGGATAAAGTTGAACTTCAGTTTGAACAGGCTGACTCTAGAGGTATGTGGCAGGGCCTCAGAACAATGACAGACTACAAAGGCACCTCCCTCAAACTGAACAGTGACATCTCCTTAGCAAATTATCTCAATTCCTTCTATGCGAGGTTTGAGGCTGTGAATAACAACACCAGCCTACAAACCATGGCAATGGGGGGGTGGGAGTCTGCTGATGGAGACTCAGTGTTCAGGGTAACAGAGCATGAGGTGAGGCGGACCTTTAAATAAGTTAATATCAGGAAGGCAGCAGGACCGGACGGCATCCCCGGCCGCGTCCTAAAAGTCTGTGCCGACCAACTGGCCCCGGTATTCACTGACATCTTTAACCTGTCCTTGGAACAGGCTGTCATCCCCACCTGCCCAAAAAATCTATGCCCGCTTGCCTCAACGACTACCGCCCTGTAGCCCTCACCTCCATAGCCATGAAGTGCTTTGAGAAGCTAGTGAAGGGCTACATCTGTTCCTCCCTCCCCATCAACCTGGACCCCCTGCAATTTGCATATCGCCCCAACAGGTCCACGGAGGACGCCATAGCCCATGTGCTGCACACAGCAGCATCACACCTGGACAAGAGGCAGGGGAACTATGTGAGGATGCTGTTCATCGACTACAGCTCAGCATTTAATACCATAGTCCCCTCCAAACTCATAGCCAAGCTCAGGCACCTGGGCTTGAACTATGACCTCTGCCAGTGGGTCTTGGACTTCCTGACGGGCAGACCCCAGGTGGTAAGAGCAGGCAACTGCACCTCCTCATCCATCACGCTCAACATAGGGGCCCCCCAGGGCTGTGTTCTGAGCCCCCTCCTCTACTCCCTGTACACACATGACTGCGTGGCACAGCAGAACAACAACACAATCATCAAATTTGCTGATGACACAGTAGTGGTGGGCCTGATCTCTGCCAACGACGAGAGGGCCTACCTGGAAGAGGTAGAGAATCTGTCACAGTGGTGTCAGGAGAACTGCCTCTCCCTGAACGTCAGCAAAACAAAAGAGATGATTGTGGACTTCAGGAGGTCGGGGGTCAAGGACTACAGCCCCCTCAGCATCGACGGGGCACCGGTTGAGAGAGTGAACAGTTTCAAGTACCTCGGAGCCCACATATCCGAGGACTTGACATGGACCACACACATTGACAGTGTTGTGAAGAAGGCACGACAACGCCTCTACTTCCTCAGGCGCCTAAGGAAGTTCCAAGTCAGTCAGAAGATCCTTAGGAACTTCTACTCATGTACAATAGAGAGCATCCTGACTGGCAACATCACCTCCTGGTTTGGGAATAGCACTGCACAAGACCGTAGCAGACTACAAAGAGTGACACGTTCAGCCGAACGCACAATTGGAGGGGGGCTTCCCACCCTCCAGAACATTTACAACAAGCGGTGCAGGGGGAAGGCTAAGATAATCATCAAGGACTCCAGCCACCCGAACAACTGCCTCTTTGAACTGCTGCGGTCAGGCAAGCGATACCGGAGTCTTAAGGCGAGCACAGAAAGACTCAGAAGAAGCTTCTATCCCCAGGCCATCAGGCTGCTAAACGAACAATAAACACTATGCAACAACCATCAAATGCACACAGCACACACACCCACACGCACACTCACTTAAACAAACAACACACTGCAGCACCCACTCTCCACACTTTAGATCACACAAACACACTTTATATTTATTGATAAAGGATTTGCACTACTACTCGTACACCTACTGTAAAGTGTACCTAAATTGCACCTCATCCCATTTCTGCCTTGCACTATATAGTATTGTATATTAGTACACTGCATAGTATTGTATATTATATGGTAACTCAGTTACGTCTATTCTGCATCGAACATTGTACATATGTCTATACTGAACACTGTGACCTCATTTTTTTACTTCTAATTTACATGCTATACTATGTTATTTTATTTCATACTTATCTTGTCTTGCACAGTCTCTGGAGCGTAACAGTAAGAAGCATTTTGTATAAAAGTATTCTGTACTTCTGTATGACAACTATTAAAGAAAGAAACTTGAAATATACAGTATTCACATAAGGTGCAGTATGCACAAGGTAGTGTTATTGTCCTTTTTTGGTTACTAGTAGTAGTTGTAGTTGGATGTCTGGCAGCAGTCCCTGCCCACTGTTGCGGAGCCTGATGGCCGCTGGTATGAAGGACTGGCAGAGGCAGTTGAGTGTCGGGGGGGTATGAGTCTGTGACTGAACGTGCTTCTCATCTTGACTAGCTCGTCGTAGAGGGGGTGGGAGGGATTCTCCAGGAGAGCAGCCAGCTTCCTTCTCATCCCCCTCTCTGCCACCACCTCTAGTCAGACCAGCTCGACTCCCACCACGGAGCTAGCCTTCCTCACCAGCTTGTTCAGTTTGTTGGTGTCCCTCGAGTTGATGTAGCCCCCCCAGCATGCCACAGCATAGAAGAGGACGCTGGCCACTACAGACTGGTAGAATGACTGCAGCAGTCTATTGCAAACATTGAACAGCCTGATCTGTCCCTTCCTGTAGAGGGCCTCTGTATTGTCCGACCAGTCCAGTTTATTGTTCAGGTGTACCCCAAGGAACTTATGACTCCACCGCCTCCACCTCATCCCCTCGGATGGTGATGGGAATCGGGGGGGGCCTCTTCTTGCCCCTCCGGAAGTCCACCACCAGCTCCTTGGTTTTACTGGTGTTGAGTTGGAGGTGGTTGCTGTCGGTCCACCCCACAAAGCTCTCCACCAGGGCTCTATACTCCTCCTCATCGTCATCGGTGATGTAGCTTACGATGGAGGAGTCATCAGTGTTGTGGCAGAAGTCTGAGGTATAGAGGGTGAAGGGATACAAGAGAATGGCTTAGAGCAGGGATGTCAAACTCAAGGCCAGATCTGGGCCGCGGTGTAATTATATTTGGCCCGCGAGATGTCAGATCAAACGTCGGTATAGCACATTATATGCCGTTATTACATGGCGTTTTAACATTCGCCAAAATGCTTGATTGTGATTGGTCAATAGCGCTCCGTTACCCCTAACAGCGGTAACTGACCGCTGCTATGGGCAACAAGCAATAATGACTGCTGTTAAGGGCAACAGAGCGCTATTGACCAATCACAATCAAGCATTATGATCGCAGTCACAAAAGCTATAACCTCGTTCCCAGCTTTATCTCGCACAGCTGCACTACATCAGGTGAATCAAGTCCACACCTGCCGATGACAGAGGAGCAGCAGAACAACTGCGTCTGCATTTGATCTCATCTTGTCAATGGTGTAAAATAAATTAGGTATATTGTTAGTAAGTTAACCATGTAATAAGCGGGATAATGTATAGCTATACTCGGTCATTGAGGCTGCGCCTCAGTGTTCCAGAACTCCGTGTCGGTCAATTATTTTGCGACAATAGACCACTACACTTCCGCATTACATTGAAATCGGGGAGGAGATTGCGGGGGGTGCATACTGTATGAATGAATGTGGACGAGAGCCGTGATGTAAGTGGTTGCCGATACGGCTGTGGGGGTGCTAGAGACATGATCGAATAGACGTTTATGCGCCTCGCTCTCCTGAACACGGCGTGACCCATAACTAATCGATCAGAACTAAATCGGCAGAGAAAAAGCCCATTTTAAAGCACCTATTCCGCATGGACATGCGCAGAGTGCCCATGGAGTCTGGACGACGCGAGATGACGCTCGAATGAATGTGGACTGTTCTATCAGAGGGGGGAGATTCGGTGGCCAATGTCCTTTCAGCCGAACAGGATAATGAAAAAATTATCCCACTAAATGTCTTATGGCGACATCTACAATTACCTCATTGAGTCTCCAGGTAGACTAATATTTATATTTAAGTGCAGCGGTCTGTAGCCACTTACATGACCATCGAAGCTCCCCCCTCTGATGGAACAGTCCACATTCATTCGAGCGTCATCTCGCGTCGTCCAGACTCCATGGGCACTCTGCGCATGTCCATGCGGAATAGGTGCTTTAAAACGGGCTTTTTCTCTGCCGATTTAGTTCTGATCGATTAGTTATGGGTCACGCCGTGTTCAGGAGAGCGAGGCGCATACACGTCTATTCGATCATGTCTCTAGCACCCCCACAGCCGTATCGGCAACCACTTACATCACGGCTCTCGTCCACATTCATTCATTTGACCCCCCCGCAATCTCCTCCCTGATTTCAGAATCCCGGAAGTGTTACGGTGGTCTATGACCTCATAGCTATACATTATCACTTACTTAATACTACAAATCCCAGAATGCTCTGCGAGTGCGTTGACGCGTTAGGCGTCCCCTCCTCCTCCTCTGTTGACGTTCGTTAGCAATCTCATGCCGTCAGTCGGCTCACGCTAATTTAAGCCATTCCTCCCAAATGGCCAAACGGAACGTGGACTTTGAAAACAGGACTGTTCCAGACTTTGAAGCCCAGAAATGTAGGTTTGAACTGCTCAGTAATCCGTTCGCAGCTGACATGGAAAACACACGAACCAACCTGATTGAACTCCAATGTATCTATCATTCTTTTCTTTTCTTTTCTTCCATTCACCACCTTTAGCTCTATTTTAGCCCTATTTTATTTCTTCTTTTTAGCCCTACGTATTTGTCCATCTTTGTTTTTAACACATACTAAATAAGTGTATGTTATGTATTAACTGTTTTTAAATGGCTGTTGATGCTGTGATGGACATCTGAATCTCCCATCGGGGATAAATAAAGGTTTTCAATCAATCAATCGGTCAATAGTTTCAAGACATTGTGTCGGTCTGAGAGAAGAATGAAGCATTGGAAATACATTTGGACTGCAGTATTCTGTTGTGGATGGTTAAAACCTTTGTTTACATATTGTGGTGTGGATTAATAACCTGTTAAGCCTTAAGGTCCCCCTATAGGGGACCCTGCTTTTCTTTATCATAAATCGATCAATAGAGACCGTATTAGATCCCCAATTATCATATCATGGGGTATCATTGGAAAGCCACACTCATTGGCTACAACCCTGTGCAAAGATGTTCGAGATCGCCAAATGATTGACGGAACTAGAGCCCCGGGAGTCGGGGGTGGTAATGTGTACTTTTTCGTACTTTGGGGCACGCCTCACATATCGGCATGTAACTCGAGGGCAATCACCTGAAAGGGCAATCGACAGGCAACAAATAGGGCTTTAATTCTATCTATATATTGTATTAAAATAAATGCACACCCGAGCCACTAGAGGTCGGCAAAGAATCGTCCACATGTGGGCCCTTGGATGTTAAGAGGTTAATGTTTTAAAAAATAAATTGTAGCAAAGAGTAAAGACCATAACCCTATCAAAAACAGTAGTCAAAGTGTATATTTTCATTTTACAAATGTTTTATACGATTTATCGGAAATACGAATTTATCGGAAAATGCTAATTATCGTAAAAACCGCAAGGAAATGACTAAATCCAGATTCAACCCTGTCATTGGAAAGAGGAGCATTTCCCCTATCCATAGATGTATGATTTTCCCATAATAAGGTCAAGGTCAAATATGAATTTATAATTAAAATCGATTATCATTAATTACTGTATCTACAAATCCTTCTGTTTAATCCTCTTCCCTTTATTCATTTGCTTAGATTTTTTGTACACATGATCTCAATAAGGTGGTGAATGAGCTCAGTGAGCATTTTCTCCTACCTGTATAAATTTTTTATCAAAGATGCAAAAATCATAAATCATAATTTATATTCTCCTTTTCTTCATTACAATTTACTCAGCCTAGTAACAGACACAATATTTCTGACACTGGAAATACATACCCCCAGGTCCCTAGATGTTCCTAGATACCAAGAACATGCTAATTGACCTTGCAGAAGTGGAGCAAGGTCCACTGTACCTTTAGGCGAAAACGGTCTACAGATTAACTTCGTTTCTGCACCTGTTTTCTGCCTGAAATCAAGTTGGCGGGCTCGTTCAGAACACAGCTAGAACCTCCACCACAAGTCTCTGTAAGCTAGCTAATGGCTATGCATCCTTACAATACTGGCAAGTATTTCATACCACACTATGTCCAAAAATCCAAAGCATCACTGTATTTTGAAGGCCATAGCGGGCTCAGTTTTTAAGCTATATGAAGCCAGTGGTACCATTATGAAACATTAAGTGACGCTACACATCATTCTAACTTAGCGGAAAAAGGGGATAAATATCAATACCTTGAATATAAGACAACCTGACTTTGTCAGGTGTCATTCACTGGAAACTGTCAAGTTGATCAACAGGTGTTGACTGTACGAATCTGTAAGGGCATTAATGGGAGCAATTGAAATTATGTTGTTTTTGTTTTTTAAGTAACTAAATAGTTATTTTTCACAGTAACACAATACTTTTGGTGGGTGTAAGTAACTAGTAAAGAGAGAGAGAGAGAGAGAGAGAGAGAGAGAGAGAGAGAGAGAGAGAGAGAGAGAGAGAGAGAGAGAGAGAGAGAGAGAGAGAGAGAGAGAGAGAGAGAGAGAGAGAGAGAGAGAGAGAGAGAGAGAGAGAGAGAGAGAGAGAGAGAGAGAGACTCACACAACTCACAACACAAATTAGAAACATATTTGGCCCTAAACAGACAGTATACTGTGGCAGACTACCTCAGCACAGTAACTGATAAGAATCTAAGAAAGACTCTGACAATGTACAGACTGAGTGACCATGGTTCGGTGTTAGAGAAGGGCAGACACAGACAGACCTGGCTGCCCAGAGAGGAGAGGCTGTGCTGTCTTTGTGATGACAGCACACAGCGCTGAGTCTCTCCGGGTGATGGTGTCTGTCTCTGTATCATCTAGCAGTGTTTTCATCTAGTGTCTTCATCTAGCAGCATTGGACTGCAGGTTTAGATCATCTGTCTGTCTGTGTCTGTCTGTGTCTTGTCCGTGTCTTGTCCGTCCACCTGTCTGTCTCTCTCTCTCTCTCTCTCTCTCTCTCTGGTTGTCTCTCTCCATCACTCAGCTGTCTGTCTATCTGTATGTTGTGTATGTCATATATGTTATGATGAATTGAAAATGGGGGACCCTGATGTAAACAAGACGAAAGTCTTTCTCTGGTCTGCATCCCCTTAACAATTGTGTGTATTGAGCCGTACTGTATTGTACCCATTCTGCAATCTGTTAATACAGTTTTCAATCAATTCAATCAATCAATCATGTGAGGAGGTCAGTGAACCTTGCCTGGTCTCTGTCTGCCTGTGTGTCTTTCTGTCTGTGTTTCTGTCTGTCTGACTGTCAGTTTGTTTGTTTGTTTGTTTATTTTTGTTTGTTTGTTTGTTTGTTTGTTTGTTTTTTTCTTTCTTTTTTTCTTTCTTTCTTTCTGTCTTTCTTTCTTTCTTTCTTTCTTTCTTTCTTGTCTGTCTGTCTGTCTGTCTGTCTGTCTGTCTGTCTGTCTGTCTGTCTGTCTGTCTGTCTGTCTGTCTGTCTGTCTGTCTGTCTGTCTGTCTGTCTGTCTGTCTGTCTGTCTGTCTGTCTGTCTGTCTGTCTGTCTGTCTGTCTGTCTGTCTGTCTGTCTGTCTGTCTGTCTGTCTGTCTGTCTGTCTGTCTGTCTGTCTGTCTGTCTGTCTGTCTGTCTGTCTGTCTGTCTGTCTGTCTGTCTGTCTGTCTGTCTGTCTGTCTGTCTGTCTGTCTGTCTGTCTGTCTGTCTGTCTGTCTGTCTGTCTGTCTGTCTGTCTGTCTGTCTGTCTGTCTGTCTGTCTGTCTGTCTGTCTGTCTGTCTGTCTGTCTGTCTGTCTGTCTGTCTGTCTGTCTGTCTGTCTGTCTGTCTGTCTGTCTGTCTGTCTGTCTGTCTGTCTGTCTGTCTGTCTGTCTGTCTGTCTGTCTGTCTGTCTGTCTGTCTGTCTGTCTGTCTGTCTGTCTGTCTGTCTGTCTGTCTGTCTGTCTGTCTGTCTGTCTGTCTGTCTGTCTGTCTGTCTGTCTGTCTGTCTGTCTGTCTGTCTGTCTGTCTGTCTGTCTGTCTGTCTGTCTGTCTGTCTGTCTGTCTGTCTGTCTGTCTGTCTGTCTGTCTGTCTGTCTGTCTGTCTGTCTGTCTGTCTGTCTGTCTGTCTGTCTGTCTGTCTGTCTGTCTGTCTGTCTGTCTGTCTGTCTGTCTGTCTGTCTGTCTGTCTGTCTGTCTGTCTGTCTGTCTGTCTGTCTGTCTGTCTGTCTGTCTGTCTGTCTGTCTGTCTGTCTGTCTGTCTGTCTGTCTGTCTGTCTGTCTGTCTGTCTGTCTGTCTGTCTGTCTGTCTGTCTGTCTGTCTGTCTGTCTGTCTGTCTGTCTGTCTGTCTGTCTGTCTGTCTGTCTGTCTGTCTGTCTGTCTGTCTGTCTGTCTGTCTGTCTGTCTGTCTGTCTGTCTGTCTGTCTGTCTGTCTGTCTGTCTGTCTGTCTGTCTGTCTGTCTGTCTGTCTGTCTGTCTGTCTGTCTGTCTGTCTGTCTGTCTGTCTGTCTGTCTGTCTGTCTGTCTGTCTGTCTGTCTGTCTGTCTGTCTGTCTGTCTGTCTGTCTGTCTGTCTGTCTGTCTGTCTGTCTGTCTGTCTGTCTGTCTGTCTGTCTGTCTGTCTGTCTGTCTGTCTGTCTGTCTGTCTGTCTGTCTGTCTGTCTGTCTGTCTGTCTGTCTGTCTGTCTGTCTGTCTGTCTGTCTGTCTGTCTGTCTGTCTGTCTGTCTGTCTGTCTCTCTGTCTCTCTGTCTCTCTGTCTCTCTGTCTCTCTGTCTCTCTGTCTCTCTGTCTCTCTGTCTCTCTGTCTCTCTGTCTCTCTGTCTCTCTGTCTCTCTGTCTCTCTGTCTCTCTGTCTCTCTGTCTCTCTGTCTCTCTGTCTCTCTGTCTCTCTGTCTCTCTGTCTCTCTGTCTCTCTGTCTCTCTGTCTCTCTGTCTCTCTGTCTCTCTGTCTCTCTGTCTCTCTGTCTCTCTGTCTCTCTGTCTCTCTGTCTCTCTGTCTCTCTGTCTCTCTGTCTCTCTGTCTCTCTGTCTCTCTGTCTCTCTGTCTCTCTGTCTCTCTGTCTCTCTGTCTCTCTGTCTCTCTGTCTCTCTGTCTCTCTGTCTCTCTGTCTCTCTGTCTCTCTGTCTCTCTGTCTCTCTGTCTCTCTGTCTCTCTGTCTCTCTGTCTCTCTGTCTCTCTGTCTCTCTGTCTCTCTGTCTCTCTGTCTCTCTGTCTCTCTGTCTCTCTGTCTCTCTGTCTCTCTGTCTCTCTGTCTCTCTGTCTCTCTGTCTCTCTGTCTCTCTGTCTCTCTGTCTCTCTGTCTCTCTGTCTCTCTGTCTCTCTCTCTCTCTCTCTCTCTCTCTCTCTCTCACAGAAACGGGCGACAGAAGTTAAGCTGCTAGCAACAGACACTATAACACTTCCGGTCGGGGGATTTCAAAATAAAAGAGCGACGTCTAAAAGCACCGGAAATACGTTTATTTTGTACATTATCTAACGTTAACACGAACCTAAACTAACTTTAGTTAAACTAACTTTGCGCGTCGATGTTGCAGAAGCATAAAGGCAGAGTGTCTACAACACTGTTGCTTTGTCGATGTTGTGTTGCAGTTGCTTTGAAGTTTCTGTAGCATGCAGAGGCCTTAAGTCACACTCAACTGGTAGCGTTGCTCTTTGATGTCCGCTCTCCACACATCTGTCTGCCAAGTGCCAGCATTTGAGATCTTGTTTGAGAACTATTGAGAACTATAAGCTGAATTATGGCGAACTTCTGTTGATTGAACCGTTGGTCGTTTTCTTCTTACAAAGAACAAAGTAGAAAAAGAAAACATGTATATCCGATGTCTCATACAGGTGACAGCAAGGTAACGGGAAGGAGGGCAGTATAGGGGTTCCTCTTCAGACTGAAAACATTCACGTTTTCAAAAATCAACATGTTTCTTTCCCGCACATTTTTATTTTATAGATAGTTATTAATACTCATTATTGTTATATTGTAGAAATGTGGGTGACCTCAATAGGGAGGTGTAGTCTGACGTCACTGGTTGTTCCACCCGTTTAGGGATTCATCATTGGGAAACAATTCTGCCGCATGGAAATTGAAAAGCCTTCCATTTTTGCACAAAATGAGTTATATTAGTCGTACTGGCGAATCGTGTCCTGCTCTTCGCCATCGAGATATACCTCATCTCCAGTACCTTGTGTACTCCATCAACGAATAAAAAACAATACACCCAGCACCTGCCAGGCCCCGCCCTAGTGCTACGTACTATATAGCACTAGGCGTGGTCACCACTCGCTCTTCCTCTATTTTCGTTTCCATCATAGCGGATGCGTGCACCCTATGCAACTAGTTGTCATGAAAAGTTTAGAGAAATTGCGTAATATTGAGTGCTTACCGGAGATTTGCTTACCCCTGGAATCTTCGCGGCATGTTCCAACGACACGTCGGGTCTATTCTGATGTTTCCTCGTCTTGTGGCAGCAGATCGAGGGACAGCGTGCGAGGTTTGGCTATCGAGCCGGCTCGTACACAGGTAGGCCCTGTGTCATCAGGCATTGATGCTAGTGTTAGTAATGCTGGTTGTTTTGTTACACAACCGAGTTGTGTGTCGGCGCCAGGGGCGGGATGTTTTGGTGAACGTTCCCCTGAAGTGGACGGTTTCCAAGCGATCCTGGAGCGCGCTGCTAACACTAATGCTAACGCTAATGCTAATGCTAATGCTAACGCTAATGCTAATGCTAACGCTAATGCTACAATGCTGGGTCACTGTTCTAATGTTCCCCGCCATGGGATGTTGCCGCTTTTCCCTCCTCTTAACCGGTTCATTGATGAAGGTCAGTCGGTAGCTAATGTGGGGGGTTTTGCTGAGTCCTATTTACCCTTTTTACGGGTGAATGGGTTGACAACAGGGTGCAGGGCAGGTGTGCCGTGGCTAAGTAGCCAGGTAGCATCGATCCTGTGCCCCGGCGGGGTTGAACGGTGTCCCACCCGGCCGACGCTTGAGAGCGAGTCGGCCCGGCGGGTGGCAGTATGGACTGATGAGAGCTATACTGCTGCAGGATGGAATTTAGCAGTGGCCAGTGTTGTGGCTCAGCTGACTGTTTTTCTGTCCACATTAGCATCGGGTAGTGGGGCTACAGGACCAGCCGACGCTGAAAACATTTTGCATGTTTTTGGTGTTATAGAGATCTTGACTCAGTCGCAAGCTATAACTGCGGGGAGGATTAGGATGCTATCAACGCTTGTTAATAGGCATTTCTGGTTGGAGCAATCTCCTCTTGGGGAAGAAGAAAGGTTTTCTCTCCTCACAGCTCTTTTTTCCACAGAGGGACTCTTTGGTCGTTCTGCAGAGACGCAGGCGGTTGTTGATCTAGGTCCCACACCGCCTCACACTATGCAGCCAGAGGTTGGAGCACGGCCTCGTCAGCAACTGTGGCGAGGCCCTCGACAGGCGGCCATGTTTCCCCCGCCAGTGGTACCCTGGGCGGAGAGTCAACAGGGGTCCACAAGGCCGACAGCCTTGGCGGCCGAGGGATCGGCCATGTTGGATGTACTCGGCTTGGAAGATACAAGTCGTCGTCATTCTGCCGCGAACAGCCCGCTCCCCAATCACTCCTCTCCCCGTCACCAACGGAAGAGGGGCTCTGATCGCTTGCGTTCCGCTTCTCATGGGGACAGGGGCTGACACCCAGTTGATGGCTAAGCCTGGGTCTGTCCGTGAGAATGTTGTGCTGTCACGTGGCTCCCGCGCCACACGTTGTGTGATTGGTGAGCCTGGTGTTACGGCTGCCACTATTTACAGTGGTCAGCAGGGGGACTCGAGGCCTCTTTGTATGAATGCTCAGCACGGGTTACCCCGACCTCGCCTTCGCCAGGCGGGGTATCACGTTGATGCCTCCCACTCCCGCGAGATCGGCAGTGGTCTGCAAAGAAGAGGCGCGCGTGATTTGGGTGGTAGCAATATCACTGCAGGGCTACGGTGTGTAGGAACCCATGGGGTCCTCACGCCTTGCATGTCTAGCTGTGGAACAACTCCTCAGCATGCGCTAGAGGGGTGTTCAGGGGGGGAGCGTGTGTCAACCAGTTTGATGGCAGCTTCTCCCGTATCAAACCGGCCCTTTCTGTCGGGGTCCCCCCTTGGGTGCGACCGCCCTGTCCGATTTGGCGGGTTCAGAGGCTACGCACAGCGGGAGGGACCGGGCCACCTATCTGCTGTTCCTTGCGGCCCAGCGTCAGTTGACGGCGGGTGCGATCTGGGATTATTATCACATATGGCGACAAGAATGCCGTTTGGTGGGGTGGATGGAGAGAATGTTGAGGCTGGGGCTTGTTTTGCAGTTCGCACAACCCCACCCTCCGTTCTCAGGTTTGGTGCAGACCCTATTGTCAGGGTCAGCAGCAGTGACAGCTCTGGCCGACGAGATCCAATCTCTGTTGGCGAAGCAGGCCGTAGTCGTGGTCCCGAGAGAGGACGCAATGTCAGGCATCTACTCCCGTTATTTTCTGGTGCCCAAAAAAACGGGAGGGGTGAGACCTATACTGGATCTGTCCGCGTTCAATCATCTGATTGTGGCGAGACCATTCAGAATGTTGACCGTCAAACACCTGCTACTTGCTGTCAGAGTGGGAGACTGGTTCACCTCCATAGACCTAAAGGATGCGTATTTTCACATCCCGATTTTCCCTCCTCACAGGAAGTTCCTACGGTTCCTGTTTCAAGGCGTAGCGTACGAATACCAGAGGTTGCCGTTCGGCTATTCTCTGGCTCCCCGCACATTCACCAAGTGCGTAGAGACTGCGCTGGAGCCTCTACGTCGTCAGGGAATACGTATTCTATTCTATCTCGACGACATTCTGCTCCTCAGCCGGTCGGAGGAGGTTGCCAGGTCTCATACCAGGCTGGTGGTGGAATTCCTCACCAAGCTGGGTTTTGCTGTGAACTGGAAGAAGAGTACGCCTCTTCCCAGTCAACAGGTGGAGTACTTGGGCTTGACATTGAGGTCGAGGCCCATGATTGTAACCCTCTCGGAGCAACGGAGGGTGTCTATCCTCCACGCGCTCAGGGGTTTCCGTCCTGGAAAGACGGTCACGGCGCTGCAAGTGATGCGCCTGCTCGGTATGATGGCATCTGCTCACGGGGTGTTCCCTCTTGGCCTCCTCTTCATGAGGAGGATACAGAGGTGGTTCTCCAGTATGAGAATAGACTCGGTGAGGGACAAATGGAAAGGTTGACGGTTCCTTTGTCGATATGGGGGGATCTCGCCCATTGGAGGAGGCCTGGTATCCTCACCAATGGGGTCCCCATGGGCAGCAGGCGCTCACACATCACGGTCTTCACCGACGCTTCCCTCACGGGTTGGACCGACGCAGTGGGGGGCAGCTGGATGATCCATGCTGCCCGGTCTACCCTACACATCAATGTGTTGGAATTGAGGGCGGTCCTCCTGGTCCTCAGACGGTTCGCCCACCTGGTGGTAGGCGAGCACGTTCTGGTCAGAACGGACAGTATGACGGCAGCGGCATATATCAACAGGCAGGGTGGAACACGATCCACCCGCCTGCACCGGGCTGCGGTCGAACTCTAGCTATGGGCAGCTCTCAGGCTGCGCAGTCTGACGGCGCTCCACATCCCTGGCAAGGAGAATGTGGGCGCGGATATGATGTCTCTGGGCGGTCCTCGTCCTGGCGAGTGGGAACTGCGCCAAGACATAGTCAGGCAGATCTGGGATCGCTTCGGGGAAGCTTCAGTGGATCTGTTTGCGAGCAGACAATCTCGCAAGTGCCCCTTGTGGTTCTCGGTCAGTCAGGAAGACCAACCCCCCTTGGGGGTGGATGCCTTCTCAATGTTTCCATGGCCGCCCGGCCTTCTGTACGCCTTTCCCCCTACACATCTGTTGAGTCAGTTGTTGGAGCGGATACGGAGGGAGCGCAGGACCGTGATCCTGGTCGCGCCGGACCGGGGCACAGCGGTGTGGTACCCCAGTCCTGATCCAGCTACTGGTAGCCCCGCCGTGGCCTATTCCTTGGTCAGCGAGGGCCCTCGCTCAAGCACACAGGTCGCTGTTTCAGCCCCCGGTGATATACCAACCTCTCATGGTTTGGCTGGTGAGAGGGTAAGTCTGGAGAGGATGGACCGTTCTGTGGTTGACACCATCCGGAATGCGCATGCTCCCTCCACTGTCGCGCTTTACGCGGGTAGGTGGCGTATGTTCCAAGAGTGGTGTAAGGGGGGGGGGGGGGGGCAGGGACCCGGTGTCAAGTTCAAGTTTCAAGTTTCTTTTATTGCCACACGGCCAGGCCGGTGGAATTTGAGCACGGTGCAGGTGGTAGCTGCGACAATACACCACATGGATGATGGAACACAACATAACATCAACAACAACATAACATAACATAACATAACATGCATAACATAACATAACAGCAGGGGGTGAAATTAGGATGAGTTGGAGTTGAGTAATTGTATGGCCTTGGGGAAGAAACTGTTGTTGAACCTAACCGTGCGACTACCTAGTGACCTAAACCTTCTACCAGAGGGGAGGAGTTGGAAGAGGTGATGAGCTGGGTGCAGGGGGTCACTGATGATTTTGTGTGCGCGTGTGATGGTGTGATGTTTGTGTATGGAGTCCAGGGTGGGGAGTGTGCAGTTAATGATTTTGGATGCCCTAATGATGATCCTGTCTAGTCTGTGTAGTGTGTGTTTGGGTGTGTTGCCATATCAAACAGTGATGGAGAGTGAAATGATGTTTTGTATGATAGCTGTGTAAAATTGAATCATTAACGTCTTCCTGACCTTGTACTTCCTGAGTTGTCTTAAATGAAATAATCTTTGGTTGGCTGTTTTAAGTAAATGAGTGGTGTGATGATCCCAGTTGAGTTTGTTGCTGATGTGTGTTCCTAAGTATTTAAATGTGTCTGTGGCTGAAATGGGTTGGTTATTGATGAGCATGGGTGTTTTGGTGGGTGTGATTTTGCGAAAGTCAATAATGAGTTCCACGGTCTTGCTTTCATTGAGTATCAGGTTATGTTCTTTGCACCATGTGAGTGTTCGCTCCACCTCCAGCCGGTAGTCATCCTCCTTGTTGTTGGAGATCAACCCTAGGATGGTGGTGTCGTCCGCGTATTTAAGGGTTTTGACTGAGGGGGATGCTGAACGGAGGTTGTTAGTGTAGAGGGAAAAAAGCCACGGGGAGAGAACACACCCCTGTGGTACCCCAATGTTGGTGGTCAGAGGGAGAGAGGTGAGGTTGTTGTAGCGGACTACCTGTTTGCGGCCCTTCAGTGTGTCCAGCAACCAGAAACAGAGGGAGGGGGCAATGTTCATGTTGGTCAGGGTTTGGAACAGTATGAGGGGGTCGATGGTGTTGAAGGCACTGCTGAAGTCAATAAAGAGTATCCGGGCATAACTGTTTTTGGTCTCCAGATGCTGGAGGGTGTAGTGCAGTGCCAGGTTGACTGCATCATCAGTAGACCGGTTTGTGCGATAGGCGAATTGTAGAGGGTCCATCAGGGGGGATGTGAGGCCTGCCCCCTGGATGCTGTCCTTATTTACCTTCAGTCTCTCCTTGATAGACTGTCGGCCTCGACGGTGAGGGTATATGCAGCAGCTATATCCTCTTATCATGAGGGATTTGAGGGTGTTGTTTTGTTCAGCCACCCTCTTGTGAGGCGTTTCCTGCTTGGCGCTCGACGCGTTAAGCCGGTAAAACGCTCTTTGGCTCCGAGCTGGGATCTTCAATTGGTCCTCGGTCGGTTGTCCTTGGCCCCGTTTGAGCCTCTTTAGCAAGCGCCGTTGGAACAGCTGTCGTTCAAGGCCGCGTTCTTGCTGGCCGTCACCTCCGCTAAAGGCGTGTGTGAGCTTTGTGCTCTCTCGGTACGGCCAGAGTGCCTGTCTTTTCGTTCCGATTGCGGTGCCACTCTGCGGCCTAATCCTGCCTTCGTGCCAAAAAAAATATCCGGAGTTCTTTCCGCTCCAGGGATATTGTGTTTCAGGCGTTTCATCAGCCTCCTCACGTTAGTGAGTTGGAGGCGGGCCTTCACCTGTCATGTCCGGTCCGGGCTTTAAGGATTTACCTCAGCCGTACTCAGGGCCTCAGGGCTACCGATCAGCTCTTTGTCTGTTACGGTGGCTCTCGTGCTGGTAAGGCACTGTCGAAACAGCGCCTGTCCCATTGGTTGTGCGAGGGCATTGCCCTTTGCTACACGTTGGCCGGGCTGGCTCCCCCTGGGGGCGTCAGGGCGCACTCCACTCGTGGGGTGGCGGCCTCTGCCGCTCTACTGGGTGGGGCCTCGGTGGAGGACATCTGTGCTGTGGCTTCATGGTCCTCACCGGGTCCCTTCGTAAGGTTTTACCTCATGGACATGACCGGGGGTTCTGTTTCCCAGGCGGTTCTGAGGTCTGTGACCTCTCCTGCTTCCCGTCCTTTGGTGGGGTAGCAGGAGTGTGTGGGTGTGGGCCACAATGTGTTGTGTCACATGTGGTTCCGCCTGTGCTGTGCGTTCGAGAGGTTCTAGTTCCCTCTTGTTCGCACTCGGGTGGAGTTGACTGCCGCCCCCTCTTCATTAGGAAGGATGGGGTGACGGGACTCCCCTCCCCCCTGATGTGGGCTTTAGGGCCCTCAGGGGGTGCATTTGTCAGTCCTCGCGTCTGCTCTGTCCCCATATCTTGATGGCGAAGAGCAGTACGCGATTCGCCAGTACGACTAATATAACGATAGGTTATGTATATAACCTAGTTATATGAGTACTGGCTGAGCGTCCTGCTCTTAGCTTGCCCTGAGGTCCCTTGGGGAAACTTTTCTTGGGAAACGTTTTTTTCCGAGGAAGAGCGAGTGATGACCACGCCTAGTGCTATATAGTACGTAGCACTAGGGCGGGGCCTGGCAGGTGCTGGGTGTATTGTTTTTTATTCGTTGATGGAGTACACTAGGTACTGGAGATGAGGTATATCTCGATGGCGAAGAGCAGGACGCTCAGCCAGTACTCATATAACTAGGTTATATACATAACCTATCGTTCCCGTCTATCACTAACATTATTTGATTTTTTTTATGATTAATTACGAATATTTTCATGTTGAGCTATAGATTGTGGATGAATAAGCACAGAAAGGTACACCATGCAAATGTTATTTGTTTTAAAAGAGACGATTTAGAAGTGGTCAATGGGGAAATACATTGCGTTGGACAGAGGGTGGAACACAAAAAACGGCAATGATGTAACCACTACCTCCCTATTGTATTTTCGAGAATAAATAAAGGTTGATGATGATGATGATGATGATGATGATGATGATTTTAAATTAGATTAGATTACATTAGATTAAAATGTATTGTCATCATGCAGCACAAGTACAGTACAACTAAAAGAAGTGTGGCATCCAACCAGAGTGCAAATGTAACAGTTAAGTGCAATAGTAATATACACAATGTACAGGCAGTGGCGGACTCAGGCTGTTTGAAGGGCAGGGGCGAAAAGACAAAAAGGGCACCTACTGCACAACATGGGACCCCATCAGTGAGCAAAAAGATATGATGCGTCATGTATGGTGAAATTGTCTTCATCCTTGATTAAGATTAACATTAGAATAACATAGACAAAGATTAATAGTATAACCACACCTCTATGATAAAAACACACAGGGAACAATACACCTTTCAAATGTTTATTTCACCTCATTGTCATGGTGTTTGAAAAGTAGATTTATCATGGTGTTTGAAAAGTGGATTTATCATAGTGTTTGAAACTTAGATTCATCATGGTGTTTGAAAAGTAGATTATCATGGTGTTTGAAGGCCTAAACCTTTGCTGCAGTGGTACATTTCTCAATGCTAAAGATATCAGTGAGGAATATAAATATTTGGGAAACAGCATTTTAATATAGTCTGGGTTGAAAAATAGTGAACCTATTCTTTAAAAGCTATTTACAACATATATTTTACAGGATATAAAACAGTTTAACAGTTAAAGTTAATTTGAGTGCCGTTGAGCTTCTTCCTTTCTCTCTCCTAACTCTCCTTCTCCCCTCCTGCCCTCTCCTTCTCTCATCCTGTCCTCCCATCCTCTCTTCTACTGTATCTCTCCCTTCCCCCTCTCTATCTTCCCCATTCTCTCCATTAAAGTTAATATATTGTACCTGGATACTGGCTGGATCAGTTGGATATTTTAATGGCAACAGGAGAGCATTCAAGTTATTTGTTGTTGTGTCGTTTGAATCATTTCTCTCCCTATCATAATTTTCATCCTCGCTTTCTTTAGCATCTCCATGACCGTCTTCATCATCATTTCTCTCCATAGCATCATCTGCATTCTCTTTCCTCAACTTCATCATTTCTCTCCATAGAATCATCTGCATTTATCTTTCCTCCACTTCTTCATAATTTATCTCCATAGAATCATCTGCATTTTCTCTTTCCTCCACTTCTTCACCATCTCTCTTCCTAATATCATTATCTCCCTCTTGACTATCTCCATCTTCATTGTCTGTACTGTCTTTATCTAAGGTGGAGCAAATAATATTTGTTTTATAATAGTAATATAATTTTAATGTATATAATATTCGTACTGTAGCCTACAATGTTATAATTGTATTATAAAATAATATGTCATATAGCAAGTTTCAAGTTTCTTTAATAGTTGTCATACAGAAGTACAGAATACTTTTATACAAAATGCTTCTTACAGGCAACATGGAAGAACACAAGATGGCAAGATACAACGTCAGGAGAGCAGTAATAGAGGCAAAACGGCGTTACAGGGATAAAGTTGAACTTCAGTTTGAACAGGCTGACTCTAGAGGCATGTGGCAGGGCCTCAGAACAATGACAGATTACAAAGACACCTCCCTCAAACTGAACAGTGACATCTCCTTAGCAAATTATCTCAATTCCTTCTATGCGAGGTTTGAGGCTGTGAATAAAAACACCTGCCTACAAACCACGGCAATGGGGGGGGGGGTCTGCTGATGGAGACTCAGTGTTCAGGGTAACAGAGCATGAGGTGAGACAGATCTTTAAAAAAGTGAATATCAGGAAGGCAGCAGGACCGGACGGCATCGCCGGCCGCGTCCTAAAAGTCTGTGCCGACCAACTGGCCCCGGTATTCACTGACATCTTCAACCTGTCCTTGGAACAGGCTGTCATCCCCACCTGTCTGAAGAAGTCCACCATCATCCCTGTACCCAAAAAATCTACGCCCGCTTGCCTCAACGACTACCGCCCTGTAGCCCTCACCTCCATAGCCATGAAGTGCTTTGAGAAGCTAGTGAAGGGCTAAATCTGTTCCTCCCTCCCCATCAACCTGGACCCTCTGCAATTTGCATATCGCCCCAACAGGTCCACGGAGGACGCCATAGCCCATGTGCTGCACACAGCAGCATCACACCTGGACAAGAGGCAGGGGAACTATGTGAGAATGCTGTTCATCGACTACAGCTCAGCATTCAATACCATAGTCCCCTCCAAACTCATAGCCAAGCTCAGGGACCTGGGCTTGAACTATGACCTCTGCCAGTGGGTCTTGGACTTCCTGACGGGCAGACCCCAGGTGGTAAGAGCAGGCAACTGCACCTCCTCATCCATCACGCTCAACATAGGGGCCCCCCAGGGCTGTGTTCTGAGCCCCCTCCTCTACTCCCTGTACACTCATGACTGCGTAGCACAGCGGAACAACAACACCATCATCAAATTTGCTGATGACACAGTAGTGGTGGGCCTGATCTCTGCCAACGACGAAAGGGCCTACCTGGAAGAGGTAGAGAATCTGTCACAGTGGTGTCAGGAGAACTGCCTCTCCCTGAACGTCAGCAAAACAAAAGAGATGATTGTGGACTTCAGGAGGTCGGGGGTCAAGGACTACAGCCCCCTCAGCATCGACGGGGCACCGGTTGAGAGAGTGAACAGTTTCAAGTACCTCGGAGCCCACATATCCGAGGATTTGACATGGACCACACACATTGACAGTGTTGTGAAGAAGGCACGACAACGCCTCTACTTCCTCAGGCGCCTAAGGAAGTTCCAAGTCAGTCAGAAGATCCTTAGGAACTTCTACTCATGTACAATAGAGAGCATCCTGACTGGCAACATCACCTCCTGGTTTGGGAATAGCACTGCACAAGACCGTAGCAGACTACAAAGAGTGACATGTTCAGCCGAACGCACAATTGGAGGGGGGCTTCCCACCCTCCAGAACATTTACAACAAGAGGTGCAAGGGGAAGGCTAAGAGAATTATTAAGGACTCGAGCCCTGACAGCTCGTAGTAATCAAACATTTACCAATGAAACCCCACACAGGGCGTCTCCTCTCAGCCCAACCCAAAACCAACCTCCTTAAAGTGACAGTGCCCCATCAACACATCAAAACAATACCATGGGGAATTATGTCTCTATAGAACCCACTACAATATAAATATTATATTTATTAAGAAGGTTATTTATTTATTTGCATCTCAGATATTGATTGAAGAGGTGTGTTTCTATATGGGTGACATGTCCCCATACACAGGGCATACGAGGGCATTCGCATGCAGTCACCAGCTCTCCACCCAATCCAATGCCTATATGGGAGATTTCTGACGACCTGTTAAGACGGCACTCTCTTACGTTAAGACAGCACTCTCTTAAGCCACCATCACCAAAACACCAAAAGAGCATCAAATCACTGACCTCTAGGACCATCATTCAGGTCATAGTACCAGTTAGATTAGATTACATTGAAATGTATTGTCATCATACAGCATAAGTACATTACAATGAAAATAAGGGTGGCATCCATCCAGTGAACTGTGGTGTTCCACAAGGAAGCATACTAGGACCACTACTGTTCCTAATTTATGCAAATTACATGTCGTCAGCTTGTGACTGCAACTTGTTCCTGTTTGCGGACGACTCAGCCCTGCTGGTCTCTGACAAGAACAAGTTACAGGTTGAAAAAACCCTCAGCTCGGAACTAGGCAGAACCTGCACCTGGCTCGCTGATAACAAACTATCATTACACCTGGGCAAAACAGAGTCCATTCTCTTCGGTTCAAATAACAAACTCAGCAAGACCGACGGCTTCTCAGTTACAGTGGGTGACAATATTGTCACAAGGAAAGATGAAATTACCTACCTGGGTTCCATCCTAGAGGCTAATCTTTCCTGTGACAAAATGGCATCCAATGTAATAAAAAAAAGTCAACCAACAAACTCGATTCTTGTACCGGATCTCCTCTCTGGTAAACAAGAATACCCTGAAGACTCTGGCAGGAGCACTCATTCAAGGGTACTACGACTATGCTTGCACCTCATGGTACCAAAGCACCTCAAAGGCACTAAAAACCAAATTACAAACATCTCAAAACAAATTAGTCAGACTACTGCTTGACCTGACTCCTAGAACCCACCTCACCCCTGCACACTTTGCCAACCTAGGATGGCTTAGAGTAGACGACAGAGTACAGCAACTTGCAATGGGCCTGGTCTATAAGATACACTACACGACCAAGGTACCCATGTACATGTCAAAATACTTCCCAAAGGTCAGTGAATACCACGATCACAACACCAGAGGGAGCTCCACAAATCATGTAAAACCTAGATTCGGCTCAAACAAGGGACTAAACACGTTTCGCAATTATGCCACATCAATGTGGAACGCCCTACCCAAAGCTGTAAAGGAATGTGAATCACTACCCACCTTCAAAAACACTCTCAAAGAACACCTACGGGAGACTGCAATTTGAAACTGGCCCCTACAAATGTCCTAACCCAGTTGTACAATACAGACCAAGTATGGCTTTGTCAGTATTCCAATGTACAGTGTCCCCCCCCCCCCTACCCAACCCCCCCCCCCCCCCACCTCCAATGTACAGCGCCACCCAACCCCACCCCATCTACCCAACCTCCTCCAATGTACAGTTTCTATGTCAAATGTATGTCAGTATTCCAATGTACAGTGTCCCCCCCCTACCCAACCCCCCCCCCCCCCCCACCTCCAATGTACAGCCCCACCCCACCTACCCAACCTCCTCCAATGCACAGTTTCTATGTCAAATGTATATACACTCTTTTTCTGGATTTTCTTAGTATCACAAACAGTACTGTATTTGCAAATCTGGTATGTCATAAATGTATAGATGTAGCAGTAGGCCTACTGTCTATCTGTATGTCGTGTGTCTCTGAGCGGATCTCGGCCTGTCTGTCCGACATCTCCGCCTGGATGACGACCAACCACCTCAAACTGAACCTAAGCAAAACAGAATTGCTCCACCTGCCGGCCAAATCCTCCCCCCTGACCGACCTCTCCATCACAGTCGAGAATGCAGCTGTGACCACGTCCCCGACCGCCAAGAACCTTGGTGTTGTCCTCGACGACCAGTTGAACTTCTCTGCTCACATCGCAGCGACAACCAGAACCTGCAGATTCCTCCTGAGCAACGTCAGAAGGATACGCCCATTCCTGACAAAAGAAACCACCCAACTCCTCGTCCAATCAACAGTCATCTCCCGCCTCGACTACTGCAACGCACTACTAGCTGGCCTCCCGGCCACTGCCACCAAGCCTCTTCAACTCATTCAAAACGCAGCGGCCCGCCTGATCTCAAACCTACCGAAGTCGGCCCATGTCACCCCACTTCTTAGGGACCTGCACTGGCTCCCCATTGCTGCACGTATCCGCTTCAAGGCCCTCGACCTAGCATACCGTGCGGCAAAGGGAACCGCTCCCGCCTACCTCCGGTCAATGGTCTCTAACTACACACCCTCAAGACCCCTACGCTCTGCATCTTCTGGCCGCCTCAGATCTACTCCTATCCAAGCTCCCGGAGGGTCATCAAAGAGAAGCCGCCTATTCTCAGTCCTTGCCCCACAATGGTGGAATGAACTACCCATCCCAGTTAGGACAGCCGAATCCCGTCCAATCTTTCGCCGTCGACTAAAGACTCACTTCTTCAACCATTATCTGAAATGATAAAAAAAAAAAAAAAAAAAAAAAAAAAAATCTAACCCCGACTAACCTTACTGTCATGCACTTGTCCTAATAAACTAACCTACACTGTAACACGCAACACTTTGATGAACATTGTTACTCAGCTGATAGAGTTATACCCTTCTTGCTGTCTTGTCGCACAGAACTTGTAAGTCGCTTTGGATAAAAGCATCAGCTAAATGACTAAATGTAAATGTAAATGTGTGTGTCATATGATGAATTGAAAATGGGGGACCCTGATGGAAACAAGACGAAAGTCTTTCTCAGGTCTGCATCCTCTTAACAATTGTATGTATTGAGCTGTACTGTACTGTACCCATTCTGCAATCTGTTAATAAACTTTTCAATCAATCAATCAATCAATCCAACCCGAGTGCAAATGTAACAGTAAAGTGCAATAGTAATATTAATATAGTGATTAAGCTGGGTATAAGATATATACATTTGTTCTACTGAGTATAATGCTAATCACATGTATGTACAGAGTTGTAATATATTTAAATGTTTCAAAAATGTTCTTATGTACAGTACCGCAGTTGCAATTGCATGCACATATTTGTGTTTTATAACACGTATACAGGGGCGTAGCTGTAGATTCTGGGCCCCATGAAAGAAAGTATTAGTGGGCCCACCAATAAATGCGAGCGCGCGTATTATGAAAACGCATAATATGGTTTTTACCTATACATTCGGATCAGCAGTTCAGCACCTGCACTGTTGGTGGGTGAGCCTAGTAAAGGATGTCGCATTGCGTTCATCTTCAATGAATGGACCAATGCAATAGTCTACCAAAGAACCTTGAGTCGCACTAGGCTGGGAACAACCCTGGGTCCGGTCAAGTGATAGTAAACTGGACTGGACGAACAACATCGAGGCCCTACAGGAAGGGACAGAGCAGACTGTTCTTCCTGAGAAGGCTCAGGTCTTTTTTTTATTTATTTTTATTGATATTTTCCCCCCTCCTTTTTCCTCCGATTTTCTCCCATCCCAATGTTAGTCGTTATGCCAATTCCCAATCCCCTTCCTGGTCGCTGCGCACTTACCCCCCACAGTCGGTCTGGGAGAGTGGAGGCTATCACGTGCTTCCTCCGACACACGTCTAGCAAATCAACCGCTTCTTTTCACCTGGCAGCGCGGACTCTCACTGAGAGGGCATAGCGTGTGGAAGGATCACACTATCCCACTTAGATCCTATCCGCGCTTAGCAGGCGCCCCGACCGAACTGTAGGAGTCGCTGTTTACAACGACCCGGAACCACCCCGCCAGCTTCTCCCACCCTCTAATACTGCCAATTGTATTAGTGTGAACGGCCAGCCAAGCTGGTGACAACCCCGGAGCTGTGAGCTGGATTCGAACAGGCGAATCCTAGCGTCTCCGGGGTTGGTGACGGACGCAATCTCCGCTACGCCACCTGACCGCCCTGGGCTCAGGTCTTTTAATGTCTGCAGCAAACTGCTGCAGATGTTCTACCAGTCTGTGGTTGCTGGTGCCCTCTTCTTCGCTGTGGTATGCTGGGGGGGGCAACACCAACACACACAAAATAAACAAACTGGTAAAAAAAAGCAAGCTCTGTGGTGGGACCGGACCTGGACAGTCTGAATCACATTTTTTTTCTCTTTTTTTTTCTACCTTAATTTTCAAGTTCCAAGTTTTAATACTGTTATCAACATGCAAGTCAACAAATGCTTGCTTTATGCAGCCATTTAACACAAAAGGATGACCCTCATGCATTGCAAATTTGCATCAAATTCTAAACAGAGTGATAGTAATTTATTAATTTCTTAGGATTTCTTTTGGTCTAATAAATGTTTAAGGTTCTTAGATGGATCCCCTGCTGCCTCCTCCTATTCCTGCTCCTCCTCCTCTTCCTCCTCCTCCTCTTCCTCATCTTCCTCCTCCTCCTCTTCCTCCTCTTCCTCTTCCTCCTGCTCCTAATCCTCCTCTTCCTCATCCTCCTCCTCCTGCTCCTAATCCTCCTCTTCCTGCTCCTCCTAATCCTCCTCTTCCTCCTCCTCCTAATCCTCCACTTCCTCCTCCTCCTGCTCCTAATCCTCCTCCTCCTGCTCCTCCTCCTCCTCTTCCTCCTCCTCCTAATCCTCCTCCTGCTCCTAATCCTCCTCATCCTCCTCCTCCTGCTCCTAATCCTCCTCTTCCTCCTCCTGCTCCTAATCCTCATCTTCCTCCTCCTCCTCCTGCTCCTAATTATCCTCTTCCTCCTCCTCCTCTTCCTCCTCCTCCTCCTCCTGCTCCTAATCCTCCTCTTCCTCCTCCTCCTGCTCCTCCTCCTCCTAATCCTCCTCCTCCTAATCCTCCTCCTCCTCCTAATCCTCCTCCTCCTCTTCCTCCTCTTCCTCCTCCTCATCTTCCTCCTCCTGCTCCTCCTCCTCCTCTTCCTCCTGCTCCTCCTCCTCCTAATCCTCGTCCTCCTCCTCCTCCTCCTAATCCTCCTCCTCCTCTTCCTCCTGCTCCTCCTCCTCCTCCAGCTCCTCCTCCTCCTCCTCCCCCTCCTCCTCCTCCTCCTCCTCCTCCTCCTCCTCCTCCTCCTCCTCCTCCTCCTCCTCCTCCTCCTCCTCATCATCCTCCTCCTCATCATCCTCCTCCTCCTCCTCTTCCTCATCCTCCTCCTCCTCTTCCTCCTCCTCCTCCTGCTCCTCTTCCTCTTCCTGCTCCTGCTCATCCTCCTGCTCATCCTCCGTCTCCTCCTCCTCCTCCTCCTCCTGCTCCTCCCCTCCTCCTCCTCCTCCTCCTCCTCCACGGGGAGCAGCGTACTGGCTCATGTAAAATGGCAGACCATGCATTATGCAGCAGCTTAGGGCACCGCGCTTGGTCTTCAAGTCCTCGGCTACAGTCCACCTGTCGCTGCTCTGTTCGTAGCGCTCCACGTTGTGGATGGTGTTGACGTCAGTGAGGCCTCCGACCACGAAGAGCAGGTCGTCCAGCACCCCGATGCCAAAGAAGCTGCGGGGGGTGAGCATGGCGGGCAGGGCGCTCCAGGAGTCAGTCAAGGGGCTGTAGGCCTCCGCGCTACGCAGGATGTTTCCATGGTCCCACCCTCCCACCTGAGGACAGGACACATGAGAAGAATGTTTTAGTGTGTGGTTAAGGCAGGCAGACACTGTATTAATCCACTTAGGGAAATGAGGGCATCACAGCAGCATTGAAAGTCAAATGATACATATCTATAAAAATATTGAGTATAAAGCATTTGTCTCTGTGTGCACCTACCACATAGACTTGACCTCCGTATGCAGCGACTCCCAGTCCGCCACGCCTGGTGCTCATGGGGGCGATCAGAGTCCACTGATCGGTGTCTGGGCTGTAGCACTCAGCTGTGAGCAGAATCGCCGTCCTGATGAAGCCACCACAGATGTAAACCTGTAATAAGAAAGTGACGGGGTTGAACCTGCACACACTGCTGAGATCCTGTACGCCGTCCGAGCCGCCGACGCAGTAGACCAGACCGTGGAGACAAGCGGTGCCGTGGCAGCCCCGGCAACTCTCCCCCTCAACGCTCACGTCCATCCATCCACCGGCTCGGATATCGTAAGCCTCCATGGTCGTGCTGCCGCCACCCAGGCCTCCGATGGCCAATAGGACCTCCTGGGGCCGGCGTGGGCGGGTCAGGGGGTTTGGGAGCCTGTCGGAGCCAGGGGGGTTCAGGACGCTGAGGATGAGGGGCCTGCAGTCGTGGCTGTCCCTCACCACAGGGTTGCTCTGGACATTGTTCAGCAAGTAGTCAGGCCTCATCAAGCCCATGCGAACCTGGGAAGAGACAAGCAGACAGCGGGTACAACTTAGACATCGGTTGTAGACGGTTTCTGTTGCTAGGGAACAGTTTGGACCCAAATGTTTGAGAACCACTGTACTAGGGAACCTAGTGTTGTTCTAATGTAATGCACAGTAATACAATTCGTTTTTTTTTTTTTTATATATAAATGTTTTTCTTTTCTTTTCATACATAAAACAGAACATAACAGTACAATAATAATAATAATAATAATAATAATAATAATAATAATAATAATAATAATAATAATAATAATAATAATAATAATAATAATAATAATAATAATAATGACAACAGCGACGACAACTATAATAACAGTAACATGAATCATAATGACCTTGTGGCTCAGGCACTAGCAACCATGTTTGTGTATCTAGGTCGTCCTCGTCCGTAATACAATTAGTTACCTTGGGCAGCAGCAAAGGGAGGTGTGTTTTACGCTCCTCACGGTAGTGGTCGATCCAACGGAGGACGGCCTCGAACACCGTCTCCTCGCTCTTCACGTTCAGGTCATCCCTCTCGATGATGTCCACCAGTTGCTGCGGGGACAGCTCCACAAACTCCTGTGAGACGCGCAGCATCTCCTCAAAGTGGCGCACGATGCAGAGATGGGCCTTGCGCCTCAGGTCAGGGCAGTTGTAGATGTCCGCGAACCTCCAGATGCCGACACAGTTTTCCAGAGACAGCTGGCCTTCTAGGAAGTCAGAGCACGCTCGTACTATGCCAGTGACGAGAAGCTGGTCTGCAGCCACCAGAAGCTCTTCCACGTTCTCTGCTGTCACCAGCACAAAGCGTGTGTAGGAGTACTCTATGATGAGCTGCATCATACCCGGGGACACCCCAGGGATAGTGTAGACTGCTTTCTCTGAGTTGCTCCAGTGAGTGAAGAGGGCTCTGTGGGATGCAGAGTATAGAGATATCTGATGAGTAAACAGTAAGCAACATTCTGTCCTGTGTAGTAATTAGGGCTGGCCCCTGTCGAATAGTCGACTAATCGGTCGAAAGGAGCCGTAGTCGACTGCCAACCTCTTAGAAGCGTGGCTAACGCTAATGGCACACATACCAGAGGCCAACTGCCTAAGTAAACAGGCACAGAGGCACTGAAAGAGGATTTCACCCATCTAATGAACACACTAGACTAGACAAATATCAAGATGTATCCATCAGTGGACCAATTGCATGCTTTTGCAGAGAACAAGAAGCCTTCCGTCGACTCCTTCAGACATTAAGCACCCCCCACAGCCCAAATGGAATGATAATAAAAAAATATATATATATATATTATACTTTTTTTTACTTTTTTTTATTTATAGTCGAACAGCAAATTTTGGCCAATCATAGTCGACTATCCAAATCCTTAGTCGGGGACAGCCCTAGTAGTAATATATTTTCACTGTTGAAGTATAGGGTCTTAGCACAGTAGAAGTATAGTATCTTTTTACAGTAGAAGTACAGTATAGTATCTGTTTACAGTAGAAGTGCAGTATAGTATCGGTTTACAGTAGAAGTACAGTATCTGTTTACAGTAGAAGTACAGTATAGTATATTTTTACATTAGACGTACAGTATATTATCTCTTTACAGTAGAAGTACAGCATAGTATCTTTTTACAGTAGAAGTACAGTATATTATCCTTTTACAGTAGACATACAGTATAGTATCTGTTTACAGTAGAAGTACAGTATGGTATCTCTTTACTAACCAAACTAACCTGAACCAAGCTAACCTGAACCAAGCTAACCTGAACCAAGCTAAACTTACCTGAAATAGTCACTGCAGTCACACAGGAGGGCCTTGTGGGCATTCAACTCAGTGCTGTTGACTTTAATAACTACATCACAGAACCTTCCCTCCAGAGGCAGCTCATTAAGGATTGTACAGGACATTGTTTCCTTTACCATGTGGGGATTTTAAATTGTATCTACAGAATATATTCAAGCTTACAGACAAGTAGCCGGAAACAACAAGTGAGATCTTCACTTGACTTCTGAGATCTGATCTTCTTCTTCTTCTTCTTATTTGAATTTCCGGCAGTGTAGACGCATCGTGGCGTATTACTGCCCTCCGCAATTCTTGCTTCGCCCACACTTGAGAAAGTTTACACTCCTCTTCTTCTTCTTCTCATCTTCAAAACACATTTCTATCATCTCTGTCTCCTTCTTCTCCTTCTTCTTCTTATTTGAATTTCCGGCAGTGTAGACGCATCGTGGCGTATTACTGCCCTCAAATGTTCTAGAATGTGCTATTATGACATCATACGGTGACATCACAAATGTTCTAGAATGTTATATTATGACATCATACTGTGACATCACAAATGTTCTAGAATGTTTGATTATGACATCATACTGTGACATCACAAATGTTCTAGAATGTTCTATTATGACATCATACTGGGACATCACACATGTTCTAGAATGTTTGATTATGACATCATACTGTGACATCACAAATGTTCTAGAGTGTTTGATTATGACATCATACTGTGACATCACAAATGTTCTAGATTGTTTGATTATGACATCATACTGTGATGTCACAACGGAACATGTTTGAGGTCCATTTGAATAATTAAAAAGATATGTTGACATTAAAAAAGAACAAATAAAATTATTAAAAAAACTACATAAACAACGATACAAATTATAATAAAATATTTAAGTAAAATGTATAGAAATAAAGAAAAATAAGACAATGAAATAAAGATAATAATTCATTTAAAGGCTATTTTAAAAAGGTAAGTTTTGAGCAGAGTCTGCTGTCCTAACAGACTTGGGGTCTGTAGGGTAAGCACTTATTCCCTCCGCCCTGAACATTTATGGAGATGTATGGGCCTTTTAAGTCAGTGATAAACGTGTCTTTCAAGGATAAGTGAGCTCCTGCACTGATTATTATAGTTCAATATTCAATATTTGATCACCAAAACCCCCCAAAAAGCATAAAACGGCCCCTCCCCGCCCAAAAAGGGCCCCCAAAAATAGCACAGGCCCAGTGCCCTTTTCAGCCTTTGAGCCCCTGCCCCTCTAAAGTCCTGTGCACGTCCCTGCACTGCACACAAGATGAGGTGGAAACCGAGCTCCACTTCTTAACAACCTGCCCACTATACCAAGACATCAGAGACATATACTTCCCACAAATTGCAAACACCCAAAGAGACGTTGAAAACATGGACAATAACTCAAAACTCCCATACCTACTGGGAGAAATACAAGAATGTGCAAACACAGCAGCCAGATTTGTGAGCTGCTGTGACAAGAAAAGGACATCCAACGGAATACAACCACCATAAAGACTGTACAAGAAATTCCTTCTGTAATGTACTGATTTATTTTGTTTTATCTGTTTGATTGTTTTGTTTTGTTTGGCTTTGGCAATGTAAACGTATGTTTCCCATGTCAATAAAGTCCATTTGAATTGAATTGAGAGAAAGAGAGAGAGAGAGAGAGAGAGAGAGAGAGAGAGAGAGAGAGAGAGAGGGAGAGAGAGAGAGAGAGCGAGAGCGAGAGAGACAGAGAAAAAGAGAGAGAGCGAGAGAGAGAGAGGTGAAAATGTGACAAGGATAATAACAGGTATTGGAGGTGAACTGAATCCATCATTTGTGACGTGCGTTTGTTTTCCCCTCTCTCACCTGGTGATGATGGCCAGGTGGGGTGGAGCCATGCAGGCCGCCATGAAGAGGACCACGTTCTCGTGCCTCGTCTGTCTGTAGTTCATCACCTCCTTCTTAAAAAGCTTCAGGTGGTCCTGGTTGTTGCCATGCCTAGTTAGCTAGCGTTAGCTAACGCTAGTTAGCCTTTAGCTAAGCTACTAGCCGACATGGCTAGCCCGACTGAACCACACGTTAGCACTCGATAGCTAGCGTTAGCTAACGCTAGTTAGCCTTTAGCTAAGCTACTAGCCGCCATGGCTATCCCGACTGAACCACACGTTAACACTCGATAACGTAGCTAAAGCTAACTAGCTGTCCCTGCCTTTAGCTAAGCCGACATGGCTAGCCTGACTGAACTTTCTAACATGCAACAACTTTCATCTTCATTCCATCTGCCGAACGACCGTCCTCTTCGTCTTGGCTGGCATAACCTCCAATGCTGCATGCGCTCCCGTGGAATAGTCAGACAGACGCACGCCGGCCGACTACCTTACCTGTAACCCCTCCCCTCGTTGAAACCAATAGTATATCTGCTGCAGAGCCGCAGAGTTCCAATAGTGTATGCAGAGCCACAGTGCTCCAATAGTATATCTGCAGAGCCGCAGAGCCCGGAACAAGTCAGACACATTCTACAAACGTGTCTAATGTGAAATATATAAGCATATAAGCAAAACTAGATTTTAGGTATGTGATGAAAAAGGGCCTCGCGGGAAGGTCTCTAACTACACACCCTCAAGACCCCTACGCTCTGCATCTTCTGGCCGCCTCAGACCTACTCCTATCCAAGCTCCGGGAGGGTCATCAAGGGTCATATTCTCAGTCCTTGCCCCACAATGGTGGAATGAACTACCCACCCCAGTTAGGACAGCCGAATCACGTCCAATCTTTCGCCGTCGACTAAAGACGCACTTCTTCAACCATTATCTGAATTAAAAAAATATATAAAATTATTAAAAAAAAATCTAACCCTAACTAATCGTACTGTCATGCACTTGTCCTAATAAACTAACCTACACTGTAGCACTCAACACTTTGATGAACATTGTTGCTCAGCTGATAGAGTTGTGCCCTTCCTGGTGGCTTGTCGTACAGAACTTGTAAGTCGCTTTGGATAAAAGCGTCAGCTAAATGACTAAATGTAAATGTAAATGAAGGGGGGCCTCGCAAAAAATATATATATATTTTTTTTTGAGGCCCCCCATCCCGCGAGGCCCTGTGCGACCGCACTTCTCGCACACCCCCTGAGGCGGCCCTGTCCCCATGGGCCGTACACGTCTTCTTTAAACAAGTCATAAAGAAACATAACAATAAGTCAAGAACAGAACAAGAACACCATAAGGTCCAACAAATTTAAAATAAATGCAAATAAATGAAAGAATGCAAGCACTCCCAGACATACCCCACGCGAAGGTAAGGAAAAACTCACTAAAACCTAACAATAGGGAAAAATGCTCCACAGGCAGTGTGGAGGAGAGAAACCTTAGAAGGGCCATTCAAGGGGGATCTCCCTTCTTAGATGTCGGTGATAGTAGTGTTGCAGACTAACAGTTGATAAGCATGCACTCAAGTGTGTAGTGAAACACAGATGAGTGCATGCAATAGCAACTGAACATTTTGAAAGATTAAAGATAGAGCTGATAGCGATAGCAACTGAACATTTTGAAAGATTAAAGATAGAGCTGATAGCGAATCTATTTGAGGCACAGGGGCGGCGCAAAGAGGGTTGCGTCCTCCCCGTCTTAATCACGGGACATTCAACACTCCGGTCATTGCTCCGAGACAGCCGGAGACAGGGAGATAGGGGGCGGCGCAGAGAGGGTCGCAACCTCCCCGACATCATCGCAGGACGTCCAGCACTCCGGTCACCACTACGAGACCGCCGGAGACAGGAGGGCACGCAGAGAGGGTCGCATCCTTCCGGCCTTCATCACGGGACGTCCAACACTCCGGTCAGCACTCCAGAACAGCAACTCACAGGGAGACGGGACAGGCGTTAGACAGCTTGCGTGATTGTAGTGGGCGGACATAGCAATAGATACAAGTGGTGAGCATATATGTGAATAGAGTAGATATATGAAGTAAGCATATTATGTGAATAGAATAGAAGTACTTAACCCAGCAATGAAACCGCGTCGACGGACCAGTTGACAAGACCACGGACAGACGACGGTAAGTAGCTGATCCATGGCCTCGGTGGTGCATGTAGAGCAGTCACTGCAATCTTGGCCAAGACCCCGAGACATCCATCACCTTAGTCAGCACTAGGAGACAGGCACTCAGAGAGATGGGGGATGGGGGGGAAAGGGGGGGGGGGGGGAGTTAGAGAGTTCCCATGTTTGTGGTCAAGTTTAACCATTGGAGGGGCACCAATAGGGCACGTCCTCTCGCTTTTACCACTCAAAAGGGCAGTTTAGCGCAATGTTTTCAACTGTGGGTGGGGGCACATGGTCACGTTTAACCATTAGAGGGGCACCAATAGGGCACATCCTCTAATTATTTCCACTCAAAAGGGCACTTTTGCATGACATTATTTAACCGTGGGGCACAAAAGCACTCAAAAGGGCACTTTTGCGTGATGTTTTTCAACTGTGGGGGCACATGGTCAAGTTTAGACCATTGGAAGAGCACCAATAGGGCACACCCTCTAATTTTTCGTGACTCAAAAGGGCACTTTAGCGCACGTTTTTCAACCGCGGGGGCACCAGGGGGGGGGGGGGGGGGCGATCGCCCTGCCCCCCCCCCCCTGAGTCCGCCAGTGTGTACAGGTGATTAAATACGTTATATGTGGGTATACAGTAGGTATATAGAAGGATTATACGCAGGTATATTCAGTATTTATGGTAATTTGTAAGCGTACAGTCTCATATGAGCTCATGGTTACGGTTAGGAGTAAGGGTTGGGTTTATAGATGACTTTATAGGGGAGAATCGTGGGATTGTAGCTTTGCAGATAAGCCAGAGAAAGTAACCATGGCAATGCGGGTGTAAAATGGGGGACCCTGATGTAAACAAGACAAACGTCCTTCTCTGGTTTGCATCCCCTTAACAATTGTGTGTATTGAGCCGTACTGTATTGTACCCATTCTGCAATCTGTTAAATAAAGTTTTTTCATTCATTAATTTCATTAATTTCATTAATTTCATTCATTCACCAGATCCACGCCGTGGGATAAATGAGCATCCAGACCCGAGGTAATCAACACCTCAGTGGTCTGTTGTGGTTTTACTAATGTATCTGAACTGGACCCCAGAGCATGACCTCACCGGCCCGTCACACCTGACTGATCTGACCACAGGAGGGCGTCAGAGAGTCACTCCTCATTATCCAACCTCTGTCTGTCCAGCTCTCTGCCTCTCTCTCTCTCTCTCTCTCTCTCTCTCTCTCTCTCTCTCTCTCTCTCTCTCTCTCTCTCTCTCTCTCTCTCTCTCTCTCTCTCTCTCTCTCTCTCTCTCTCTCTCTCTCTCTCTCTCTCTCTCTCTCTCTCTCTCTCTCTCTCCTCCTGTAATGCGTCTCTTATGTCTCTCAATCACACTTATAAGGTAACTTGGGGCAGTTACTTCCTGTTTTTTTTTATGATTTACCATAATTTGCCATGAATCCAACCAGGCATTCCTCAGACCAAACAGCTACTGAATATCACACAGAAAGAAGAACGAGTAACTATAGTTTTATGAAGAGAGATACAACAAATGTATTGGTTCCATTTTACTCCAAGATGCAAGATACCGTATCTCTTCCCCTTTAGATGGTGTTCAGCAGGCCTGGGACAGCAATGGAAAAGTATATGTATCCAAAATGTTTTGGAAATATCAGGGTGACTTAAAAAAAATCTGAAACAATAGAATCCACACACTGTTAAACTCATGATTCATAGACATGCTTCAGCTTCAACTCTTAAACCACTGGACTCTGTCATTCTGCCCTCAGATTTATTATTAGTGATAGAGATATGATACACACCACTGTGTCCGTTATGATATATATGATACCCACCACTGTGTCCTTTATGATAGATATGATACACTGTGTCCGTTATGATACCCACCACTGTGTCCTTTATGATAGATATGATACACGGTGTCCTTTATGATAGATATGATACACTGTGTCCTTTATGATATATACACTGTGTTCTTTATGATATATATGATACACTGTGTCCTTTATGATAGATATGATACACTGTGTCCTTTATGATAGATATGATACACTGTGTCCTTTATGATATATGATACACTGTGTCCTTTATGATAGATATGATACCCTGTGTCCTTTATGATATATATAGATATGATACCCATCACTGTGTCCTTTATGATAGATATGATACACTGGGTCCTTTATGATAGATATGATACACTGTGTCCTTTATGATATATATAGATATGATACCCATCACTGTGTCCTTTATGATAGATATGATACACTGTGTCATTTATGATATATATGATACACTGTGTCCTTTATGATATATATGATACACTGTGTCCTTTATGATATATATGATACCCACCACTGTGTCCTACATGATATATATGATACCCACCACTGTGTCCTTTATGATATATATGATACCCACCACTGTGTCCTTTATGATAGATATGATACACTGTGTCCTTTATGATATATTTTATATGATACACTGTGTCCTTTATGATATATATAGATATGATACCCATCAATGTGTCCTTTATGATAGATATGATACACTGTGTCCTTTATGATATATATGATACACTGTGTCCTTTATGATATATATGATACACTGTGTCCTTTATGATAGTTATGATACACTGTGTCCTTTATGATATATATGATACACTGTGTCCTTTATGATATGATACACTGTGTCCTTGATGATACATATAGATATGATACCTGGTGTAAGCCCCAGCCCCTCTGATCAGTTCAACAAACTCATAAATCGGTGATCTGACTGCTCTGCGCACAGCGTCCCATACGCCCACCTTCCAGACCCCCTTTAATCTCATGAGCCCGTCGAACACAGAGAATAACTGATGCCCGCCTTGTCCCCCCCGTCAAGGTTGCTAGACTTGATGAGAGTTGCAAGGTCTATATTTTATTTAGCAAGCAAACAATGATAATCATCAGATAATCATTTCATAGTTAATCCATAGTCACTGATGAGTTTACCCCATGCAGTTGACATACCACCCTTGACAGATGGGAGTAATCCTAGTGGTGTAAAAAACCCGAATGGTTGCTGTCAGGATATCTCCTTCCTTGAGTAATAAATTACAAATTCCTGTCCTTTTTACTCTTGCTTAGAGCAAAAACAGACATCTTTACACATTATACCTAAAGCCTGTAAATACTGAATGCAGTATTCTATGTCATTTTTCTTCCCGAAGAACAATAATACTATATATTATTCATCACAAAAGATGAGCTGAACGCCAAGCACAGCTTTGTAAATCTAACACCCAAAAGTGACAGAATACCATCTTAGGGAGAAGTATTCTTCCAAAAACAGCCTTATATTCAAGTCGTGTACAACGCTCGACATTGAATTAGGAGATAAAAAAGTGACAGAATATCCTCCTAAGGAGAAATATTCTTCCAAAAAAACTTCCAGTTCCAAATCCCTTACATCGCACGATTTTGGAATGGAGATAAAAAAGCGCATAAACCAACGCAAGCGACCTAATAGATTAGCCTGATTTGTGGCTTACCAGTATATGAAGAATAAAAAGAGAAGAGATGATCCAGTTTTGAAAAGTGAACAGTTTTTTAATTAGAAAAAATAAGAGTTACAGAGTTCTGTGAAGAACTACAACTGACTCTGAAGCTGAAGGTTCTTTCAACACCTGGAACGCCCTCTGACTGACTCTGAAGCTGAAGGTTCTTCCAACACTTGGAACGCCCTCCAACTGACTCTGAAGCTGAAGGTTCTTCCAACATCTGGAACGCCCTCCGACTGACTCTGAAGGTTCTTCCAACACCTGGAACGTCCTCCGACTGACTCTGAAGCTGAAGGTTCTTCCAACACCTGGAACGCCCTCCGACTGACTCTGAGGCTGAAGGTTCTTCCAACACCTGGGACATCCTCCAACTGACTCTGAGGCTGAAGGTTCTTCCAACACCTGGAATGCCCTCCGACTGACTCTGAGGCTGAAGGTTCTTCCAACACCTGGAACGTCCTCCGACTGACTCTGAGGCTGAAGGTTCTTCCTTCTCTTGCTGCATTTAACAGTATGATCTCCGACCACCGGTGTGTCGACTTGTAACTGTCTTAGATAAACGAGGGTAACCTCAGTGTCTCACGAGTTGAAATAAACGTTTGAAATACAATTAAATTAAGTGAATCCTTTGATCGAAACATTGATCACAAAGGAAATACAGTCAGAACATGTGCGCAGATTCTATTCTATGTTCCGCACCGACCACCAGGGAGGATGTGTGCAGCACACTCCACTTTTCCAGTCATTTGTAAAAGAAAAAAATCCCCTTTATTCAGCCAGTAAAGTCTGTAATGTCGGGTTTGTCTGTAGACAGATCTAGTTACCTTTGACGGGATAAAAACCCAAATAAAATATTTTCTGATTGCATACATGTCTGGTGGTTACATTATGTCATATTCAAAGATGCTGTCGGGGGGGGGGGGGGGAACAAACAAAACCAAAAACAAAACAAAAACATTTGAACATAAACATAGACGCATCTTGATTATGGAAATCCCTCTAATGTAATAGTCGTGAGAAGGGCACAAAAAAGAACCCTGGACGCTACCAACCAATACTACAAACAAACCTACAGACAAAGCAACAAACAAACAAAGCAACAGACAGGGTCATAACTCTTTCCACTGCGCTGGGGGTGCAGCTGTGTGCGGCTCTAGCGGTCTAACCTCAGCCTGTCAGGGGGAAACAGGAGGACAGTGATCACGGCTCCGAGCTCCGGGTTCAAACAATAGATGACTGTGCAGCGATTGGCTGCTAACCACGAGCACTCAGCAGCGATGAGTTCAACAATAGATCACTGTGCAGCGATTGGCTGCTGACCACAAGCACTCTGCAGCGAAGAGGAGACAGACACACCAGGAGATCCCCTGTGGACAGGTGAACCAGATACTGTCCTGAGGTCAGCCCAAGGTCAGAGAGAGAGAGAGAGAGAGAGAGAGAGAGAGAGAGAGAGAGAGAGGGATGGATGGAGTGGTAGAAAGAGGAGAGCGAGAAAGGGAGTGAGAGACTATGGAGGGCGAGAGAAAGAGAATGATGGATGGTGGGATGGAGATAGAGAAAAAAGAGATGATTCCATGAGGTAACATCTCTCTCTCTCTCTCTTTCTCTCTCTCTCTCTCTCACACACCCACACGCACGCACGCACGCACGCACGCACGCACGCACACACACACACACAGACACAGACACAGACACACACACACACACACACACACACACACACACACACACACACACACACACACACACACACACACACACACACACACACACACACACACACACACACACACACACACACACACACACACACATTGTTGAGCAAGGCAGAAGCGACCCATTGTCGGACCAAAGAGGTGCTGAAGGGTCCTGTCTGCCCCCACTCCATCCACCCCCCATTCTCCCCCCTCCCCCCTCCCCCCCCCCACCCTCAGCAGTATGACAGTGACCTCTGTGTGAAATAGAATAGGTGCTGCACCTGGAGTTGGGAGACCCCTCCCACCCTATCTGATGTGATTGACCTCTGCCCTCCTGCCCTCCTCGTCAATGTCACGCAGCAGCACTGTGGAGTGGAAACCACTGACTCTCATAGAAATTTGATTTAAAAACAGCAAACAATTAACAATAAACAGGAAGACTAGCTGGTGTCTTTGCGTTAGCTAATGGGGATCCTTGTCAATAAACAATAAACAGTAAACAGAAAATGCACATAGCAAATTCTCAGTGAAAGATAAACAAGGTATATATGATATGTAATAAAAGGTGTAATAATCAACAGTAGGTGTGTTTTTTAAACACTTTTAACTCAATCAGTGCCAGAGGTTGCTGTGTACCGTGTGGTAAGAAGGCCACCGCTTTAAAGAATAGGGATACATGGCGGTGTTTGCAGGGCTCAAACTATATTTTATATCATAGCAATGGATATAAAACTATTGCCCATTTGACATCGAGTATCTAACGTTCAATTTGTGAAAAAGAAGATTTTTTTTCATCCATACATTCCCGTTTTATACCGTGGTGAATATGAGTATAGTTTTAGAGTAATCCTGTCTAATCCCAGGAAACGACGCTATGCAGCGTTTAGTGCATTTCACTCAAAACCGTACCGTTTCTCGCCTGTATGAACAATCAATCTGAAATCAACGCTATATTATCTGTATTATGTTTCATCATGAATGCATGAAAGGGTGGGGGAGGGGGTCATTTTTCCATGCTTTGATCGCCACCAACGGAATATGTTACACACACACATTACACACATACGGTGGGATCGCGGGGAAGGGATTCTTGGATCAACGCAAGATTGATACCATATAGCCCTTACCTTGACTAGGATGTATTCCAAAAAGAATATTCCAATTCCAAAGGATTGCCATTCCAAGTATTGATGTCGATCGTGTTGCCAACATAATCCACCAAAGAATATGAACCGGGAATGCTTGATTCTCCTCAATCCATGCGTTATAAACGCTTGTCCTGCCCGACAAGGAAAACCCGGACCAGACTTTTTAGATCGACACACAGCCCAAGCCAGATGATTTCAAAGGATGTCCAATACCGGCCGCAAGGCGGCAGGCGGCGGTATTGGACGTCTGCGATCTCAGACTCATTCCCAATGATAAAACAGGCTCCCTCGATGGATTAAGAATGGGAATATCGAATAAAATAAATAACGATAGAAAACCAGACTTTTCTCGGGTTTGGTGCCCAAGCGATGGCGAGTTAACCCGACTTATCTCGGGTCTGGCGTCCAATGAGTTAAGGTGTTCATGTTCATGTTTATGTTTATGTGTATGTTTATGTTTATGTTTATGTTTATTTAGGATCCCCATTAGTCATTGCCTTAGAAATAACTATTATTCCTGGGATCCACACAAAACACTCAATAACATAATAATACATGGTGTACATTCACACACTTACAATTAGCAATACAAACTATTGAAATTCTAGAAAATAAACAATAATAATAATAGTAACAAATAAAACAAAGACTATAGGAAATTATCTCACCAGAATAACATGTTATGCTTAATCACCACAATTATAATCAGTCATCACCTCAGAGAATATTACATCATAGTCCAAACTGATTTCTTTATGAATAATTGCTGTTCTTAACCTCTTACTAAATGAAAGCAAGACTGTTGAACTTATCATTGACTTTAGGAAAACCACACCCACTAAAACACCCATGCTCATCAACAATGAACCCATTTCAGCCACAGACACATTAAAATACCTAGGAACATACATCAGCAATAAACTAAACTGGGACCATCACACCACTCATCTACTCAAAACAGCCAATCAAAGACTATTTCACCTCAGACAACTCAGGAAATACAAGGTCAGGACGAATTTAATGGTCCAATTCTACACAGCCATAATACAAAACATTATATCATTATCCATTACTGTATGGTACGGCAACACACCCAAACACACATTACACAGACTAGATAGGATCATAAAAAGGGCATCCAAAATCATCAACTGCAAACTCCCCACCCTGGACTCCATACACAAACATCACACCGACACACGCGCAAACAAAATCATTAGTGTCCCCCTGCACCCAGCTCATCACCTCTTCCAACACCTCCCCTCTGGTAGGAGGTGCAGGTCACTGGGTAGTTGTACTGTGGTTCAATAATAGTTTCTTCCCCAAGACCATACAACTGCTCAATTCCAACTCCTCCTAAATTTATCCCCTGCTGTTATGTTTCTCTGGTTTCTGTTACATTGAACCTGATTCTGTTTTCTGTACTGTACTGTTCCGTCATGTATATGTTCTAGGTGATGTTTTCTGTACTGTACTGTTCCATATGTCCTTTATGTTTTCTGTGGGTATTGCCGCAGCTACCACCTGCACCGTGCTTGAATTCCACCGGCCTGGCCGTGTGGCAATAAAAGGAACTTGAACTTAACTCATTGGCTGCCAACGACGATTATATACATGTTTGTCCGACAACCGTTGAACGCCAACCACGTATATATACGTTATTTGATCGTTATTTCTTTTATTCAATATTTCTATTCATTACAGGCGCATATACTTGGGGTTAACATGGGGAATCCAAGTTCAAGTTCAAGTCCAAGTTCTTTAATAGTTGTCATACAGAAGTACAGAATACTTTCATACAAAATGCTTCTTACTGTTACGCTCCAGAGACTGTGCTAGACAAGATAGTATCAAATAACATAATAACATAATAACATAATATAGCATGAATTTAGAAGAAGAAAATGAGGTCACAGTGTTCGGTATAGACATATGTACAATGTTCTGAGTTACCATAATATACAATACACAATACTATGCAGTGTACTAATGTACAGTACTATCTAGTGCAAAGCAGAAATGGGATGAGGTACAATTTTAGGTACAATTTACAGTAAGGTGTACGAGTAGTAGTGCAATCCTTCATCCATAAATATAAAGTGTGGGGAGTGGGTGCTACAGTGTGTTTGTTTAAAGTGGGTGTGTGCTATAAAGTGTGTGGAGTGGGTGCTACAGTGTGTTTGTTTAAAGTGAGTGTGTGCGTGTGGATGTGTGTGCTATGTGCGTTTGGTGGTTGTTGTTGTGTAGTGTTCATTCATTGTTCGTTTAGCAGCCTGATGGCCTGGGGATAGAAGCTTCTTCTGAGTCTTTCTGTGCTCGCCTTGAGACTCCGGTATCGCTTGCCTGACCGCAGCAGTTCAAAGAGGCAGTTGTTCGGGTGACTGGAGTCTTTAATGATTCTCTTAGCCTTGCCCTTGCAACGCTTGTAGTAAATGTTCTGGAGGGTGGGGAGCCCCCCTCCAATTGTGCGTTCGGCTGAACGTGTCACTCTTTGTAGTCTGCTTCGGTCTTGTGCAGTGCTATTCCCAAACCAGGAGGTGATGTTGCCGGTCAAGATGCTCTCTATTGTACATGAGTAGAAGTTCTTAAGGATCTTCTGGCTGACTTGGAACTTCCTTAGGCGCCTGAGGAAGTAGAGGCGTTGTCGTGCCTTCTTCACAACACTGTCAATGTGTGTGGTCCATGTCAAGTCCTCGGATATGTAGGCTCCGAGGTACTTAAAGCTGTTGACTCTCTCAACCGGTGCCCCGTCGATGCTGAGGGGGCTGTAGTCCTTGACCCCCGACCTCCTGAAGTCCACAATCATCTCCTTTGTTTTGCTGACGTTCAGGGAGAGGCTGTTTTCCTGGCACCATCCCGCCAGGACCTTGACCTCTTCCAGGTAGGCCCTCTCGTCGTTGGCAGAGATCAGGCCCACCACCACTGTGTCGTCAGCAAATTTGACGATTGTATTGCTACTCCGCTGAGCCACACAGTCGTGTGTGTACAGGGAGTAGAGGAGGGGACTCAGAACACAGCCCTGGGGGGCCCCTATGTTGAGGGTGATGGATGAGGAGGTGCAGTTGCCTGCTCTCACCACCTGGGGTCTGCCAGTCAGGAAGTCCAAGACCCACTGGCAGAGGTCATAGCCCAAGCCCAGGTCCCTGAGCTTGGCTATGAGTATGGAGGGGACTATGGTATTGAATGCCGAGCTGTAGTCGATGAATAGCATTCTCACATAGTTCCCCTGCCTCTTGTCCAGGTGTGATGCTGCTGTGTGCAGCACATGGGATATGGCGTCCTCCGTGGACCTGTTGGGGCGGTATGCAAATTGCAGGGGGTCCATGTTGATGGGGAGGGAGGAGCATGTTCCTGGTCCTCATTAGAATGTAAAAGTGCAATACTGGCCGCATCACGCTAGACGACGGTATCGAGCACCCTTTCTACCCAGGGCTCCGGTTTCCGGTTTCACTCTTCCTTGTCGGCCGAGTGGAGCGGTTCTCCCGGTTCCATTGAAGCGTGTCAAATATCTCCGATCCATATGTCGTGGTGAATTATGCCATAGACGAAATGGACATTGGATATACCAGATGGCGATCAAACAATTGGAATATTGTTTTTGGAATACTCCCGGCCACAGGTAAGGGCGATTTGACGTACATTTTAGCTTGATCCTGCAATGCTTTCATACCGATCGGGCTGATAACCGTTTTTTGCAGTGTCAAATTTCCCTCGGGATAATAAAAGTATTTCTATTCTATTCTTAGTGTTCAATGCGAAATGCCGTTACTGACAATCAAATAATCAGAAACGACCCCCCGCCCCCCTTTCATCCATTCATGATGGAACATAATAACTATGATGTAGATTTGATTTCGGGATAATAGCGTATACAGGCAAGACATGGCAATGTCTATAGTGGAATCAACGTATAGGGCTTTAACTCAGGATTTCATGAATTACCCTAGACCGCTCTAAAACCATACTTATATTCACCACGGTATAAATGTATTCTTTCTCACATACTGAACGATAGATAGGTGATGTCAAATGGGCCATAGTATTGCATCCATAGCTATAATATAGAATATAGTTATAGCTCTACAAACAAGGTGACTCAGTCCAATATTTTAACGTGTGGAAATGCGACCACAGGGCGATGACTAATCCCCGGCGGCCAATGAGTTAACTGGCGCCCAGAAAAGTGGCAATTTATTTACTTGAACTTGAGGACTGCATACTGTTTTTGAAAAGCGTATCTTTATACTTTATACTTATAGCACATGCATACGCCTGGTCTCTTTTGAAAGATAACATTCTGAAGTTTCTGATACAATAAAGAAAGATAGTGCTAATGAGATAGAGTAACATAAGTCTGAACATGAGTTGTAGACAAACTTGTTACTCAAGTTTTTTTGTAGTAGTTGCAATATCCAAATATAGTATTCCCAAAAAATAATGTATGAGGGCTGTGGGAACACAGGTCTGTGGGAACATAGGGCTGAGGGAACATAGGTCTGTGGGAACATAGGGCTGTGGGAACATAGGGCTGTGAGAACATAGGGCTGAGTGAACATTGGGCTGTGGGACCATAGGGCTGAGGGAACATAGGGCTGTGGGAACATAGGGCTGAGGGAACATAGGGCTGAGGGAACATAGGGCTGTGGGAACATAGGGCTGAGGGAACATAGGGCTGAGGGAACATAGGGCTGTGGGAACATAGGGCTGTGGGACTATAGGGCTGTGGGAACATAGGGCTGTGTGAACATAGGGCTGTAGGAACATAGGGCTGGGGGAACATAGGGCTGTGGGAACATAGTGCTGTAGGAACATAGGGCTGTGGGAACATAGGGCTGTGGAAACATAGGGATGTGGGAACATAGGGATGTGGGAACATAGGGATGTGGGAAACATAGGGATGTGGGAACATAGGGCTGTGGGAAACATAGGGCTGTGGGAACATAGGGCGGTGGGAACATACAGTAGGGCTGTAGGAACATAGGGCTGTGGGAACATATGGCTGTAGGAACATAGGGCTGTGGGAACATAGGGCTGGGGGAACATAGGGCTGTGGGAACATAGTGCTGGGGGAACATAGGGATGTGGGAACATAGGGATAAGGGAACATAGGGCTGGGGGAACATAGGGCTGTGGGAACATAGGGCTGTGGGAACATAGGGCTGGGGGAACATAGGGATGTGGGAACATAGGGCTGAGGGAACATAGGGCTGGGGGAACATAGGGCCATGGGAACATAGGGCTGTGGGAAACATAGGGATGTGGGAACATAGGGCTGTGGGAAACAGGGATGTGGGAACATAGGGCTGTGGGAAACATAGGGCTGTTGGAAACATAGGGATGTGGGAACATAGGGCTGTGGGAACATAGGGCTGTGGGAACATAGGGCTGTGGGAAACATAGGTATGTAGGAACATAGGGCTGTGGGAACATAGGGCTGTGGGAACATAGGGCTGTGGGAACATAGGGATGTGGGAACATAGGGATGTGGGAACATAGGGCTGGGGGAAGATAGGGATGTGGGAACACAGGGCCGTGGGAACATAGGGCTGGGGGAACATAGGGATGTGGGAACATAGGGCTGGGGGAACATAGGGCCGTGGGAACATAGGGCTGTGGGAACATAGGGCTGTGAGAACATAGGGCTGTGGGAACATAAGGCTGTAGGAACATAGGGAACATGCTCCCGGGCTGAATAGCGAGATGAAGCACATCCAACCTGGTCAGCAACACTGTTGTAAACCTTGCAGCGGAGACACTAGATTAGCGTCTAACATTCCCATCATCAGAGCTGCTGACAGGGTCCACTGTAAAACAGCAAGGAGTAGGAACGTTTTTATATGTTCCTCGTAAAACAGGCACAAATACAAAAATGATTCATGAAAGTCCCTATTATTAGGCTCCTCAAATATCGTATTCAAAATAAAATGCTGCTGCTGCGTATTTATGCTCTGCCATCTTTGAGATTTGAGATGGAGAGATAGATCCACCGTTGGCGCTGTGGGAAAAATGCACATCCAAGTGCAGACGGAAAACTAGAGGATGAGAAGAACCCAACAACACATATATTTACAGAGTATCAGGTATATTTAATAGAGCAGGACAGACAGACGTGCGTCCCTACGGTCCTGGGACAGTGAGCGGGTCTCTCTCTGGTGCGTCCCTAAGGTCCTGGGACAGGGAGCGGGTCTCTCTCTCTGGTGCGTCCCTACGGTCCTGGGACAGTGAGCGGGTCTCTCTCTCTCTCTCTGCATCCCTACAGTCCTGGGACAGGGATTGGGTCTCTCTCTCTGGTGCGTCCCTACAGTCCTGGGACAGTGAGCGGGTCTCTCTCTGGTGCGTCCCTACGGTCCTGGGACAGTGAGCGGGTCTCTCTCTGGTGCGTCCCTAAGGTCCTGGGATAGTGAGCGGGTCTCTCTCCGGTGCGTCCCTACGGTCCTGGGACAGGGAGCGGGTCTCTCTCCGGTACGTCCTTACGGTCCTGGGACAGGGAGCGGGTCTCTCTCCGGTACGTCCTTACGGTCCTAGGACAGTGAGCGGGTCTCTCTCCGGTGCGTCCCTACAGTCCTGGGACAGTGAGCGGGTCTCTCTCTGGTGCGTCCCTACGGTCCTGGGACAGTGAGCGGGTCTCTCTCTGGTGCGTCCCTACAGTCCTGGGACAGTGAGCGGGTCTCTCTCTGGTGCGTCCCTACGGTCCTGGGACAGTGAGCGGGTCTCTCTCTGGTGCGTCCCTAAGGTCCTGGGATAGTGAGCGGGTCTCTCTCCGGTGCGTCCCTACGGTCCTGGGATAGTGAGCGGGTCTCTCTCCGGTACGTCCTTACGGTCCTGGGACAGGGAGCGGGTCTCTCTCCGGTACGTCCTTACGGTCCTAGGACAGTGAGCGGGTCTCTCTCTCTGCGTCCCGACACAACAGGAACTCTAATGAGACTCACTTACTCAGTTTGGGTTCCAGACTGAAATTGTTTCGGTCGCTGGCTGGAAATTAAATGACAGCAAAATTACCATATAAGGTCACGGTCGAAATAGCAAAGATAACAGATTATGTAAAGGAATGGAAAAACAAGACCGTTCCCCTCGATGCACATTTAACCCTTTCACTACCACACTGACAAATGGTTAACCCTTTCACAACATACTACAGAAGGGTTCCCCTTTCAGTACCACAACAGACGGGTAACCTTTCAGTACCACACTACAGAAGGTTAACCCTTTCACTGCCACAATACAGAAGGTTAACACTTTCACTACCACACTACAGAAGGTTAACACTTTCACTACCACAATACAGAAGGTTAACCCTTTCACTACCACACTACAGAAGGTTAACCCTTTCACTGCCACAATACAGAAGGTTAACACTTTCACTACCACACTACAGAAGGCTAACACTTTCACTACCACACTACAGAAGGTTAACCCTTTCACTACCACACTACAGAAGGTTAACCCCTTTCACTGCCACACTAGATAAGGTTAACCCTTTCACTACCACACTACATAAGGTTAACCCCTTTCACTACCAGTGAAACCGGTTAACTGTCTGTAGTGTGGTAGTGCAAGATTAACCTTCTGTATTGTGGTAGTGAAAGGTTAACCTTCTGTAGTGTGTAGTGAAAGGGTTAAATCCATCAGTGTCAAGATGTTGGCATAAAAAAAAGGTTATTCCCCTTTTTCCATGATCTTTCGGCACTTGTATGTGTGATTTATGAAAATGCATTCCAGCAGCTTTACAGTGCAGTTCCCCTGGTGATGCTGACCACCACCTCCATGACCTCTCTGACCTCTACAGGCACTCTTGTTGGGAAAATATCTCTCTCTCTCTCTCTCTCTCTCTCTCTCTCTCTCTCTCTCTCTCTCTCTCTCTCTCTCTCTCTCTCTCTCTCTCTCCACACCCTCTCTCTCTCAACCAAATGACCCCATTCCCCTGTGTGTTCTTTTGTATCAGTTTGTCCGTCCTCACCCCTCTATCCTCCCTGACCTAGCTCACCCCGTCTCTGTCTCCCCCCTCCTCCATCCCTCTTACTTTCCTCATGCACCCCTGTGTACTTTCACCCCCTCCCTCACTCTCTCTCTTTCCCCTTCATCTCACTTTCCCTTCCTTCTCCCTCTCTTTCTCTCTCACTCTCAATGTCTCTCTATCTTTCTCCTTCTCTCTCTCTGTCTCTCTGTCTCTCTCCCGCTCTCTCTCTCTCCCTCTCTGTCTGTCTCTTTCTTTCTTTCTTTCTTTCTTTCTCTCTCTCTGTCTCTCTCTCTCTCTCTCGCTCTCTCTCTCTCTCTCTCTCTCTCTCTCTCTCTCTCTCTCTCTCTCTCTCTCTCTCTCTCTCTCTCTCTCTCTCTCTCTCTCTCTCTCTCTCTCTCTTCTCTCTCTCTCTCTCTCCTCTCACTCCGCTC
>NC_140166.1:145099891-145116104 GCF_963971535.1 Notolepis coatsorum | reverse complement strand
GTTGATTCTTTCCAATGTGTCAGATAGTTTTCTTTTTGTTTTCTTATAATTTGGTTTAGTCCAGTGTGGTTTCTGTCTGGCGGCTTTGCTTGCGTTTGTGAATCCCTCTCTGTCTCTCCTCTCTCGTCTCTCTCTCTTCTCTCTCTCTCTCTCTCTCTCTCTCTCTCTCTCTCTCTCTCTCTCTCTCTCTCTCTCTCTCTCTCTCTCTCTCTCTCTCTCTCTCTCTCTCTCTCTCTCTCTCTCTCTCTCTCTCTCTCCACTCTCTCTCTCCCCTCTCCTCTACCACAGAGCCCCAGTCTGTCTCTGCCGGCCTGAACCAACACAGCTCTAATCCCAGGATCACCTCTTGTCGCTGGGGAGGGACAGTGGGCAGGATCAGCCCCTCCCGGCTCCCAGCTCCAGGAATCCTCCAGTCTGACTCCCTGCCTGGACCACGCGACAGAGAGAGAGAGAGAGAGAGAGAGAGAGAGAGGAGAGAGAGAGAGAGAGAGAGAGAGAGAGAGAGAGAGAGAGAGAGAGAGAGGGAGAGAGGGAGAGAGACAGAGACACCTTGTCATAGCACACACAGCCGCGTCTGTGTAATTACCATGGCAGCATTAGTGGCTGCTATTTATTGACTTTGACTGAGGTCTGTCTATGTGCATGTGAGTGTGTGTGTGTGTGAGAGTGTGTGTGTGTGTGTGTGTGTCTGTGTGTGTGTGTGTGTGTGTGTGTGTGTGTGTGTGTGTGTGTGTGTGTGTGTGTGTGTGTGTGTGTGTGTGTGTGTGTGTGTGTGTGTGTGTGTGTGTGTGTGTGTGAGTGTGTGTGAGTGTGTGTGTGTGTGTGTATGACCTCACTGTATTATACCTCTACTGAGATATTTTATACCCTATCAATGATTAACCTTCTGTAGTGTGGTAGTGAAAGGTTAACCGTCTGTAGTGTGGTAGTGAAAGGCCTTAACCGTCTGTAGTGTGGTAGTGAAAGGTTAACCTTCTGTAGTGTGGTAGTGAAAGGCTATCCTTCTGTAGTGTGGTAGTGAAAGGCTTAACCGTCTGTAGTGTGGTAGTGAAAGGTTAACCTTCTGTAGTGTGGGTAGTGAAAGGTTAACCGTCTGTAGTGTGGTAGTGAACGGGTTAACCTTCTGTAGTGTGGTAGTGAAAGGGTTAATCGTATGTAGTGTGGTAGTGTGAAAGGGTTAACCTTCTGTAGTTTGATACTGAAAGGTTAACCTTCTGTAGTGTGGTAGTGAAAGGGTTAACCTTCTGTAGTGTGGTAGTGAAAGGGTTAACCCTCTGTAGTGTGTTTGTGAAAGGGTTAACCTTCTGTAGTGTGGTAGTGAAAGGGTCTAACCTTCTGTAGTGTGGTTTGTGAAAGGGTTAACCCTTTGTTGTGTGGCAGTGAAAGGGTTAAGGACACTTCGACAGGCGGCCAGGGAGGAGCCAGAATCGAACCGGGAACCTTCAGATTACCAGACGACCGCTCTACCTCCTGAGACATCGTCGCCCTAATAAATTCAACCGTTCAGCAGCGCTCTGGAACAAGACCAGTGACGGTGGAGACACAGTCGCAGTGGTTACAATGATGCCGTGGGTCCAGTGGTCCCCTGGTGGCACTGACAGCTGCTGTTAATCAAGGAAACTGTTGGAGCCGTCAGGAGCCACAATGGAGGCCTGCAGGCAGACGGGCTGAGACCTCTGGCTCCATGGTGTCGCCTCCAGTAGCGCCGTGTGACACGATTAAACGCTGCATGTGTTTCATCTCAACTCTCGTTCTCTCCCAATAACTATGTCACTATTCATCGGACTCATATAGCAACACAATGTATTGTGTTCTACAAACATGGCCAACCATTACACTACAGGCTGGTGGCATCTGTTCATCTTTAAGGCCAGTGCCGGAAAATCACATCGACACTGGAATGGAACTATGGTGGACTGGTGGAGGCTGAGGGTCGCCAGGCAACAGACTGAACTATGGTCCCTGTTTAACCTCTTAAGCACCGGACGGGCTGATGACGCGCACGTCGCGGCACTTTGCGCTCGTCTGTCGGCTCCGGGCTGCATTCTTCGCCGATCAACCAATACATTGTTGGAAAGTTGAAAATGGCCGCCTTTAGATCGTCACCTCACTCAACCGCGTCTATACAAATAGTAGCTCTAGTTCTGCAGACCCCTCTCTGATTGGTTGAGCTCCATTTCTGCAGCCCCCTCTCTGATTGGTTGAGCTCCATTTCTGCAGCCCCCTCTCTGATTGGTTGAGCGAAGCCCCTCGCGCGTAAGGTTATCGCGGTGCTTTGAGGTGCTTATCGCGGAATCCGCCATGATTTTCATTCAGCGCTTCAGCTCACCTGGCAGAGCAGCGGTCCTGTGGTCCTGCGGTCCGTTGTTGACGAGTTCGAATCCCATAAAAAAAATTTTTTTAACGTGATTTTTTTTTTAACATGTATTCTTTCGCCGGTTAAGGTTAGGCATGGTTAAGGTTAAGGTTAAGGTTAGGCATTGTTTCGGAGTTGGTTAAGGTTAGAACGGTTAAGTTTAGGCGCTGTTAAGGAGCTGGTTAAGGTTAGAGTTTGTCTTAGAGAATGGCAATATTCTTTCTATGGTTAAGGTTAGGCATGGTTAAGGTTAAGGTTAAGGTTAGGCATTGTTTCGGAGTTGGTTAAGGTTAGAACGGTTAAGTTTAGGCGCTGTTAAGGAGCTGGTTAAGGTTAGAGTTTGTCTTAGAGAATGGCAATAGACAGCCTATTTCCGCGCGACAGCTCCCAGCAGAGGGGCTGCAGAAATGGAGCTCAACCAATCAGAGAGGGGTCTGCAGAACTAGAGCTACTATTTGTATAGACGCCACTCAACCTATTGCGTGCTTCAGGTCTCGAGTGACAAGACGAAATATCCGGTGAGCGTCATTTGAAAAAGCCGTTCTGACGAATGGTTGTGAGCGGTCCTGAACTGACCAGTCACCGCTGATGGCGAAAATTATTGACCACCTTTGTAGCCAAGGTGCGTATGCTTCGAAAGCGATCCCAGACGGGCGCTCAGAGTGGGGGGAAGGTGACACAAGAAGACGAAGACGTCCATTGTTTTGACTCGAGAGGCGAAATTAAAGAAAGTGGAAGGTACACACGTTACAAAAACCTTTGTGAAACACTCATTTTCTGTGGGATTTTTATAAACTTTGGACCTGTACTACATAATACTTCAGGCTATGACACCGTTGGGTTTTTCTAGCTCCTTCCTCTCAGCTGGAACTTAAAAACAGGCATGTTTAATGTTACTATATTTCATTAGCACTCAAAGTGATGATTTTATTGTGTAAGAAACTTCAGAATGTTACCGTTCAAAAGAGACCAGACTCCTGCATGTGCTATAAGTATGAAGTATAATAAATCGCTATTTACTTTGGGTATGCAATAGTAAAAAAAAAAACATGGGGGTATTTTAGCTTTTTGTTTTGACGATTGCATACCCAAAGTAATATGCTATTTATTATACTTTATACTTATAGCACATGCATGAGTCTGGTCTCTTTTGAAAGGTAACATTCTGAAGTTTCTTACACAACAAAATCACTTTGAATGCTAATGAAATATAGTAACAGAGGTTTGAACACACTGAAATTAAATAATTGCTCCTACTTTTGTTTTGATTGATTGATTGATTGATTGATTGATTGATTGATTGATTGATTGATTGATTGATTGATTGATTTATTGATTGCAAATGTTATTAACAGATTGCAGAATGGGTACAATACAGTACGGCTCAATACACACAATTGTTAAGGGGATGCAGACCAGAGAAAGACTTTCGTCTTGTTTCCATCAGGGTCCCCCATTTTCAATTCATCATGATGCCTGTGTTTGGGTTTCAGCTGAGAGGTTGGAGCTGGAAAACATAACGGTTCCATAGCCTGAAGTCTTATAGTCATACAGGTCCAAAGTTTATAAAAATCCCACAAAAAGTTTGTGTTTCACAAAGGTTTTTGTAACGCGTGTACCGCAATAATTCAGCATGATTATCCAAAATGGCCAGGCCCTTCTCTGGATGTGATGTGAGGCTCTCCTCTCCTCTCCTCTCCTCTCCTCTCCTCTCCTCTCCTCTCCTCTCCTCTCCTCTCCTCTCCTCTCCTCTCCTCTCCTCTTCTCTTCTCTTCTCTTCTCTTCTCTTCTCTTCTCTTCTCTTCTCTTCTCTTCTCTTCTCTTCTCTTCTCTTCTCTTCTCTTCTCTTCTCTTCTCTGGATGTGATGTGGTGCTGGAGAGTGAGTGAGTGAGTGAGTGAGTGAGTGAGTGAGTGAGTGAGTGAGTGAGTGAGTGAGTGAGTGAGTGAGTGAGTGAGTGAGTGTGTGTGTGTGTGTGTGTGTGTACGTGTGTGTGTGTGTGTTTGTGTGTGTTTGTGTGTACGTGTGTGTCTGTGTGTTTGTGTGTGTGTGTGTGTTTGTGTGTACGTGTGTGTGTGTGTATGTGTGTGTGTATGTGTGTGTGTGTGTTCATGTGTGTGTGTGTTCATGTGTGTGTGCGTGTGTGTGTGTGCGTGTTCATGCATGTTCATGTGTATGTGTGTGTGCGTGTGTTCATGTGTGTGTATGTGTGTGTTTGTGTGTATGTGTGTGTGTGTGTGTGTGTGTGTGTGTGTGTGTGTGTGTGTGTGTGTGTGAGTGTGTGTGTGTGTGTGTGTGTGTGTGTGTGTGTGTGTGTGTGTGTGTGTGTGTGTGTGTGTGTGTGTGTGTGTGTGTGTGTGTGTGTGTGTGTGTGTGTGTGTGTGTGTGTGTGTGTGTGTGTGTGTGTGTGTGTGTGTGTGTGTGTGTGTGTGTGTGTGTGTGTGTGTGTGTGTGTGTGTGTGTGTGTGTGTGTGTGTGTGTGTGTGTGTGTGTGTCTACTCATCTGGCATAACATTAATATATATGCATATCTGTTTGAATATAAGATATTCCTTTATTGATCCCCTTGGGGGAAATTCAGGCATCATAGCAGCATGGGGGAGGGGGGGAGGGGAGGTACAGGTAGTAAAAAAGCAGTGTAAACAATATAACAAATCAATATAATTAACTTTGGACATGTGCATATGGGCAACAAGGTGCGAGATGAGGGTATGTATATGCCCTCTCAGTTATATTTGCCCTACAATAAATAGTTACAATATATAATCTAATAATCCAATAATCAAAATCGAATCTAATATATAATCTAAAAAAAGAAATGCTAAAATGCTAAATGCTAAATATATGCAATATATAATCTAATCATCCAATAATCTAAATCTAATATATAATCTAAAAATTTTAAATGCTAAAAAGCTAAATGCTAAATATATGATCTGATGAAGTATACAGTATCCACATAAGGTGCGGTATGCATAAGGTAGGTATATATTGTCCTTTTAGGTGGGAGTCAGCTACTAGGTTCCTAGTAGTTGTAGTTGGATGTCTGGCAGCAGTCCCTGCCCACTGTTGTGGAGCCTGATGGCCGCTGTTATGAAGGACTGGCCGAGGCGGTTAGTTGAGTGTCGGGGGGGTAGTCAAGTCAAGTCAAGTCAAGAGTTTTAATTGTCACGGCATACAGGTATACAATGAAATGCGGGTGGTCTTGCCCGCAACGATGTGCAATACAGTGGTACATATAATAGAATCAAAAGAAGAAACAACATTGTGCAGTAACAGATAGCAGGTAACATGGAGTGACATCTCGGTATCTGTACATAGTTATTTACAGCGCATGTGTGACATGCTAGTTAGCTTTGGTAGTGCAATACACTGTTCCTGTTATTCTAATTTAAAGTGTCCTTTCCTTTGGCCATAAGTGTGCGTGTGTGCGACATGAGTGTGTGCCCGCTCATGTTAAAGTGTTGAGTGGCTGCTCGTGTGTGAGCGTGCACAGTGTGCGTGTCGTGTGTGTGTTCATGTGTGCTTGTGTGTGGACAGTTCAATGTTCTGAGCACTCAATGTACATTGTTCATGGCTCTGATGGCCTGGGGGAAGAAGCTGAGCCTAAGCCGCTCTGTCCTAGTAGCTGGGATTTGCAGGCGTCTGCCTGACCTCAGCAGCTGAAACAGGCTGTTATTGGGGTGGTGAGGGTCTTTCATTATCCTGCAGGCTCTGGATTTGCACCTCTTGTTGTATAGAACCTGCAGGGGGGGTAGTGCAATACCCGTGGTACGCTCGGCTGAGCGCACCACTTTCTGTAGGGCCTTCTTGTCCTGTGCCGTGCTGTTTCCATACCAGGCAGTGATGTTTCCGGTCAGGATGCTCTCTACAGCTCCTGAGTAGAAGGACTGGAGTATCTTCCCCGATACTCTGAACTTCCTTAACTGTCTCAGGTGGTAGAGACGCTGTTTCGCCTTCTTTACTACTGTGCCTATGTGTGTTGACCATGTCAGGTCCTCTGAGATGTGGACCCCCAGGTACTTGAAGCTGCTCACCCTGTCCACGGTAGCCCCGTTTATCATCAGTGGTGTGTGTGTCTCCTGCTGTCCTCTCCTATAATCCACGATCAGTTCCTTGGTTTTGCCAATGTTCAGGAGCAGGCTGTTGTCCTGGCACCAGCGTTCCAGTACCTCCACCTCCTCCCGGTAGGCCTTCTCGTCGTTGTCCGAGATCAGCCCCACCACCACCGTGTCATCTGCGAACTTCACTATGGAGTTGGAGCTGAACTTGGCCACACAGTCGTGTGTGTAGAGTGAGTACAGCAGGGGGCTCAGAACACAGCCCTGGGGGGACCCGATGCTCAGGGTGATGGTGTTGGAGGTCTGACCCCCCACCCTGACCGCCTGGGGTCTTTCGCTCAGAAAGTCCAGTACCCAGGCGCTCAGGGCGGAGCTCAGACCTAGCTCGATCAGCTTGTCCACCAGTCTGGTGGGGACTATGGTGTTGAACGCTGAGCTGTAGTCAATGAACAACAGTCTCACATAGCCCCCCTTCTGACGGTCAAGGTGCGAGAGGGTGCTGTGCAGTACCTGGGAGACCGCGTCGTCGGTGGACCTGTTTGTCCTGTATGCAAATTGCATAGGGTCCATATCACTGGGGAGGGAGGCACAAATGTGGTCCTTGACCAGCCTCTCGAAACATTTCATGACCACAGAGGTGAGTGCCACCGGTCTGTAGTCATTTGGACATGCTGGGGAGGGTTTCTTCGGCACAGGGATGATGGTAGACCTCTTGAAGCAGGCAGGGACCACTGACTCCGCCAGTGATTGATTAAATATGGCGGTGAACACAGGGGCCAGCTGGTTGGCACAGGTCTTGAGTATACGTCCTGTTATGCCATCTGGGCCAGCAGCCTTCCTGGTGTTCACCTGCATAAATGCTCTTCTCACACTGTGTTCCGACAACGAGAGAGCGTCCCCCCCCCCTCGCGGTTGCCCCCCCCCCTCCACAACAGCCGGCGCGCCAGTGACGTCACTAGCCGGAGAGCCAGCAGCGCCACTGTCTACACCAAACCGAGCGTAGAAGGTGTTGAGCTTGTCCGCGAGGGAGGCGTCGTCGCTCCCCATTGACGGGGCGCTGACTTTATAGTCAGTTATTGACTTCAGTCCCTGCCATAATCCTCTTGTGTCGTTTTGTGCCATTTGTGTCTCCAGTTTGTCAGCATATGTCCTCTTAGCAAGTTTGACTGCTTTGCGTAGAGTATAGACTGAAGCCTTATACTCCTCCATGTTTCCTGACTCTCTACCCAGGTTGTAGGCGGTGGTACGAGAGTTCAGAGCTGCTCTAATAGTGCTATCCACCCACGGTTTCTGGTTTGGGAAAATCCGCACCGTTTTCCTGAGGACAATACCATCAGCTATTGTTGTTATGTAGCACACCACTATGTCTGCTAGTTCACTGACGTCACTGGCGCTTCCTATGAACATATCCCAATCCGTGTCTGCAAGCACGTCCTTGAGCGTGGCCTCTGATTCGTCGGTCCACTTCTTAGTCTCACGTGACACGACGGCGTCACGTGATCTCTGTTGATATGCCGGAAATAGCAAGATGGAGTCATGATCGCTCGAGCTTGTGGACCCCGTTAATGGCGGAGCGGCTACTGCCTTGTAACCCGCTTTGAACGGGGAATAGCAGTGGTCGAGTGTGTTCTTCCCTCTGGTGGAGCAAGCGATGTGCTGGAAAAAGGACGGCATCACTTTCTTCAGGTTGGCCTGGTTGAAATCGCCGGCCACTACCATCGCTGCGTCTGGGTGTTTGATCTGGTGTCTGTTGAGATGATCGTGTAATTCGCCCAGCGCTTTGCCCGTATTCGCGTGTGGGGGAATATACACGGCAGTCATGACGACTGCTGTGAACTCCCTCGGGAGGTGAAACGGACGACATAGGATAGAAAGATGTTCCAAGTCCGGCGAACACGAGTTTGAGAGGACCTGCACCCCCTCGGGATTAACCCAGGAATTGTTCGTGATGAGGCAGACTCCGCCGCCGATGGTCTTTCCTGAGCCAGCGTTGCGATCTGCACGTAAGACTGTGAAGGCATCCGAGGGAGAGACGCTTTTGTCTGGGGTCGTCGACGTGAGCCATGTCTCTGTGAGACATATAATGTTGATGTCTCTCATCTCCCGTTGGAACCGGACCCTCGCTCTCAGATCATCCATCCTACCCTCCAACGAACGGGCATTCGCCAGAAAGATGGATGGAATTGCTGGGCGGTAAGCAGCTCTTTTTAGTCTCAATCTGATACCTCCTCGTCTCCCTCTGTGTCTTCTCCTGCCGTCGCCTTTGTTCTTTTCTTTGCCGCCATTCTCCCGTCTGATTTCTGCTGGCCATTCTAGGTCAAAAGTGTCTCCAAACTCCTCTTTGAGCCCGGGGTTCAGGTCCATAAGTGTCTGACGGTCGTATGACGTACCCGCCAGTGTTGCTTTAAATAAAAAAGTAGCAAAAACAAACATAATAGCTAAAAGTGAGTACATCGTTGCGGAGCTAAAACCAGAGGCGTCTGACCAGGGTCGCGTCCTCTCATTTAATGAGATGTATGAGTAGAGTATAATGAGTAGAGGGGGTGGGACGGATTCTCCAGGATAAGATACCTGCATATAATCCTTCCATATACCTACTTATACACCTGCATATAACCCATATAACTCTGTATGATATCATGTACGATAATGCTGTATATACCGTACATATATACAGTATATATTCTTACCGTATTCTGTATATATCTCTCCACATCCGTTTGTACATACCTGCGTCATTTTCACACTTGTGGTTACGGTTATGGTTAGGGTTAGGGTTAGGGTTAGGGTTAGGGTTAGGGTTAGGGTTAAGGTTAAGGTTATGGCTGGTTTAAGGTAACAGTGTGGTTAAGGTTTGGGTGAGGCTATCAGAAAAGTGTGTCTCATTAGCCCTTGAGGTAAAGACACTTGCCTTCCATGTGAGTGTCCTTGTATTATATGTAATATATCGTCGCAGACGGAAAAAAGAATTGTAACTCTAAATCAAGTATAAATCAACTCAGTAGATCATCCTCCATATGTGGGTGTGGTTTTACAAAGTTTAAACAATGGGAAAGCATTAAACCGATCATCTGTCTAAAGCTCGTAACTCTATTCGCCCTCAAATCTGAAAAGTTGGGTTTTTGGAGTTACAAGGTTTTCTTCCGCCAGCGACGATATGTACTTAAATAATAAATACGTAAATACATCAATGTATTACTTATGGCTATAACATAACGTACAATAGGTACACACACACGCACGCACGCACACACACACACACACACACACACACACACACACACACACACACACACACACACACACACACACACACACACACACACACACACACACACACACACACACACACACACACACACACACACACACACACACACACACACACACACACACACACACACACACACACACACACACACACACACACACACACACACACACACACACACACACACAGTAACTCAAGCCCCAAAAAGGGAAACACAATACAAAAAGGCAACAACTTACAGCAAACAAGGCTTTGTGGAAGTAGAGTAAAGTCTCAGACGTAGCACAGACACACACCTCCGTGTACTATTTACATTTACACTATTTACCTTTTCTCAGGAGTGTGTTTATCGCAAGCCTTTGAAAACAATGTGCGTCACGATAAACAAACAAACAGAACAGGTCACGGGAAACAAACAGCCTGAATTATATCATTACACGGTGGTACCTTCACCCTGTAATTAGGGCTCCAAGCAGGAAGACCGCGCAGCCAACATCTGCCAGAAGGGGTCGCTGTGATACCAAATCACACTTAACCCTCCAGTCACCCTTGTCGCAGTTCAGGTCAAAAAGCCTTTTTTTCACGTGTGTTTGTGGTTAGCGTTGGCTAGATTTTATGTATATGTCTAAAAAGTAGCTCAGTATCACATCTTGGACTCACATTACAATAATCCATGTTTGTTTTTTTAAAACAATCACTATTAAGCGTGTGAACAACAAGTCCTACACCTTTCACCCTAGTCGCAGAACGTAAGGTTATTCTATAACCCTAGTTATATGAGTATAGCGAGCGCTCTGCTCTATTGGAACTATCCCTTTATCCAGTCTAATATTGAATAATTTTCTCCACATGCACACACCCATCCGCCTGGCCACACCCACATCCGCTCCTCTACATAAGCGGGGTCGTGGCCACACCATCAGCTCTTTCCCAAGTCTTTCACCACCGAAGGCGAAGACCACGGGGTCCTCAGTGAGTCAGAGCAGAGCGTGCTATACTCATATAACTAGGGTTATAGAATAACCTTACGTTATATATCGTATAGCTTACGCTCTGCTCTATTGGAACACAGGAGCTGAGCAGAGCAGAAGCTCGACAAATGTACCCGCTGAGGCCCCCCACAACCATCAGAACCGGGGAGGACCCGAGCCCCCTGGACCCCCCTAAGGGAGGACGGGAGGGAATCGGATCCGACTGTGCGAAGAGGGTTTAGCACCTCAAACGCACAGGGTGAGCAGACCGTGGAACTTACCTTCACACAGAAGGACCCACGACCACTCAGGCGTGCATCCCACATGCCACCAGGGAACGGACGGGGAGCAAAACACCCCCGTCACAGTCCCCAACATCACGGGGTTGAAGGTCAAGAACCCAACCCTGTGGCAAGGCCGTAGCAGCGGAGTGCGGAGGAGGACCCAGCCCTAGGAACAACCTGAGGGCCAGGACCCCCCAAAAAAGGGGGCCCGGTGAGGTCAACAATGCCGTAGCATCGGGACCCCACCAGACGGTCACTGTTGACACCACCCCCCACATCGCCAGCGTATCGGACAGGGCCCAAATCAAGAGTAGGCCCTTCCCCCCTTTGGCACGCCGCTCTGAAGCACCCTAGCTTACTGCACCTGGTATTCCCAGGGGGTCTCCCATCCAAGAACTAACCAGGGCTGAACCTGCTTAGTTTCCGAGATCCGACGAGATCGGGCGTGTCCAGGTCGGCATGGCCGTAAGCCCCAAGAGGCTACCCCCCCACAATACTGTGGGGCCAGACGTCACGCCGGGGAGACAACCCCCAAGGGGGTCGATCACTCAATCCAGGCAACAGGCCAGAACTCGACCTGTGCCTGGAGAACTGCGGACTAGACAGGCGCCTAAGGGGTCTACTGTAAGAACCCTCCAGCGGGGTCGAGGTTCAAAGGAGAGGCTGACACAATTGGCAGACGTCATGAAAGATGCGGGGGCATACTCTCGGGCAGACGGGGTCAAGCCCGGCCTCAACCCGAGAGTCGACTCTGGTACCAATACACCGGAGAACCAACCACCTCCCTATGTTTAGTTTAACAGGAGGCGGTTGTTCCCTTAACCCACCAAGAAAACTTTAGAAACATAACTGTGCGTATACACAGGCTATACAAGCAGTACAAGTGTTTCAGTTTTCAAAGGGTTAACCCAGGCCAACAGGTCGACGAGAACGAGTCCGGATCTGGGCCTGGCGGACCGGGACCTACACAGGGATGCCTAGAGGGGTTGACAGCAACCACCCCGACAGCCCCCTCCCATCCCCGCCCAGCAGGGGGAGGGAGGGGTGAAACAATTGGAGAAGGACCAGGCCCCCTAACACAGCGCAAGGTATAACACAGTATGGACCAAGCACGCCACTGTTATGGGCAACTCGTAGTGGCATACATATGGGTCCGTGTACGTTTTGATAGTTCGTTTTTCGTTTCAAAAGGAAAAACGAAAAAACGAAAAAAAAACTGAAATACGAGGTGTTTCCTATTTCCGTTTGAAACCAAACTCGAAAAAACGGGGGAAAACTGAAATACGGACCTGTTTTTCGTATTTTGGTATCAGAATCAAATGAAAAAAACGAGTCAATAATGGGCCGTGTACGTTTTGATAGTTCGTTTTTCGTTTTTGATGTGAAGAATGGAGAACGGAACCACGTGACAAGTACATTTTTCAATGTAAAAGCCATGCACAATCTAACGTGAACGAATATGTATAACGTTATGAATAAATACACTACAGTATAGTTGTAGTAGCAGTAGTAATAGTAGTAGTAGAAGTAATAGTAGTAGTAAAGGTAGCAGTAGTAGTAGTAGTAATATTAGTGGTAGTAGTAGTAGTAATAGTAGTAGTAGTAGTGGTGGTAGTAGTAGTAGTAGTAGTAATAATAGTAACCAACTGTTATTGATACACTGCAACGTTAGGCTATCACTATGAATTGAAAATGGGGGACCCTGATGTAAACAAGACAAACGTCTTTCTCTGGTCTGCATCCCATAACGTTTTCATTCATTCATTCATTCTATACTGTCGATAATGACGCTTACCAAGACGTCTGAGCAATCCTCCACGATGGACGTGTACAAATTGCGCATAGAAATTAGGCATATGTATTGCACTGATGAAATACCGGAGGCTACTAATGCGCCAAAATACCTAGATTATATTACGATTATTTTTCTGTTGATCAAATAAAAAGCCTGCCTACTGCAAATCAATATGATTTGTCGACCATGTCACGGCTTATTGTGGTCTGCATCCCCTGAGCTGTACTGTATTGTACCCATTCTGCAATCTGTTAATAAAGTTTTCAATCACACGGACAATAAATATAATGTCTAAATGAAATGCACAAAACAAAAAATGTATGTATCATAACGTTACCCTGGTATAGATCTGTATGAAACTCAGTCTTTAGACCATATAGCCTACATTATAAAATTTCTGAGGAAAAAGAAAGCACATTTGGGTGAGTGATGCCATAATTATGTGGCATAATAATAATAATAATAATTGACAGTGCGACACCTGCTGGTCAGTTTCTGTAAGTAGTTTTAGATTGTATGTTTTTCCACACTTTACTGTAGTGTACGTGTATTTACACAGTTAACAAAGTCCATGTAATATTTTACTGCACGTTAGAATACACAGAAGTAACGATGGATGTGTACAAATTGCGCATAGAAATTAGGCATATGTATTGCACTGATGAAATACCGGAGGCTACTAATGCGCCAAAATACCTAGATTATAATGTATAGTTACGATTATTTTTCTGTTGATCAAATAAAAAGCCTGCCTACTGCAAATCAATATGATTTGTCGACCATGTCAAGGCTTATTGTGGTCTGCATCCCCTGAGCTGTACTGTATTGTACCCATTCTGCAATCTGTTAATAAAGTTTTCAATCACACGGACAATAAATATAATGTCTAAATGAAATGCACAAAACAAAAAATGTATATGTATCATAACGTTACCCTGGTATAGATCTGTATGCATGTATTTATTCATAACGTTATACATATTCGTTCACGTTAGATTGTGCATGGCTTTTACATTGAAAAATGTACTTGTCACGTGGTTCCGTTCTCCATTCTTCACATCAAAAACGAAAAACGAACTATCAAAACGTACACGGCCCATTATTGACTCGTTTTTTTCATTTGATTCTGATACCAAAATACGAAAAACAGGTCCGTATTTCAGTTTTCCCCCGTTTTTTCGAGTTTGGTTTCAAACGGAAATAGGAAACACCTCGTATTTCCGTTTTTTTTCGTTTTTTCGTTTTTCCTTTTGAAACGAAAAACGAACTATCAAAACGTACACGGACCCATATGACACATACATCCACGACATCAATCCCTGCGAAGCCCGGACCGACCCGGCATTTTCCCCCCGGAAAAGCACAAAGTCCTTTGGGGTACCAGAACAGCAGATCTACGCCCCGGCGGACAACGGGTTAACTGACCTGGTCCGGCGCGACCAGAACCAGTCCCGCGTCATAGTCACGCCGCCATCCCCAGTCCTAAGAGGGGGGTAGGTACGCGTGTCGATCTCAAACATCACAAAGGGCGCCACCAAGATGGACAGAGCGTGAATGCGCTGCTCCTAGCGGCCCACCTCATGGGCGTGAGACCCCTCCGCCAATGTAATGATCTACTCCGTCTTCTCCCCCGGAGATGCACGTGAGTCATCGAGTCTAACCTAGTGCACTGGCACTCGGTAGAGATAAAAAATCTCCTACCTAGTCGCCCGCATAAAAAACTGCGTTTCTATGAATTGGGCAACCAAGGCGCGCCGGCCCATAACGTGGTTCCACACCAGGGCCAGCGCTATATGCACGTCAAGAACCCGAAACACATCAATGGTGAATTCTAATAAGAAACACCAGACAACGTTCCCTCCATGCTGTCTGGGACGAGCAGCAGGAAGCCGGTCAATAAGACACAGACACGTCTGAGGGCAACCCCGTCAATTCTGCTCCTTACATAAGAGGGGAAGACAGAAGTTCCCCCAGAGAGACCTCTACGTGAGTAACAATTGAAAAAGATACATGTAATAATAATTGGCCAACGGCCCAATACTCACTGTAATAGAGAGCAGAGCAGAAAATGAACAGTTTTCGAATGCATCGCATCATCCAACTTTGACAAAGACAGCGCTCTGTACCACAGAGCCTGTAACCTCACGGATGTCTCCTGGCCAATAGGAAAATGAGCCCAGTGACGCCCCCCCCCCTTCCCCCTCCCTGTGACGCGCTGCCCCTGACAGGGAGACTGACAGGCAGGAGGTCCCACCTCCCGGCCAATCAGTAAAGGGGGGGGGGGGATTTATTAGCCCACCCCTTATGACCCCTCACCCCTGATACCATGCAACAACAAAGCAGAGCCATCAGTTGTAGCGTGCTACATGAAAGCGCATTATACCTGTTAGGGTAACAGCTTCACATTCTGCACGCCAGCCACAGACGATAACCTCGTCTGTGCAAAAACTGGCTTTATACATGGCTTCAGGCTCATGTGCGAACTTGCCACCTGCATTTTTTACACCTTTACCCTAAAGTAAGAAAAACACAGACCAAGAGAGGGGCCTAACCCAGTTGTGGATTCAATGCCACGTTTACTTAAACGTGAACATGATACACACAACCCTCTATCACAATAAAAAAGGGCAAAAAGTTCACTCTCACTACTGCAAGAGGAACGCCATTTTTTATGATGAGAGAAGACACAATTCCTCAATCAAGTTCTGGTCACAGGCCTTGCTAAGTCTACATAACAGCGACCAAACAATTTTCAGAGAAACTGCCTCTCTCTAAGCAAGAGCACAACCCCAGCAGAAGCTGAGGGATTTACAGCGTATCCCCACAAATATAGTGAATCAACACACATTTTGTAAACAAAATCATATTTGAGGGGAGGGGGGGGGGGGGGGGGCAGGGGCAAACCGGGGAATAATTTCACCCACCCCCTCACCACCTCACCCCTGATACGATGCCAAATGAAAAAACAGAGCTGTGATACCAGGTGCATGGCGCCAGATGAAGCACATACTTACCTGTAGAGTAAAAGCTTTACATCATGCACGCCAGCCACAGCCGATAACCTTGTTTGAAAACAGGTTTCCCACAGCTCTGCTTATGTGTGAAAAAACTTGCCACTTGTTATTTTCATCATTACCCTTAAGTAAAGAATAACAAGCTAAGAGAGGGACTCAGGCCCTCGATCATATGCCACTATGTACAGCGTTGTAGTGTAACACCCAGCCAGTTGTGGGCTCAGCCACGTTGTCTAAACGTTACATGAACACACACAACTTCTCATCATACCACAAAAAACCCAGTTCATTTTTACTTGCGTAAAAACAACGCTGAGAGAAGACATAACCCTTGGCCAACGCTAACCTAAGCTATACAAAAGCGACCAAGACAATTTTCACACCACACGTCGTATCTCCAAATGTAGTGAAGTAACATATGTTTTGTTAAACAAAGACATCGTTATTAACCAAAAACATTTG
>NC_140166.1:144994235-145094691 GCF_963971535.1 Notolepis coatsorum | reverse complement strand
ATTCTGTAACAAGACATTCAGATCAGATTCTGTAACAAGACATTCAGACCTGATTCTGTAACAAGACATTCAGATCAGATTCTGTAACAAGACATTCAGATCAGATTCTGTAACAAGACATCCAGATCTTAACGATCGAGATCCACGGTACCTTAGCTGCTGGCTGGTACAGCAGATGCAGTATATCATGTATTTACATATTATTTATTCATTTGATTTCATGTTATAATGTCACTTGTGCTTGTTGCAGAAGACAAACACACTTGAATGCTTGTGGTGGAGTTTGACAAGGACTAGATGTTCCCACGAGATGTTTAGATATTCCCTGAGATGTTTAGATATTCCCACAAGATGTTTAGATGTTCCCACGAGATGTTTAGATGTTCCATGAGATGTTTAATGTTCCCCAAGATGTTTAGATGTTACCCAAGATGTTTAATGTTCCCACGAGATGTTTAGATGTTCCCTGGGATGTTTAGATGTTCCCACGAGATGTTTAGATGTTACCCAAGATGTTTAATGTTCCCCGAGATGTTTAGATGTTCCCTGAGATGTTTAGATGTTCCACGAGATGTTTAGATGTTCCCACGAGATGTTTAGATGTTCCCCGAGATGGTTAGATGTTCTTTAGATTGACTTAGAGGTCCTTCAGACCTGGGCCCTCATTCATCAATAGTGTGCGTAGAACATTTCTATTTCCACACGTAAGCACGGAATGTAGAACTAGTGTACGCACAGGGAAGTCGGGATTCATCACACGCGCGTACGCAGGCTCTATGCCCCTCCGTGTTGATGAATACCACTTTGTTCTACCGCCAATGCTCGTGCATGATTATCCATATATGGTCATGAAAATGAGGAAACACCCCCCATGGGATGTGAAATAATGGACTGACCCGAGCGGAACCCTGAGAAACTCCACGAAGATTGTTCACTGCTGTCGAACCAAGAAGACACTATCGCGTATTATGGGATAAATAATAAAAGGCGGACTTGTAAACGGTGATGTCAGATATCAACGGCTCCCTAAGACCATTGCTGCAATTCTGCCTGGACAGCTCAGAATACTAATAAAGACCGTCCGTTGACCACTGTTTGGCGTTGGTTGTGTGTCATTATAACCGTGCTGTAATATGAATGCCTTTATTAGTTGTGTTCGATTGGCTATATGATTTTTAGAGGCATCTATTTTGTTGTCGGCTAATAAAGACCGCGCTGGAATATGACTGCCTTTTCCCGTGTTGTTTGATTGATACCCAGGGATTAAAGTTCTCCTCAATTCTATTCCAAATCGCGATGGATCTCCCGTCAATTTTCTACCTGCTGCATATGATTTCTAGAGGCATACTACAATCTATTTAGAGCATATACAAGAACAATGAATCTCACTGCATGTATGATGTAGGCATGCCTTTCAATACATGAACTTAAATTCCATCATGTTTGTGTGCGGGACTCACAAGGCTGTTGTCACAATGGGTGGTACCGGTACAGTAATAATTACAGTCCACACAATATCACGATCCATGCCATAGCCTATGTTCTATTAGGACATGATCTGTGACGACAAATGTTCTAGAATGTTTGATTAAGATATCATACTCTGACAGCATGCCTATGAGCAACAAAAACGCGAACTTGAATCCCATCATATACATAGTCTGTCCACTATCTGCATGGTGTCATTGCAATGCGTTTTCTATTCTTTCTTATACAGTAAAAAGGGGGAAGAACACTATATTCATATGACTTATTCTGCTTACAGCTTCGAAATTCCACTTGTTTCGTTTAACGTAAAGCCTTTTAAATATAATCAAAACGTTCCCGTGTTTCGGCGGTCTGTGCGCAAAATAATAACGAGTTGAGCTTTATGATTTATGATGAATTGAAAATGGGGGACCCTGATGTAAACAAGACGAAAGTTGGTCTGCATCCCCAATTAACAATTGTATGTACTGAGCTGTACTGTACTGTACCCATTCTGCAATCTGTTAATAAACTTTTCAATCAATCAATCAATCAAGCTACGCGGAGCGCAGTCAGTCAGTAGCCTACACCCCGTATATTCCGATAACGCTATATAAACCATGCTGCATTCATTCTGAGAGAAAGATCTATTATTCCAAATGCTATTTATAGGGTTTTGACCATAATTACACTACTGTTGCTATTTTACAATGAACTATAATGAACTACGGTTCGTACAGAACATGCCAGTGTTATTATGCACAGAAGCTAATGTCCTTGTTGTAATAATATATTCTACCACTGGGCGTCAGGTAAGTGTGGTCTGACCTGTGCGTAGATGTAAGCACGGAGTCAAGTTCAAATCGAAATTGATGAATCCCACTCTTTGCTTAGAAATGATCGTACGCACAGGGTAAGCACAGATCTGTGCGTAGAACACGTTGATGAATGAGGGCCCTGGGTTCCATCCTAGAGGCAAATCTTTCCTGTGACAAAATGGCATCCAATGTAATCTTGTACCGGATCTCCTCTCTGGTAAACAAGAATACCCTGAAGACTCTGGCAGGAGCACTCATTCAAGGGTACTACGACTATGCTTGTACCTCATTGTACCAAAGCACCTCAAAGGCGCTGTGGGATATTCGTGGATATCCTGAAGAAGAATGTTCTCAGTCAACCGAGGTTTGGATAATAACAAGGTTTATTAACCAAACAGATAGAAATATATATAGTACATAGAGAGAATGGCTGAGGCTCTCGCCCCAGGTGATCAGCTGAAATGACCCAGGTAAAGACCCTGAATTGTTCTTGGGAGGAGCCCTATATAGTTAAAAGGGGGGGGGGGAGGTGGCTCCATTTGATAGGTAAAATGGGGGAGGGGCGGGGGGGACACAGGATAGATACAGGGGAGGGGAATGTCTTTACATGAGAGAGTTGGGGAATCATTCTATTATTCCACAGTTACTCACTTTTCTCTATTATAATGTGGGTGAGATTAATATATATTATACCAGGATTATTTGGAACAGGTAAGAGTAAATAGATATGGTAATAGAATGGGACCGATGTAATCCATCGGTTATCAGATAATGAATGAAATAGAAAACAATTAAAATAATGAAAATTTTGGCCAATGTGATCTGTTGGTTGGCATAACAGTTTAAAATAGAAATATTTACATACGTGATTTATGACATGATTGACTGGACTAGTCTGTGTTATTTTGATATCAGAGATGTGGGGTGTGGGAATATCACCCTTTTCTTTTATTAATAATGGTCTGATTTAGCCACTCAAATACCTATATCAATGAGTGGTCCTCAACTCTGATATCAAACAACAATTAACATACTCATTAGAAGCTATAGCTGTGCACATATCTTGGCCTACCTCCAGTCGCTCACGTCGTGACTCAGACATTTAAGTGGTAACTATGTGTCTTCATGATAATATCTATGGGAGCTAAGATCATGGTTGTACACATACAAATATAGTAATATTTACAATAGACATTACCTTAGTGGCTAATGTGTCAAAATAAGATTGAAAACCGTTAACCTAGTGGTTAATAAAAACTAACATGATTGATTATGGGAAAATGTTCAAAAATATATATATATATGCACAATTTGTAATGATTCTTGATGAATTTACTTAAGATCCCGTTGTATTTAACCTGAGTTTGAGTGTCACTTTCATCTGTGATTGTCTCAGTTTTGTTGGTCTTTACTTAGAATCAGACAATTTTGTAACTTAAGTAATTCAAATGTGATGTAATGTGACCATGTGACCACTTCTTCCTTCAGCAATACATTTTAGCTCATTATTACTAAACATTGTTAATGCTATCTCATTGATTTCATTTCATCACATCTCTAATTCATCATTTTCCAGATACATACAATTGTGAGGCTGTTCTTGTTTGTGAAGGTATTAATCTGAATGATGTCGCGTCGCTGTTGACAAGGTGTTCTCTGTCTGTCGTGTGGCAGGGCCAAACAGTAACACAGTAAAAATTAAATAAATACATAACAATGTGGACAATGTGTGTTCAGACGTCTCTTGGTCCACAGGTCTCTGATGATGTGTCTCTTCTTGACGATGCAGTCGGGAACATTCACTCCTCCATCATTCAGAGGGGGCCTACAGGAGGTCGCCGTCCATTCCGTGTGTACCTTGTCAAGAGTCACAGGGTCACCGGTAGCAGTGGGGCGGTCAACTATAGTGGCCTTGCAGACTCTTTTCCTGGAGCCTGTGTTGTTCTCCTCTACCATCACATATCTGCCACTGTGCTCACGCTTGGCCTTCATCAGGCCTAGAGACATGGTGGTCAGGGCGTTCTTGAATGTGTTGTGCTGGTTTCGCTGTCCTCTCCTCGTCATTGCGGTACCACTTGATGGAGGGCGAGGGTTTGCCGGTGTAGTGGCCAGTCAGCAGGACGCTCTCTCTCACACGGATGGCAATCTTGTCATGGAAGTCCACCTTGATGGTCGGGGGCTCCATCTCCTTTCTGTAGGTGATGGGTTTGGTCTGCCGTGGTCTGCAGTGCCGGGGTGGCGCAGCAGGCTCAATCTCGTTGATGGTGATGACTCTGAACTCGTAGGTGTCTTTTCTCAGGCCGTCAAAGGTTGTAATAACGATGTATAGTTAAACCGAGGGTAATCAAGCCTTATCGCAGCAAAAGCTGTTGTGTTCACGTCGGATCCTCACAGTTCAGTTCAGTTATTTGTATAACCATATTATCTTACCGCCTTGCAGCGCGTATTTACACATACAAATAAAACATATACTACACATGGATTTCATATACCCTCGGCCTCGGGCATATTAAACTTTACGTTCGCCCATGGATAGTTTCATAATTTCATGGCGCACACCGTATGACGTCATTACTCCAAGCGACGTTCACGCGTTCTCATTCGCCTCGGAAATAACGCTTTGCAATCCATGCAGTACTTTTCCACGAGCTCTCAATAGCCTGGAATTCACCTAAAACCAGCGTTTTGTAATCGAATGAACGCGCCTGTGCATCATATGCGGTTCCATGTGAAACGTAAACAAACAGACAAACAAACAATAATACATACAAGTTAACGTGTGTGTATACCTGGTCTGTATCGGATCGCTGTTCGTTTAATTGTCCAGCATCTGCTGCGATAAGGCTTGATTACCCTCGGTTTAACTATACATCGTTATTAACGCATAACAACCGAACCTGAACTTCGAAATTTAACAGTGCTATATTAGATTTGAATATACCGTTTAATCACACTCTCGGTCTCTTCAACCCGCGACTAATGTCCCGTTTAATGTACATTCACGTACTACCGGGACGTCGCATAGTCAGCTTCCCGCTATCTGTATGATCAATTGGTTCACCTAATCCGAATATATCGTTTTCAGGAATGGAAGAGGTTGTGAGCTTAGTTTGAGGTTGAAACTATGAATATTATGACATTACTCTGGTAAATCTAATTATGATTCTATCAGCTTATCGGTCCTAGTTCCCGCCTCTTTGCAGAGGAATCACAGAACGTTTTTAACAGAGTAGCGTTTTCCAAGGATATCACGTCTAATAAGCCCACGTTTCTTGCCTTGTTGCCTATATTTTAGTCTGCATCAGCTAGACTAGGATTAGCAATCCAACAACCTTATGGTGTGCTCTAACTTTCGGTTGGCAACAGCTCAAATCCGGGAATAGCACTACAACCCATCCTCTCAGAACCGCCTGATAAGGACCCAGGTACACGCGTTCCCCGGTAACGAATCTCAATACAGCCCAGATATTCAATACACGCTATTCTTACTCAGCCATGATCTCAATATTTGACAACATTCTGTAACATTCACCTGGCACAGAGAAAAGCGGGAAGGTTTTAATTCCTTGCCACACATTTTTGGTCGACCAGTCTATATACTCACTTTTCTCTGAATAGTTCAAACAATACAGCACGCCGGTGGGACGCAAAGAGTCTGTCACAAGTTCGTAGACGCCAATTGTGGGATATTCGTGGATATCCTGAAGAAGAATGTTCTCAGTCAACCGATGTTTGGATAATAACAAGGTTTATTAACCAAACAGATAGAAATATATATAGTACATAGAGAGAATGGCTGAGGCTCTCGCCCCAGGTGATCAGCTGAAATGACCCAGGTAAAGACCCTGAATTGTTCTCGGGAGGAGCCCTATATAGTTAAAAGGGGGGGAGGTGGCCCCATTTGATAGGTCAAATGGGGGAGGGGGGGGGACACAGGATAGATACAGGGGAGGGGAATGTCTTTACATGAGAGAGTTGGGGAATCATTCTATTATTCCACAAGGTGCACTTCAGTGCAGCTGTCGGCAGCAAGAGAGAGAGGACGCAGGTCTTGCGCTTGAGAGCAAGCAGGAGTCCTCTTTGCGGGGCTCGAGACGTCAGGGTGGAAGGACACTGGGCCTCGAGACGTCGGGGTGGAAGGACGCTGGAGCGAAGTCCTAGGGCACAAGAAACAGAAGATTAGGGCAAGCATAAACAGGCATAAGCATTACAGCTGGTCTTCAGGTAGTGTCGTCGTACCTCGGTAGGCAGTTTAACACTGCGACGTTGGATGATGGGTTCTGCCAGTTGAAGTAGGGAACGCTTGATGAGGTGATCTCTTGCAGCCGCGCTGATTGCTCCTCATCTGGAAGACACAAGCTCTGATCGTGACAGGACCCCCCCCCTCGACGGGCGCCTCCTGGCGGGCCCCTAGGCTTGTCCGGGTGACGGCGATGGAAATCACGGACGACCTCAGGGTCCAGGATCATCCCTCGGGAGACCCAGCTGTGCTCCTCTGGGCCTTAGCCCTCCCAGTCCACGAGGTATTGGTACCCACGACCACGGAGACGCACGTCCAGCAGCTGGTGGACGATGTAGGCCGGGTGGTCATCGATGATCAGCGGAGGAGGAGGCTCTGGAGCAGGAGGAGACGGGGGACTGGAGAGAACCGGCTTCAACTGCGACACATGGAAGGAGGGGTGAATGCGCATGATGGCGGGGAGCTGGAGCTTAACGACCGAGGGGTTGATAACGGACAGGATTTTATACGGACCAACAAAACGGGGGGTGAGTTTGCGGGACAAGGACTTGAGTGGAAGGTCTCGGGACGAGAGCCAAACCATCTGACCTGGTTGGTAGTCGGGAGCCGGAGTCCGGTGGCGGTCGGCAAAGCGACGGTTCTGCTCAGCGGTGCAGAGCAGCGCAGCCCTCGTGTCCTCCCATATCCTCCTGCAGCGGCGAAGGTGGTCCTGCACCGAAGGCACGGCGATCTCCTCTTCCTGTGCAGGGAACAGTGGGGGTTGGTAGCCCAGGGAGGACTCAAAGGGAGACTGACCTATGGCCGCGGAGGACAGCGAGTTGTGGGCCTACTCGATCCATGGCAGGAACGTACTCCAGCCGGAGGGGTCCCGGGTGGTCACGCAGCGGAGGGCGGATCCCAGGTCCTGGTTGGCCCGCTCCGATTGACCGTTGGTCTGCGGGTGGAACCCGGAGGAGAGGCTGACCGTGGCCCCCAGGGACCGGCAGAAAGCCTTCCATACTTGGGAGATAAACTGCAGGCCCCTGTCGGAGACAATGTCCACCGGGATCCCGTGGAGACGGAAGACGTGGAGCACCATCAGATTTGCGGTTTCTGTAGCAGAGGGGAGTTTGGGGAGAGCGACAAAATGCACGGCCTTTGAGAACCGGTCCACGATGGTGAGAATGACAGTGTTACCGTGTGAAGGAGGCAATCCGGTGATGAAGTCCAGGGCGACGTGCGACCAAGGCCGACCGGGAACAGGTAGCGGCCTGAGGAGCCCGGCTGGGAAGCCTTTCCACGGACACAGACGGTGCACGCAAGGACGAAGTCGCGGGTGTCCTCCCTCATGGTGACCCACCAGAAGAGTCGCTTCAGCAGGGACAAGGTACGGTTGATCCCAGGATGACAGGCGAACCGGGAGGCGTGGACCCACTCGAGCACCTGGGAGCGGACAAGGTCGGGGACAAAAAGCCGGTTAGGTGGGCCGTTACCTGGATCAGGATGGACGCGCTGGGCCTCCCGGACGACAGACTGGATCTCCCAGGTGGCGGCGGCCACCAGGCAGGAGGAAGGAAGGATGGTGTCCGGGTGTGCGGAACCCTCCTCGGGGACGAACTGCCTGGAGAGGGCGTCTGGCTTGGTGTTCTTGGAGCCAGGCCTGTAGGTCAGGGTGAAATTGAACCTGGTGAAGAACAGTGCCCAGCGTGCCTGGCGGGAGTTCAGGCGCTTGGCCGTCTGGACGTAGGCGAGGTTCTTGTGGTCGGTCCAGACCAGGAAGGGGGTCTCCGATCCCTCCAGCCAGTGCCTCCACTCCTCCAGTGCCAGTTTGACTGCCAGGAGCTCCAGGTTCCCGATATCGTAATTGACCTCTGCCGGGGTCAGGCGGCGAGAGAAGAAGGCACACGGGTGCAGTCTCTGGTCGAGGGCGGAGCGTTGGGAAAGGACCGCCCCCACTCCGGTAATTGAGGCGTCTACCTCCACCATGAACTGGCGGGACGTGTCCGGCTGAACGAGGATGGGCGCGGAGGTGAAGCGCTGGCGTAGCTCGGCGAAGGCGGAGTCCACTCTGTCCGACCAGACGAAGGGCACGGAAGGCGAGTTGAGTTGAGTAAGGGGTGCCGCGACCCGGCTGTAGTCCCTGATGAAACGCTGGTAGAAGTTAACAAACCCCAGGAAGCGTTGGAGCTGCTTGACGTTGGTGGGACGGGGCTAGTCGGTCACCGCCTTGATCTTCTCGGGGTCCGCCCGGATCTTGCCGCCCTCGATGATGTAGCCGAGGAACCCGATGGAGGAGACGGGGAACTCACATTTCTCCGCCTTGACGAACAGCTTGTTCTCTAGTAGGCGCTGGAGGACCCGGCGGACATGCTGGATGTGCTCCTCCATGGAGCGGGAGAAAATCAGAATGTCGTCCAGGTAGACAAAGACAGAGCGGTTCAGGACATCACGGAGAACGTCATTGACAAGGGCCTGGAAGACAGCAGGGGCGTTGGTCAACCCAAAAGGCATCACCTTGTACTCAAAGTGGCCGAGCGGAGTCTTGAAGGCCGTCTTCCATTCGTCTCCCTCCCGGATGCGGACCAGATGATAGGCATTTCTGAGATCCAACTTTGAGAAAATGGTGGCGCCTTGCAGGGGTTCGAAAGCAGAGTTAATCAAAGGCAGGGGGTACTTGTTCTTAACCGTGATGTTATTGAGACCCCGGTAGTCAATACAGGGGCGAAGGGAGTGGTCCTTCTTGGACACAAAAAAGAAGCCCGCTCCGACAGGAGAGGAGGAGGGGGTGATAATGCCCGAGGCCAGGGACTCGTGGACGTACTTCTCCATAGACTCTCTCTCTGGGCGTGAGAGGTTAAACAGGCGGCTAGCGGGGAGCGGGGCTCCCGGGAGCAGGTCTATAGCACAGTCGTACTGGTGATGAGGAGGTAGGGAGAGAGCTTGTTGTTTGCTAAACACAGCCTCTAGGTCGTGGTAAATTGTAGGAACAGTCGAGAGGTCAACGGGTTCGTTGGGAATGGGAGAACCAGTGGCCCCCAGTGGTGACCGCGCCGACCGGAGACAAAAGGCGTGACAGTGAGCACTCCAGCTCGTGACTGAGCCCGTTGGCCAATTTATTACAGGGTTGTGTAGCTTTAGCCAAGGCATGCCTAGAACGATTGGGTTATGGGGAGAATCAGTGACGTGAAAACGGATCTCCTCGCTATGATTCCCGGAGAGTTGAAGGCGGAGAGGCGTGGTGTGGCGTGTTATTTGCGAGAGCAACTTTCCGTTTAGGCCTTGGGCATCTCGGGGGATGGGTAAGGCGTCGGTGGCAATGTGGTAGTGGGACACTACCCCAGCGTCGATGATGTTTTCGTCTGCGCCCGAGTCGACCAGCGCGGAAAGAGGGAGGGATTGACCGTTGTGGTAAAGCGTGGCACTGAATTGCATATTCGGACCGGAACTGGGAACAAATTTAAGGCTTGTGCATGTGCCCAGCGTCACAGCCGAGCCCCGTCGTTTGGGCGAACCGAACATTAGGCGATGGAGTGGCCTAGTTGCCCGCAGTACAGACATGCCCCTGACCTGAGTCTGTGACGGCGTTCGCGGAGAGGAAGGCAAGAGCGGTCGAGGTCCATGGGCTCCGAATCGTCGGTTCTGCGGTGCTGCAGCGGGACACTATTAACGGGGCGCTCCTGCTCAGCGGCCCTGCGGCTCTGCAGCGGGACACTGTTGACGGTGCTGGCCTTTTCACGGCGGCGTTCCCAGAGACGCATGTCCAGCTCTCTGGCTAAGTTAATCAAGTTGTCAAGGGAAGTAGGCTTCTCTTTCGACACCAATTCATCCTTTAGAACTTCGCTGAGGCCCTGGCGAAAGGCTCCGCGTAATGGTTCATCGTTCCACTGGGAACCCGCTGCCAGAATACGGAATTCGATAGCGTACTCGCTCACACTACGGTGTCCTTGGTGGATGGTAAACAAGGCGGCCGTTCTATCCGAACCACCGTGAGGATGGTCGAAGACCTTTTGCATGTCGGCGATGTACCCGGAGTACGAATTGCAGAGGGGGGAATTACTAAAGTGGAGGGCTGTCGCCCATTCTAACGCGGGCCCCGTCAGCAAACCAGACACGTAGGATATTTTGGATTTGTCGCTCTGGAATGTTAGAGGTTGTTGCCCAAACACTAAAGAGCATTGGAAGAGGAAGGCACGACATTTGGCAACGTTTCCGTCGTAACGCTCTAGCGAGGGTACGTGAGGTTCCCGGGACTGGGATACTATAGGTGGGGATACCACGAGTGGAGAGACAGCAGGCGTAATTGACTGGGCTGTTAAATATGCTTCGAAACGCTCGAATTGTTTGTCTCGCTTCGTGGCGCTGAGAGTGAGAGCGCTGAGTTGGGCAATAGTCTCATCCAGTATCTGTGAGTGTTGATTTACCAGACTGGCGTGTCCGTTGACGGCGGCCTGGATGCTGGTGCTCCATTCACCGGCCTCCTGTGCTGCTGAGTCCGACATCATGGTCGCAGTGTTCTGTGAGGATGGGGGGTTCTTGCGGAGCCCAATAGCAAAACACAGGAGGAGAGAATGGAGCGGTTTAGGGTTCTTTAATTATTCTTCCCAACCAAGCAGAGTATAACAGGAATGTGAAACAGGAATGTGAACAACACGGAGGTTATAATGTTCTTGGGGGGAAGAAGAATGAGAGCAGGTGCACTTCAGTGCAGCTGTCGGCAGCGAGAGAGAGAGGACGCAGGTCTTGCGCTTGAGAGCGAGCAGGAGTCCTCTTTGCGGCGCTCGAGACGTCAGGGTGGAAGGACGCTGGGGCTCGAGACGTCGCGGTGGAAGGACGCTGGAGCGAAGTCCTGGGGCACAAGAAACAGAAGGTTAAGGCAAGCATAAACAGGCATATTACAGCTGATCTTCAGGTAGCGTTGTCGTACCTCGGTAGGCAGTTTAACACTGCGACGTTGGATGACGGGTTCTGCCAGTTGAAGTAGGGAACGCTTGATGAGGTGATCTCTTGCAGCCGCGCTGATTGCTCCTCATCTGGCAGACACAAGCTCTGATCGTGACATAACGACGGATTCAGTGGAAAATTATACCAAAGATTGCTTCAAAACTACCTGGTGGTGGTCAACAAAAAACGAATTGCAGTATGCAAAACGTGCGGCTCAAAAACAACTTCAAGCAACAACAACAAGCAACAACTTCCAACTACTTCGTTTGACATTTGAAGCTGCACAAATCGGTAAGTAACTTGGCTTGCTATTGATTGATTGATTACAAACGTTATTAACAGATTGCAGAATGGGTACAGTACAGTACAGCTGAATACACACAATTGTTAAGGGGATGCAGACCAGAGAAAGACTTTCATCTTGTTTACATCAGGGTCCCCCCTTTTCAATTCATAGTGACATACATGACATGCAGATAGACAGTACTGCTACATATATACATTTATGACATACCAGATTTACAAATACAGTAATGTTTGTGATACAAAAATTGTTTAAAAAGAGAGTACATTTGACGTAGAAACTGTTCATTGGAGGAGGTTGGGTAGGTGGGGGGGGACTGTACATTGGAGGTGGTTGGGTGGGGGGGGGGGGGGGGGGTAGGTAGGCGGGGTGGGGGAAACTGTACAAGCAAAACTGTACATTGGAATATCGACAAAACCATACTTGGTTCTAAGAAGAGGGTCTCGTGTATTCTTGGGTTAGGTCATTTACTGTACATTGGAGGGGGTTGGGGTAGGACATTTACAGGGGCCAGTTTCGAATTGCAGTCTCCCGTAGGTGTTCTTTGAGAGTGGTTTTGAAAGTGGGTAGTGATTCACATTCCTTTACAGCTGTGGGTAGGGCATTCCACATTGATGTGGCATAATTGCTAAACGTGTTTAGTCCCTTGTTTGAGCCGAATCTGGGTTTAACATGATTTGTGGAGCTCCCTCTGGTGTTGTGGTTGTGGTATTCACTGGCCTTTGGGAAGTATTTTGACATGTACATGGGTATCTTAGTGTATCTTGTATACCAGGCCCATTGCAAGTTGCTGTACTCTGTATTCTACTCTAAGCCATCCTAGGTAGTCAAAGTGGGCATGGGTGAGGTGGGTTCTAGGAGTAAGGTCAAGTAGTAGTCTGACCAGTTTGTTTTGTGATGTTTGTAATCTTGTTTTTAGCGCCTTTGAGGTACTTTGGTACCATGAGGTGCAAGCATAGTCGTAGTACCCTTGAATGAGTGCTCCTGCCAGAGTCTTCAGGGTATTCTTGTTTACCAGAGAGGAGATCCGGTACAAGAATCTAGTTCATTGGTTGACTTTTTTTATTACATTGGATGGCATTTTGTCACAGGAAAGATTTGGTTCTAGGATGGAACCTAGTTATGTAATTTCGTCTTTCCTTGTGACAATATTGTCACCCACTGTAACTGAGAGAGCCATCGACACAGTCAGTGTGGTAACGTTATCATTACATCCTAGATTGATACACGGCTGGCTAGGCAGTTGGTAGTCATATAAAATAAAACAATCAGCAATGTCTCGGTTGATGAATGGCCAGCAGTAGTCTAACAGTACTGCTGCTCCTTAATTTTTTTTTATTGATTGACATTTGTATTAACAGATTGCAGAATGGGTACAATACAGTACGGCTCAATACAAACAATTGAAAAATACTTTTGTCATTGATCCAAGGTAGAGAGAGAGAACTCGCACACAAATTAAGCCCTACCTAATTCTAATACCTAATAAACTACCTAATATACGAAATGCAGAGATGCCTTGTCATTTCAGTACAGATTTTTTATACCCCAAAATGTATTCTCGAAGACACTCTGATGTCATGAGACCGCCGCCATCTTGGTATAGGGGGACCATACGGATTTCTACCATAAAATCCATGCATTGAGCTCCGTTTTTATTACATGTTTTATCACATTCTTGTTCATTTCATAACATTTTCATACGATTTGTTTTGAAAATATTGAGGCCAACATGGCATTTCACTATTTCGAAAGCCTTTCTGGTGATTCTTAGGCGAGATATGAGTCAAACTCCCCCTGATTACCACGACCACAACATCAGAGCGAGTTAGCCGAGCATTTGCCACCAGCCACTTTTTCCTCTGTGATGGTATAAAACTTCGGATTTGGATTTCTGTTTTTGTCATTAGTATAACGCGTAACACAGCAGCTCTTTGGCATTTTGAAGGATTGAAGAAAAGTCTGCTTGATTGTCTTTAATTTGCCGCTTTAACTATCCGTTTCTCCACTAAATATTGTACACAATGTACCAGGCGGGGCAGTTTCCCCCCACGCTGCAGTTGCGTAGCAATAACAGACAGGAAGTTGACTTCGAGAATAGATATGATTTTTTATACCCCAAAATGTAGACTAGTTAGTTGAACCGACGTCTGCTATTATGGATCATGTGCCATAGACTATACAGGGCAGGCAGACGTTAAATAAATTATTGGTCCAAGTGGGAAGACAATATGTTGGTTATTGTTATCCTACCTTTAAAATGGATATGGTGATCCTATTTTTTTTTCTCAATATACTCCTGAACTGGTTTTCTCAAGCAGCTCTTGCCCAAATGTATCTAGTTGTGAGACTAACCCTGATTCTGAATATTATGACATTTATAGAAATTAGATTATGTTTTGCCAACAAGTTGATAATGATTTTTTTTGGTGAAGCGCATATTATGACTTGTTTAGGACTCGAAACTCAAAGGTTAGGACTTGGGACTCGACTTGGGACTTGTCAGTCTTGACTTGGGACTTGACTCGGGACTTGCCTGTCTTGACTTGGGACTTGAATGAATGAATGAATGAAAACTTTATTAACAGATTGCAGAATGGGTACAGTGCAGTACAGCTCAATACATACAATTGTTAAGGGGATGCAGACCAGAGAAAGACTTTCGACTTGTTTACATCAGGGTCCCCCATTTTCAATTCAATTTTTGACTCTGGACTTGAGTACCAAGACTTGAGACTGACTTGAGACTTGCAAAACAATGACTTGGTCCCACCTCTGGTCTGTAACATTTCTCTTTTTGTTATAGGACCGACTAGTAGGATTTCAGTTTTGCCCTCATTTAATTTTAGGAAGTTGTTCGTCATCCATTTGTTTATTGCTAAGAGCCAGGCGGAAATGGAGTTTATAGCTGTGTGATCATTTGGTTCAGCGGACATGTACAATTGTGTGTCATCTGTGTAACTATGGAAACATACATTGTGCTTTCTAATGATGTCTCCTCAATGTTCAATGTTCAATGTTCAATGCAATGTCCAATGCAAGTAAAGCACTTTAAACTTTAAGTATGACTAAGTGTGCTTTCTTGACTATATATATATATAGTAACTGTTCCAAAATGCATAGATTTCTATGTATTTTAGGGGTTTGGGGGGCTAGCTATTTTTAATATAAATGTCAGATTGTTTTATTTATTTCATAGATTTCTATGCATTTCAGGAGTTTGTGGGGCTGGCTCCCCCAAAATAATTAAATAACATAACCCTAACCTAATCCTAAAACCGAAATAAAGTAAAAAGAAATATATATAGTTACAAAATCCACCAATTTTCACCCCAAAAACCGCCCAAAACCGGCAGAAATTTCTTTCATATCCTTCAGTGCCCCCCTGTGCCCCAGTACAGTGCTTCCTCTAGATACGCCCCTGCCCAGGTCTCTAGTTTGTGGTTGTAAAGTTTCATGAGTCTGTGTTTATCCAATAGGTTACAATAAGTAATTTTATACAGTGAGGTCAAGTTTCAAAGAATGCCTCATTACAATGAAATGGCTACTATGGGAACTAACATCATCACACATGACCACAATTGGGCTCATTGCATCTACAAGAGTCTCAAATGTCCAGTCATACCCAATCTTTGCAATTCCAAGATTGTTTATGGACCACAGTATGTAAGAATTGTCAAATACTTTCAAGTCCTTTAGTTTTTCGAGCATTATTTAACCCCCTTCATGACAAGCTAGTATAAGAAGGTTGGTACCAATGGAAACCTGTGGTTGGTTCATAATGATGATGCTAGCTCTAGGATAATGTTCTGCTAGCTCTGTGCTAGCTTAAGAGATAACGTGATGCTACAGGCTTTGAAAGACTCCAAGGGTTAAGACATTCAAAAGACTGTATGAAAGGAACAAGTAAAATCATGGAATAAAAAGCAGGGTTGCCTGGCAGGGAGGGTGCAAAGCGTCAACATGTGGAATGATGCGTTTGTACCATGCCTCGTTTTGAACCCAGATCTCCTGCTTGTGAAGCCATCTCTAAAGGAGAAGGGGGAACCTCTCTGATCGGAGACATCATTAGAGGATATCGTTCAGGCTTCCAGGTATGTGTGGATTGTACTGTTGAATAGGGCTGCAACAACTAATCAAATATAAAAAAAATTAAAAAAATAATAGTTGTCAACAATTGTTATAATGGATTAGTTGGGTCTATGTTATGATGGACCCCCATGGTCTGTTGTTGAAGCCATTGGATGTGAAGCCTGTTAGGGGCGACAGTGGCTTGGGAGGTAGAGCAGTCATCTGGCAATCCGGATGTTCCCGGTTCGATTCCTGCTCCTCCCAGACAGCGTGTCGATGTGTCCTTGAGCAAGACACTCAACCCCTAACTGCTCCCGATGAGCAGGTTGGCACCTTGCATGGTTGCCTCCGCCGTCGGTGTGTGAATATGTAGTGAATGTGTGTGTGAATGTATGAGTGAATGGGTAAAATCAAATGTGAGGAACAAATTGTAAAGCGCTTTGGATAAAAGCGCTATAAAAAAAGCAGCCATTTAACACTTGTCTGTGTTTTATTATTATTCAAACCGTTCAGCTCCTTTCAAACAACAGAATGGTTTTGTGGTTTGTTTGTATAGCTACTGTCCTTGAATACTTCTATATATTTTTTTATATCAGCACTTTGCCTGTTCTTGGTTTTAAATGAACAAAAACCTGATATTGGAATGTGTATTAATCTTTTATACCAGTAGCTGTTTAAGTTTATTAAATGTGTAAAGATGTATTTTTTTTATGACGTATTCATCTTTATTGTCTTTATTGTTAGTTAGCACATGCCTCAACCACCAACCTCAACCTCATTTTAAAAAAGCTGATAGCTAAATAAGAGCCATTGAGTAATTTGATTAATCGCTTCAATAATCAATAGATTAATCAAAATAGTGGTTAGTTAGCAGCCCTACTGTGGGATGGGAGAGGTCCAAATGTCACCGTCCATTCATAGCCATAATAAGTAATATATTGACATATTTACAAAAATGTACAATGTGTACATATTACTTATTATTTACAAATAAGTACATATATTACATTAAAAATGAGTTCCGCTGTTGAGAAACAAACCCCAGGACACACATAGGAGGCAAGTGTTTACCTCAAGACTACTGAGACACACTTCTGATAGCCTCACCCAAACCCTAACCTTAACCACAGAAGACAGGATATATTGACTAGGACATATATACACCAAACAGGATATGATCAGGAGATATATACAGCAGACAGGATATATTGACCAGGACATTTATACACCAGACAGGATATTGACCAGGACACATATACAGAAGACAGGATATATTGACCAGGACATATATACACCAGGCAGGATATATTGACCAGGACATATATACAGAAGACAGGATATATTGACCAGGACATATATACACCAGACAGGATATATTGACCAGGAGTCCAGGACATATCAGACAGGATATATTGACAGGACATATATACAGAAGACAGGATATATTGACCAGGACATATATTTATACCAGACAGGATATATTGACCAGGACATATATACACCAGACAGGATATATTGACCAGGACATATTTATACCAGACAGGATATATTGACCAGGACATATTTATACCGGACAGGATATATTGACCAGGACATATATACACCAGACAGGATATATTGAACGGGGGACATTTATATTTGGATGTTTACCGGGGCCAGTTTATAATCGCAGCAGTAGGTGCTCTTTGAGAGCGGTTTTGAATGTGGGCAGGGATTCACATTCTGTGGCTGTGGGAAGGGCGTTCCACATTGATGTGGCATAATTGCGAAACATGTTTACTTGTTTGAGCCAAACGTTTGCGTTGAACGTGATTTGTGGAACTCCCTCGGGTGTGGTGGGACATTTATACCAGGCAGGATATATTGAGCAGGATATATTGACCACCGGAACATGTTGGTACATCGTGCGAGAAACACGTGCACCTAAAAAACTGGAGGAGCTTATAGGCAGTTAAATAGTGGAAAATGTTTTGAAAGTAACATCAACGGAAGCCAGATGAAGTGGGCGTGTAGGAAAGAGTGGGTCGATGTAAGAGAACTCTCATTGTTTCGCTCTGCCTCTCCGTCTCTCTCTCTCTCTCTCTCTCTCTCTCTCTCTCTCTCTCTCTCTCTCTCTCTCTCTCTCTCTCTCTCTCTCTCTCTCTCTCTCTCTCTCTCTCTCCCTCTCTCTCTCTGCCTCTCCGTCTCTCTCTCTCTTTACGGCTCAGGATTAGACCCCCGTAAAGAGCTGCACCTTGCAGACGGGGTTTCCTTTTACATGTGGCAGGGGTCTCCACCTCCACGCCTATAAAGTACAGACAGCTGGCCTGGACCCTCAATTAGACCTCATTAACCACACTGTCTGAGCGACATTAGGCATAGAGAGAGAGAGAGAGAGAGAGAGAGAGAGAGAGAGAGAGAGAGAGAGAGAGAGGGAGCAAAACAGACAGACAATGGACTGATACAGACAGCAGTATTTTACTTCACTTACCGAAAGGTTATAGTTATATTAGTACTGGCTGAGCGTCTCGCTTTTCGCCATACCGAGATATATCCTCATCTCCAGTACCTACTGTACTTCATTAACGAAAACAATGCACCCATGCACTTGACCAGGCCCCGCCCCAGTGTCCCCTATAAGACACCGGACATGGTCATACTCGCCCTTCCTCGGGAAAAAGTTTCCATCATAGAAAACCCAACCAAGGGACCTCAGGGTGCGCTAAGAGCGAGACGCTCAGCCAGTACTCATATAACTAGGTTATAGTCATAACCTTTCGTTATATAGCGTACTGGCCTTGCGTCTCGCTCTTCGCCATACCGAGATATGGGGCAGAGCAGACGCGTGGCCCGACAAATGTACCCCCTGAGGACCCGTAAGCCCTACCACCAGGGGGGAGGGGAGTCCCGTCCACCCGCCCTTCCTAGTGAAGAGGGTGCGGCAGTCAACTCCACCAAAGTGCGAAAAATAGGGAACTAGAGACCCCTAAAAACGCACAGCACAGGCGGGACCACGTGTGACACATCACCCCGTGGCACACACCCACACACCCTTGCTAACCCACCAAAGGGCGGGACGCAGGGGAGGTCCCAGACCTCAGAACCGCCTCGGAGACAGAACCCGCAGTCATGTCCATGAGGTAAAACCTAACGAAGTGACCCGGGGAGGACCAGGAGGCCGCAGCACAGATGTCCTCCACCGAAGCCCCCCCTAACAAGGCGGCAGAGGCCCGCAACGATTGTGCATAGTACAGTAATACAATAATACAATAATAAGAATCCAAGGGATGAGAATGCGACATTTGTGCAATAATACAAGTCATAAGAGTAAAGACATGTATATGTACATGAGTTTTTTAAAAGCATGGTAAGACATGCTAGGTCCTGTGATAGTGCAATACACTGTTAGCTATGGATGGGGCACTGGGTCTTATGTACACTACTATACAATGCTATACAAAAACAGGCCAACGGTTGCATCAGTCCAGGAGAATCTGCATGTCAGAATCCCTCCCGCTATAAAAAGAAAATGGGATTATTCTTCAAAGCACCTGCTAGTGTTTATGGCTGTCATTAGGCAGCTATCTGAAGCGGGGGGGGGGGTGCGGCTGTGAGCAGATTGCAGCTGGCTGGTCTCACCGTAGCACGCCAACTACTGCAATGGTAAGTAACCATAAAACCGCATATGTACCCGTTAATATCCACCTCCTCCCCGTCGTACCATTAAGAAGTGATTAAGGACTTCAAACGACAAGGCCGTCAAAGGAGTTGGTTCCCCTGCTACATGTTTGAGGTAAAACACCATAATGTCTCTATAAACAGCTCCGAGCCGCGTTCTGTTCTGTTCTGGTGAGAAAGAGAGAGAGAGAGAGAACTAGAGAGAGAGAGAGAACTAGAGAGAGAGAGAGAGACCTAACCTTATACCATAACTAACCATAACATAACCTTATACCATAACCATAACTTAACCTAACCTTATACCATAACTTATCCTAATAATCTTATACCATAACCATAACTTAACCTAACCTTATACCATAACTTAATCTAACCTTATACCATAACCATAACTTAACCTAACCATAACCATAACTTAATCTAACCTTATACCATAACCATAACTTAACCTAACCATAATCATAACTTAATCTAACCTTATACCATAACCATAACTTAACCTAACCATAACCATAACTTAACCTAACCTTATACCATAACCATAACTTTACCTAACCATAACCATAACTTAACCTAACCATAACCATAACTTAACCTAACCTTATACCATAACCATAAGGAGAAGAGAGGATGAGGAGGAGATGATGAAGAGGAGAGATGATGAGAGGAGAGGATGAGGCGAGGAGAGGAGAGGATGATGAGAGGAGAGGATGAAGAGGAGAGCGGAGGGGAGGAGAGGAGAGGAGAGGATGAAGAGGAGAAGAGAGGATGAGGAGGAGTGGAGAGGAGAGGAGGAGTGGAGAACAGAGGAGAGGAGAGGAGGAGTGGAGAGCAGAGGAGAGAATGAAGAGGAGATGAGAGGAGAGGATGAAGAGGAGAAGAGAGGATGAGGAAGAGAGGATGAGTAAGAGAGAGGAGGAGTGGAGAGGAGAGCAGAGGAGAGGAGGAGAAGATGAGGAGGAGAGGAGAGCAGAGGATAGGATGAAGAGGAGAAGAGAGGATGAGGAGGAGATGATGAAGAGGAGAAGAGAGGATGAGGAAGAGAGGATGAGGAGGAGTGGAGAGGAGAGGACGAGAAGATGAGGAGGAGAGGAGAGCAGAGGAGAGGAGAGGATGAAGAGGAGAAGAGGAGAAGAGGAGAGGAGGAGTGGAGAGGCAAGTCAAGTCAAGGGTTTTATTTGTCACGGCATACAGAGTGGAGAGGAGAGGAGGAATGGAGAGCAGAGGAGAGGAGAGGAGGAGTGGAGAGCAGAGGAGAGGATATGAGATGAGAGGAGATAAGAGAAGAGAAGAGGAGGAGAGGAGAGGAGAGGAGAGGAGAGGATGATAAGGAGAGAAGAGGAGGAGTGGAGAGGAGAGCAGAGGAGAGGATGAAGAGGAGAAGAGAGGATGAGGAGGAGTGGAGAGCAGAGGAGAGGATGATGAGGAGAGGAGAGTAGAGTATGAAGAGGAGAAGAGAGGATGAGGAAGAAAGGATGAGGAGGAGTGGAGAGGAGAGGACGAGAAGATGAGGAGGAGAGGAGAGCAGAGGAGAGGAGAGGATGAAGAGGAGAAGAGGAGAAGAGAGGATGAGGAGGAGATGATGAGGAGGAGTGGAGAGCAGAGGAGAGGATGAAGAGGAGAGGAGAGGATGAAGAGGAGAAGAGAGGATGAGGAGGAGAGGATGAGGAGGAGTGGAGAGGAGAGGACGAGAAGATGAGGAGGAGAGGAGAGCAGAGGAGAGGAGAGGATGAAGAGGAGAAGAGGAGGAGAGAGGATGAGGAGGAGAGGATGAGGAGTGGAGAGTCAAGTTGTAGTGGCCAAAATCCTAACAGGTTTGTCTTATAACCTATTTGAATCTTCCACTTGTAGGTTGGGAAGCAGTGTCAGACTCGCAGTCGCAGAACAGAAACCACTGCACGTTTTTGTTGTTCCTTTTGCTCTTTTAATGGTCCAGCAAGAACAAAACACGAAAACAATATCGCACATAAAAGTAAAACAGGAGATCCTAATAATCTTAGTAACAAAACAAGAGATCCCAATAATCTCTAAAACAAAAAGGTTGCGTCTGCGTTGCGTGTCAATGACAGTATTGCTGCTGCCTGCTGCTCTGCCGTCACACGCCGCACCTGTGGCTTATAGCGTTAGCCCCGCCCCATTCACCTGAGCAAAGCGCCCCACTCACTGCAACAGAGAAATGTATTAATACAGATTCACAATTAATCAAAAACAAATAAGCTTGAATGCGGCTCTTACACCGGCCCCTAATTGTTCTCTAGGAATCAATTACTCAAACAAAATAAAGAGCCGTAAAACTATCAACAAATTAATTTAGAAAATATAGTATATACATTACATCCCTTGTTGATGTTGAAAGAAGAACTGTGTGAGGCCAACTTACAGGCCATGCGGCTGGGGCTAAACTGTGTGAGGCCAACTTACAGGCCATGCGGCTGGGGCTAAACTGTGTGAGGCCAACTTACAGGCCATGCGGCTGGGGCTAAACTGTGTGAGGCCAACTTACAGGCCATGCGGCTGGGGCTAAACTGTGTGAGGCCAACTTACAGGCCATGCGGCTGGGGCTAAACTGTGTGAGGCCAACTTACAGGCCATGCGGCTGGGGCTAAACTGTGTGAGGCCAACTTACAGGCCATGCGGCTGGGGCTAAACTGTGTGAGGCCAACTTACAGGCCATACGGCTGGGGCTAAACTGTGTGAGGCCAACTTACAGGCCATGCGGCTGGGGCTAAACTGTGTGAGGCCAACTTACAGGCCATGCGGCTGGGGCTAAACTGTGTGAGGCCAACTTACAGGCCATGCGGCTGGGGCTAAACTGTGTGAGGCCAACTTACAGGCCATACGGCTGGGGCTAAACTGTGTGAGGCCAACTTACAGGCCATGCGGCTGGGGCTAAACTGTGTGAGGCCAACTTACAGGCCATGCGGCTGGGGCTAAACTGTGTGAGGCCAACTTATAGGCCATGCGGCTGGGGCTAAACTGTGTGAGGCCAACTTACAGGCCATACGGCTGGGGCTAAACTGTGTGAGGCCAACTTACAGGCCATGCGGCTGGGGCTAAACTGTGTGAGTCTTCATTCTTAACCGTATCCTAGGGCCAGAGGTTACTAGCACATAGCCTTAAGGAGGGATCTTTATGATCGCTAGGTCAGTCAAATCAGAAAAAACTAAAAACTGTAATCCAAAGTGGCAAAGAGTGTATATCTCCATGTATCAGTCTATGGGTGTACGTCTATGTATTAGTCTATGGGTGTATGTCTATGTATCAGTCTATGGGTGTACGTCTATGTATCAGTCTATGCTGTTCGTAACTATCAACAAATTATTTTAGAAAAATATAGTGTATACATTACATCCCTTTTTGGCTGTTGAAAGAAGACCTGTTATTCTTCAATCTCCAGGAATGCGGCATAGCTTAGCTATGGGCCTATCAATAATGGATGTTTTCGTCTGGAGCTTCACTGCACGGGTCAGACCTCCTGCATCAGGCTTGGTCTCCTGTACTCTGCCTAGTGGCCACGACCCCCGTGGAGCGGTTGGGTCAACTACCAGGACGACATCTCCAATGTTAAAGTTTTTTCCTTTTTTTTCTCACTGTGCTCCATTTCGGTCTTCCTTGGAGTAGCAGAAGGTATTCTTGTGTCCTGGCGTAGAGGTCAGATCTCTCGCAGAAGATGGTTTGTAGGCCTTCATCCAGTATAGGATCGTTTTTACTGTTCTTCTGCACTCTGAATGGAGCGGTTTCCAGCACTGCCATTTCCACTGGGAAGGATTGCTTTTGAACATAGGTGATGACTGACCTCTCTGCCTGTGAGAGGTCTTCCACTGTGAGGAGCTGTCCACCAAGTGTGGTCCTGAAAGCGCCTAGCTCAGTGCTCACCTTTTGGCTGCTCGAGTGGGTGTGGCTGTGACCTGGGGAAAGCTCTTTGCGCTTTTTGGCGGTCAACATCAGAGCATTCTTCCTAGTGTGCTCGTTACCAATGTACTTGAGTACTGTTTGGCTATCCCCGGCCCCTATGTGACCACATAACTCTGCTCTCTTCATATCTGCTGGGGTCTTCTCCTCTGCCCTCTTCATGCCTGCTGAGGTCTTGTCCTCTGCCCTCTTCATGTCTGCTGGGGTCTTGTCCTCTGCCCTCTTCATGTCTGCTGGGGTCTTCTCCTCTGCCCTCTTCATGCCTGCTGAGGTCTTGTCCTCTGCCCTCTTCATGCCTGCTGAGGTCTTGTCCTCCGATGCCAGGCTTCTAGATTTTTCCTCACAGGGACTCTGGACCGGTGTGGTGAGAACAGGCGCCTCCCTATTGGCTGCTGCGATGGCCTCAGAACCATGTGGCCAAGACACAGGAAGTCCCCGTCTGAAATGCACCTGTGGCTCCTCCCGTTGGGCAGAGGGGTGGGCTCCGTCCTTCTCTTGCGGCCCGGCTTTTGCGGGAGAAGTGAGGGGCGAGGCCTGTGGCTGAGGGCTGTCAGACCTCTTGTCGGTGAAAGTACAGGGCCGCTTGATGACCATCGAGGTGGAGGACGGGAACTGGGCAGGGGGGTCCCTCGGGAACCGGAACTTCCTAAACGAAGACTGAGGATACAGAGGCGTTGGTGACATGGGCATGACAGGTCGAATATTGTGAACTAGTTGGGGCTGGTGCTGGTCATTAATGTCATCTGGCTGAGCATCGGGCCAACTGTGAGCATTACCATCGTTAACATTAAAAAAGGGCAAGTAATGTGCTCCTGCCTTGCTCCTAACAGCACCTATGTCATATGGATGAATTGAAACATCTGGCTTTGAATATACCAGCGCCCATTTCCACTGGGAAGGATTGGCTGTGCTGGCTGCTATTTCACCTTGTAATTCTAATGTTTCTCTCCTTTTTTTTAATGTTTCTCTCTTTTTTTTTAACATTTGTTCCTGTTCTTCAATTGCATGTTTTTCTTGTAACATAGAAGATTTAGCCAATAAATATTGTCTCTCTGCCTCCGCGTTGATGCGTAATCTTGATGAAGAGGAGGAGTGGTGGGAGGAAGAGTTAGACCTCGTTGAGCGTGTGTCTGCCATCCTATTTGGATGCGCGCAGCTGCGCCTCATAATGTCATTAACGGGCAGGTCTGCCTTATCTGAACTCGCCATTTTAATTCAGAATAAACAAATAAATAAATCCACAAGGTCTTCGACGTGTTTAGAAACAGTGGCTGGTTATGTCATTATCATTGTCTTTCTCAATTGTTGGTTCGGTTACAGCCGCACGCCAGGCCGGCGTTTCCTTGTCTCGATGCGCGCAGCTGCGCCTCATCCATGTCATTAACGGGCGTCTGAACTCGCCATATTAATTCAGAATAAACAAACAAATTAATCCAAAAGGTCTTCAACAGTGGCTGGTTATTTCATTATCCTTGTCTTCTCTCTTTATCCACGATATGTCACCAGCACAAAATAAAATATTCACTGTCCATAAACATCATTATCAGAGGCAAACGTCCGTTTAGTAATAATAATGGCATTTATTCCAAACAAATAATTATTCATGTGGCGTTGGTTTTTTGCAAACACATACCTCAATTGTTTGTTTGCTTGCTTGTTTACAGCCGTCAGGCCGGCGTTTCCTCTGTTTGTAGCCGCGCGTCGGGCCGGCGCTTTCCGTTCCAATTTGGACCCGTTTGATCCTCCAATTCTTTTTTCGTTCCGGATCCCAATAATCCGTGCTCTTCAATCGCAGCTTGTCATTTGGCTTGGCTTCAGCCCGTACCTTCGGATCCCAATAATCCGTGCTCTTCAATCGCAGCTTGTCATTGACTTGGCTTCAGCCCGTTCCTTCGGATCCCAATAATCCGTGCTCTTCAATCGCAGACTGTCATTGACTTGATGTAGTGGCCAAAATCCTAACAGGTTTGTCTTATAACCTATTTGAATCTTCCACTTGTAGGTTGGGAAGCAGTGTCAGACTCGCAGTCGCAGAACAGAAACCACTGCACGTTTTTGTTGTTCCTTTTGCTCTTTTAATGGTCCAGCAAGAACAAAACACGAAAACAATATCGCACATAAAAGTAAAACAGGAGATCCTAATAATCTTAGTAACAAAACAAGAGATCCCAATAATCTCTAAAACAAAAAGGTTGCGTCTGCGTTGCGTGTCAATGACAGTATTGCTGCTGCCTGCTGCTCTGCCGTCACACGCCGCACCTGTGGCTTATAGCGTTAGCCCCGCCCCATTCACCTGAGCAAAGCGCCCCACTCACTGCAACAGAGAAATGTATTAATACAGATTCACAATTAATCAAAAACAAATAAGCTTGAATGCGGCTCTTACACAAGTCAAGTCAAGAGTTTTATTTGTCACGGCATACAGGTATACAGTGAAATGCAGGGGGTCTTGCCCGTAACGATTCTGCATAGTACAGTAATACAATAATACAATAATAAGAATCCAAGGGATGAGAATGCGACAATTGTGGAATAATACAAGTCATAAGAGTAAAGACATAGGTATATGTACATGAGTTTTTCAAAAGCATGGTAAGACATGCTAGGTCCTGTGATAGTGCAATACACTGTTAGCTACGGATGGGGCACTGGGTCTTATGTACACTACCATACAATGCTATACTCAGGGACGCCTCAGGGGGTGTGCGAGCAGTGCGGTCGCACAGGGCCTCGCGGGAAGGGAGGCCTCGCAAAAAAAAAAAAAAAAAAAAAAAAATGCGAGTCCCCCCTTCCCGCGAGGCCCTTTTTCATCACAGACCTAAAATCTAGTTTTGCTTATATGCTTATATATTTCACATTAGTCACATTTGTAGAATGTGTCTGACTTGTTCCTGGCTCTGCGGCTCTGCAGATACACTATTGGAGCTCTGGGGCTCTGCAGCAGACATACTATTGGTTTCAACGAAGGGAGGGGCTACATGTGTACAGTTGGCCGGCGTGCGTCAGCTGCGTCTGACTATTTCGCACGTGCAGCATTGGAGGTTATGCCAGCCAAGACGAAGAGGACGGTCGTTCGGCAGATGGACTGAAGATGAAAGTTGTTGCATGTTAGAAAGTTCAGTCAGGCTAACCATGTCGGCTTAGCTAAAGGCAGGGACAGCTAGTTAGCTTTAGCTACGTTATAATATCGAGTGCTAACGTGTGGTTCAGTCGGGATAGCCATGTCGGCTAGTAGCTTAGCTAAAGGCTAACTAGCGTTAGCTAACCTAGAGAGAGCGCGTGCAGCATTGTTATGCCAAGATGAAGAGGACGGTCGTTCGGCAGATGAACTTCGTCAACTCCACGAGGTTGTCTCCATCCTCTTGGACGTTTGGTGAGTTTTTAATGCACTCTATTCTATTCCCGCCGTGGAGATATCTCTCTCCCTCTCTCTCTCGGGCCGGCTAGCTATCGTGGCTAACGTTATGTTGGCTAACGTTATGTGGAGCTAGCGGGCCGGCTAGCTATCGTAGCTGACGTTCTGTTGGACCAGCGGGCCGGCTAGCTATCGTAGCTAACCTTATATTGAGCTAGCGGGCCGGCTAGCTATCGTAGCTAATGTTATGTTGAGCTAGCGGGCCGGCTAACTATCGTAGCCAACGTTATGTTGAGCTAGCGGGCCGGCTAGCTATCGTAGCTAACGTTATATTGAGCCAAGCGGGCCGGCTAGCTGTCGTAGCTAACGTTATAATGAGCCAAGCAGGCCGGCTAGCTGTCGTAGCTAACGTTATATTGAGCCAAGCAGGCCGGCTAGCTGTCGTAGCTAACGTTCTGTCGAGCTAGCATCAGTACCTGGCCACTCTATTTGCAGTTAGCCTCTTGAGCTGATGTTGGCCGTTGGCTCCTTGCTACTTTGTTTTCTCTGGTATAGACCCTCTTCTCTTTGGATTTAAGTGTTGATCTTTGTCCTTTTGGATCTATGTATATTCATGTTGCCTTTGTGAAGTTATCTTTTCCTTTTGTTTTGTTCTTCCATTAAAAGTTGAATATCCTTTAGAGGCTCATCTTAGCTGTCTTGCTTCTCTCTCTCTCTCTCTCTCTCTCTCTCTCTCTCTCTCTCTCTGTCTGGACCACAGACTCATCTCTCTCTCTCTGGACCACAGACTCTCTCTGTCTGGATCATCACAGACTCTCTCTCTCTCTCTCTCTCTCTCTCTCTCTCTCTCTCTCTCTCTCTCTCTCTCTCTCTCTCTCTCTCTCTCTCTCTCTCTCTGAGCATTGCATTGCTTATAGTTGTCAATTGTGTCATTCAGTTCATTGCAATTTTTCCTTCAGTCACATTTAGTTTTATCCTGCACCTGGCCTAAAACAGGTTGCATGTGCACACAGCTGCTCTACTGTGTTTGTAGCAGAGCAACCATACCTGAAGCTTTGTAAACAAAGACATCAACACTAGAGTGTGTACTTCTATCTACACAGTACAGCCAAAGCATTCCATTGCTAGGCAAAAACCCCACCTGTTTTCTACACTGCTTCTTCCCTTGCTGGATTTTCTGCATTACTGCCACTTGTACATGTGTGTTGTGGAGAAATTTGTACAGTGTTACAAAGCGATAACACTGTATATTGACTGTAGAACGGGAGCTCTCTCTCGCTCTCTCTCTCTCTCTCTCTCTTGCTATATGTTGACTGTATCATGCCCAGCCTCGGGCAGCGCTATTATTTAAGAATATGTTGACTGTATGAAAAAATAATTTTTATTCTCGCACAGGGCCTCACATTTCTCCCAGGCGGCCCTGGCTATACTATACAATCTACAGTTATACTATGTGTCCTTATGTACTATACAAGAACCACTCCTGTTCTTGTTTTTAAAGTGACCTTTCATTGTGTAAAGTGACCATAGTGTGAGTGTGTGCAGCATATGTGTGTGTGTGTTCCTGTTAAAGTGACTGCTAGTGTGTGAGTGTGTACAGTCAGGGCCGCCTCAGGGATGTGCGAGCAGTGCGGTCACACACGGCCTCGCGGGAAGGGGGGCCTCGCAAAAAAAAAAAATAAGTGTGGCAGATAAACTAGGAACAGACTCCCAAGTAAAAAGTTCATCCCAACGGGGGGACAATATCATGGATGGGACTTTTTCATCTCCACAGTAGGAAAATGCGTCAACGTCGTCTCCTTCCTCTTGGACCTCAAATTGATTCTGCGTTAGGGTGAGTTTTTCATGCAATCTATTCTGTTCCCGCCGTGGTCTCTCTGTCTCTCTCTCTCTCTCTCTCTCTCCCTCTCTCTCTCTCTCTCTCTCTCTCTCTCTCTCTCTCTCTCTCTCTCTCTCTCTCTCTCTCTCTCTCTCTCTCTCTCTTTCTCTCTGGCCTTGCTCTGGTGGAGGGTGTGCCACTGTGTGTGTGCCATCATGTTAACGTTAGCCTCAGTTAAACCTTGCGACGCCTCGTTAGATGAAGCTGTGTTCTAAGCTGTGTTGTGTTCTGAGCTGTGTTCTGAGCTTATATAGTGCTTTTACTAACTATATTATATTTCTCTCTCCTCTGGTCAGGGGCAATGCCGGGTCTGTGCAGCGATAACACTGTATATTGACTGTAGAACGGGAGCTCTCTCTCTCTCTCTCTCTCTCTCTCTCTCTCTCTCTCTCTCTCTCTCTCTCTCTCTCTGGCCTTGCTCTGGTGGAGGGTGTGCCACTGTGTGTGTGCCATCATGTAAACGTTAGCCTCAGTTAAACCTTGCGACGCCTCGTTAGATGAAGCTGTGTTCTGAGGTGTCCTGTGTTCTGAGCTGTGTTCTGACTGAGCTGTGTTCTGAGCTGTGTTCTGAGCTGTGTGCTGAGCTGTGTTCTGTGCTGTGTTCTGCATGTGTTCTGTGTTCTGAGCTGTGTTCTGTGCTGTGTTCTGCATGTGTTCTGTGTTCTGAGCTGTGTTCTGAGATGTGTTCTGAGCTGTGTTCTGTGTTCTGAGCTGTGTTCTGAGCTGTGTTCTGTGCTGTGTTCTGAGATGTGTTCTGAGCTGTGTTCTAAGCTGTGTTGTGTTCTGAGCTGTGTTCTGAGCTTATATAGTGCTTTTACTAACTATTATATTTCTCTCTCCTCTGGTCAGGGGCATTGCCGGGTCTGTGCAGCGATAACACTGTATATTGACTGTAGAACAGGAGCTCTCTCTCGCTCTCTCGCTCTCTCTCTCTCTCTCTCTCTCTCTCTCTCTCTCTCTCTCTCTGGCCTTGCTCTGGTGGAGGGTGTGCCACTGTGTGTGTGCCATCATGTAAACGTTAGCCTCAGTTAAACCTTGCGACGCCTCGTTAGATGAAGCTGTGTTCTGAGGTGTCCTGTGTTCTGAGCTGTGTTCTGACTGAGCTGTGTTCTGAGCTGTGTTCTGAGCTGTGTGCTGAGCTGTGTTCTGTGCTGTGTTCTGCATGTGTTCTGTGTTCTGAGCTGTGTTCTGTGCTGTGTTCTGCATGTGTTCTGTGTTCTGAACTGTGTTCTGAGATGTGTTCTGAGCTGTGTTCTGTGTTCTGAGCTGTGTTCTGAGCTGTGTTCTGTGCTGTGTTCTGAGATGTGTTCTGAGCTGTGTTCTAAGCTGTGTTGTGTTCTGAGCTGTGTTCTGAGCTTATATAGTGCTTTTACTAACTATTATATTTCTCTCTCCTCTGGTCAGGGGCATTGCCGGGTCTGTGCAGCGATAACACTGTATATTGACTGTAGAACAGGAGCTCTCTCTCGCTCTCTCGCTCTCTCTCTCTCTCTCTTGCTATATGTTGACTGTATCATGCCCAGCCTCTGGCAGAGCTATTATTTAAGAATATGTTGACTGTATGAACAAAATAATATATATCTTTTATTATATTATTTTTTTTTATTTATTTTTTTACCTTTAGGGGGGGGGGGGGGGGCGGGGGCTCGCGTTTAAATCTGGCACAGGGCCTCGCATTTCTCTCAGACGGCACTGTGTACAGTGTGTGTGTTGTGTGTGTGCTCATGTGTGCTTGTGTGTGGAGAGTTCAGTGTTCAAGACTCAGCTGAGCGTACCACTCTAAATAATAAATAATAATAAAATAATGGCGCCATGTCAGGTCCTCTGAGATGTGGACCCCCAGGTATTTGAAGCTGCTCACCCTGTCTACGGTAGCCCCGTTAATCCTCAGTGGTGTGTGTGTCCCCTGCTGTGTTTTCCTAAAATCCACGATCAGCTCCTTGGTTTTACCAATGTTCAGGAACAGGCTGTTGTCCTGGCACCAGCGTTCAAGTACCTCAACCTCCTCCCGGTAGGCCTTCTCGTCATTGTCAGAGATCAGCCCCACCACCACTGTGTCGTCCGCAAACTTCACTATGGAGTTGGAGCTGAACTTGGCCACACAATCATGGGTATATAGTGAGTACAGCAGGGGGCTCAGGACACAGCCCTGGGGGGACCCGATGCTCAGAGTGATGGTGTTGGAGGTCTGACCCCCCACCCTGACCGCCTGGGGCCTTTCACTCAGAAAGTCCAGTATCCGGGCGCTCAGAGTGGAGCTCAGACCCAGCTCGATCAGCTTGTCCACCAGTCTGGTGGGGACTATGGTGTTGAACGCTGAGCTATAGCATATAGAGGAGAGGAGAGGAGAGGAGAGGATGAAGAGGAGAAGAGAGGATGAGGAGGAGAGGATGAGGAGGAGTGGAGAGGAGAGAAGACAAGAGAAGAGGAGAGGAGAGGAGAGCAGAGGAGAGGAGAGGATAGCAGAGGAGAGGAGAGGAGGAGTGGACAGGAGGCGTCTATGCCTTCTACAACACTGCTCGGTTTCCGGTGTGGTATATTCTAATCAATATCTAAGGTGATTTGCAGTACAATGAGATTGCTATCTGGAAAAGGAAGAAGGTCATAATGATACAAATGGTCTTTCTCTACTAATAGAGAAATAAACTGTGCAGGCCAGTCAAAGAAGGAACTATGGTTCAAAACTCATTATTTATTTTGCCTCGGGGCTCAGAGTGAATTAGAAGGTTGTTTTTCACATACAAGGATTATTTCAGAGTACATTAACACATGTTGTACAAAGGATTAATTAATTAATAGGTTTGCACATCAAACCCAGTCTGTACCTAAAACAGTCATGTTAACATCAATAAAATAGAGAATCTTTACAGAGCCTTTACACATGAGTAAACCTGGTTTCAGCACTAAACTTTAAACAACATTGGTTTCTCCCATGATTTACTCACATGAAAATCAGCAGTCTCTGGTGGGATCGGTTGAGAGAGGACGCAGTCCCAGGGGGCTGGCCTGCCTCTCAAACACTGCGCTCTCTCTTAAATACTCTGATTTCCACCAATAATAACAGTCTAATAATACGTTTTGGTCCAATCAGGTTGGTCTTCGGGGAGGCGGTCCCCAATCGAATGATCTCCTGTGTGGGGGCTGGCTGTCCCCCCCTTTTTCCTCGTCGGGTGACTTCTTCCAATATCCACAGCGAGGGTCTTCATGTGACTTTTTTGATGACTGGACAGTTTTAACACTAACCTTTTTTCTATTCTGTACCTTAAATGTAAGAAGTTACATATTTATTCAGCATTTACCCAATGTGGAGTTTGTCTATATTTTAATACCAGATTTCCTATATTAAGTATCACAAGCCTGCTTTTTCCCAGACTAAATTTATAGTTCTAAGGTTTAGGCTTTAGCAAGCTTTACAACCAGAGTGAACTCGCATTATTACTTAAATATCCAGTTTGACATTTCTAAATGATATTCAAATATTCTTTGATCTAATACCTCAGATAGATTAATATGATATAGTTATTATTCCAATATTGTTTTTCATTCTAATCTAGTCAAATGTAATTGCATTTGTCTTTAGCAAGTCTGTGACCTCTGGTCTCTGTTAGCCCAGCTGTCTCTGCTACTATCTACTCACAGTAAGGTGTGACCTTTAGTCTTTGTTCTGGTGCTGAGTACATCTGTTAGAGTGGGGGGTTTTGTTGACTATCTCCTGAATACAGTTCAACAGCAGCGGGGTTTTTATATGGGCTCACGCTAATATCCCCCTTAGGGCCCACCAGACTCTTGCCTTATGGTTTTTCTAATTATAGACATATGGATTATGAAATCCACAGTCAATGTTACCACACTGGGTTCCTCTGATTGGCCACTAAGCCCACGTGACCCTACACTAGCACGCCCCCCAGTTATCGCTTACGCCCGCGCATGCGCATGAGCCGTGACTTTACACTCTTGCACTGTGAAGCGCCAGCAGGGCGATGCAGTGGTTTCTCCCCGGCTTCCGTGCGCCGCCGGCTTGACTCGGTCCAGGTCCAGCAGCAGCGGCCGTCTTCCGTTGTAGAAGCCCTTTCAATGACAGAGCTCTCATATTTGCGAATGCATAAACTATATCTTAAATTATGGCTATGTGTCTAATATGGCCGTCGCAATGACTTGTTTTGTTCAGGGTGAACGCTGTTGTATTTGCAAATATGAGAGCCAGCAATACGCAGCTCCAGTTAACCTAATTTATACCGTAATGAATCATTAAAAAATATACCGTTAACTGGAATATGTTGTTTCTTTACACATATGTTGGATTATGTAATTGGTTTGTCATGACAAAACAATAAAAATCGCTACTTTACATCAGGGTGAACGCTGTTACGCTGCCACCACCCACTTCAATGACAGAGCTCTCATATTTGCGAATGCATAAACTATATCTTAAATTATGGCTATGTGTCTAATATGGCTGTCGCTTATCAATGACTTCGCAAATATGAGAGCTCTGTCAATTGATAAGCGACGGCCATATTAGACACATAGCCATAATTTATGATATAGTTTATGCATTCGCAAATATGAGAGCTCTGTCATTGAAAGGGCTTCTACAATGACAGAGTCAAGCCGCCGCGATAACTGGGGGGCGTGCTAGTGTAGGGTCACATGGTCTTAGTGGCCAATCAGAGGAACCCGGAAACTGAGCAGCGTTGTAGAAGGCATAGACGCGGACAGGAGAGGAGAACAGAGGAGAAGAGAGGAGAAGACTCTCAGATGCTCCAGGCCTGTAGCTGCTCACAGGACATGTCCTCCTCCTCCTCAGAACGGTGGTATGAGGCACAGAGAGCAACCGCTTCTGCACCGCCTGCCTGCCTTTGTTTTCAATCCCTTGGCTTGTGTGTGTTTTGTAATTGTTTTTATTTATAATCATTGTGTTTTCAAGGTTGTGGTTTTCTATATCGAGGAGCTCATGTCAGATACCATTCTCTGTACCCTGCAGTGACACAGGCAATGCTGGTGTTTTGAAACTGAAACAGCTGTATAGTTTAATTGCGTTAGAAGGCTACCGTGACCGGGGGGTGTTCTGTTCACCATACCTCGTCGTCCTCAAATACCTGCTATCCCACTGCTGTGTCTCTTTGTCCTTTGACAAACCTTTGAACATTTGACCTTTGCCCTTTGACAAATATTTGAGTGTCTTCCGGTTCCAGTTTTAGCTGTCAATGAAGAAAACGAAACCGTCCCAGTGGATTATGTTATGGTACAAAAAGCACTGAAAGGAAAATTATCTTAAAATGTTAGCCCTAGGGTCCCCGTATTAATTAATGTTGTGTTTCTTTTTCAAATGTAGCCAAGAGTAAAGATCCTAACCCTATCAAAACAGCAGTCAAATTGTATATTTTCAGCACTACGTTTGTTTACCGATGTTTTTAAAATGTTCAGAAAATAACAATTTATTGGAATAATGCGAATTCTATCGATCTTTTATCGTAAAAACACAGGGACATTACTAAATACAGATTGAACACTGCCATTGGAAAGAGGAGCTTTTTCCATATCCATAGATGTACTGGCCATAATAAGGTAATCTATACTTCATAATTCAAATGTATTATAATTCAGTACTGTATCTACTATCTACAAATCCTTCTGGTTACTCATATTCCCTTTATTAATTTAGAGCTTCCTCAGTAGAGCTTCCCCAGTAGAGCTTCCCCAGTAGAGCTTCCTCAGTAGAGCTTCCCCTCTAGAGCTTCCTCTATAGAGCTTCCTCAATAGAGCTTCCTCTGTAGAGCTTCCCCAGTAGAGCTTCCTCAGAAGAGCTTCCTCAGTAGAGCTTCCCCAGTAGAGCTTCCTCAGAAGAGCTTCCTCAGTAGAGCTTCCCCTCTAGAGCTTCCCCAGTAGAGCTTCCACAGTAGAGCTTCCCCTCTAGAGCTTCCCCAGTAGAGCTTCCTCAGTAGAGCTTCCTCAGTAGAGCTTCCCCAGTAGATCTTCCTCAGTAGAGCTTCCCCTCTAGAGCTTCCCCAGTAGAGCTTCCCCTCTAGAGCTTCCCCAGTAGAGCTTCCTCACTAGAGCTTCCCCTCTAGAGCTTCCCCAGTAGAGCTTCCCCTCTAGAGATTCCCCAGTAGAGCTTCCCCTCTAGAGCTTCCTCAGTAGAGCTTCCCCAGTAGAGCTTCCTCAGTAGAGCTTCCCCAGTAGAGCTTCCTCAGTAGAGCTTCCCCTCTAGAGCTTCCTCAGTAGAGCTTCCTAAGTAGAGCTTCCTCAGTAGAGCTTCCCCTCTAGAGCTTCCCCAGTAGAGCTTCCCCAGTAGAGCTTCCTCGGTAGAGCTTCCCAAGTAGAGCTTCCTCAGTAGAGCTTCCTCAGTAGAGCTTCCTCAGTAGAGCTTCCCCAGTAGAGCTTCACTTCTAGAGCTTCCCCAGTATAGCTTCCCCAGTAGAGCTTCCTCCGTAGAGCTTCCACAGTAGAGCTTCCCCAGTAGAGCTTCCCTAGTAGAGCTTACCCTCTAGAGCTTCCCCAGTAGAGCTTCCCTAGTAGAGCTTCCCCTCTAGAGCTTCCCCAGTAGAGCTTACCCTCTAGAGCTTCCTCTGTAGAGCTTCCTCAGTAGAGCTTCCCCAGTAGAGCTTCCGCTCTAGAGCTTCCTCTGTAGAGCTTCCTCAGTAGAGCTTCCTCAGTAGAGCTTCCCTTCTAGAGCTTCCCCAGTAGAGCTTCCTCAGTAGAGCTTCCTTAAGCATCGGGCAAAAATGGGGCTATTTTTCTTTTAGTTTTTGTTGATTGCATACCCAAACTGATTTGAGATTTATTATACTTTATACTTATAGCACATGCATGAGTCTGGACTCTTTTGAAAGGTAACATTCTGAGGTTTCTTACCCAATAAAATAGAATCACATTGAGTGCTAATGTAATCGAGTAACAGAGGTTTGAACACACTGAAGTAAATGTTTTGTGTACTCACATTTCTTTTTACTGGTTGCCAGATGCCTGTTTTCAAGTTCCAGCTGAGAGGTAGGAGCTGGAAAACATAGTGATTCTATTTTTTTTATTTTTTATTTATCCTTTATTTATCCAGGAATGTCCCATTGAGATACAAGATCTCTTCTTCCAGGGAGTCCTGACCAACACAGCACACAACAAGTTTCAACATAAAACAGGGCATTAAACAAAAAAACATACAATTCAAATATAAATACAGAGGGTCATTTGTGCAGTGGCAAGGAGCATAATCACATCAACAATAGCATCAGGTAAAACAGTTACATGTTTCATAAAGGGCTAATCGTAGCATACCTTTAAAAGCATTCACAGTAGGAAGTGCCTGTAGACAAAGTTTCACTTGCAGCGTATTCCATAAAAAGGGAGCATAGTGGGAGAATGCAGCTTTACCAAGCTCTGACTGCATCAAAGGAACATTTAACAGCATCCCATTTGCTGCTCGTCTGGTATTAAAAAAGCAAGTATAAAAGGACAGAAGTCTGGAGATATATAAGGGCAGCTTACCTAGCAATGACTTAAGGATAAAAATCAACATGTGTGATTGTCTTCTTTGGTACAGAGAGGACCATCCTAATGACTGATACAAAGTGCAGTGGTGGGTGCGAGAGCCTGCACCTGTTACAAAACGTATGGCAGTATGGTACGCAGAATCCAGCTTTTTAAGCAGGGAGGAAGGAGCATGCATATAGATTACATCGCCATAGTCTAATACAGGCAGAAAGGAACTCTGCACAATTCTCTTCCTGGCTTCAGACGGGAAACATTTCTTTAACCGGAAGAAAAAGCCCAGTTTAGGTCTAAGTTTTCTCAGTAGGTTCCCAATATGAACATCAAAGGCCATCTTTTCATCAATCCATATGCCCAGATATTTATAGGATGCTACTTTGTCAAGGCATGTCCCTTCCAGTGTCAGAATCGGGGGGACAGCTGTATTAGCTCGAGAGCGAGAGAAGGTCATGTACTTGGTCTTTTTTGCATTAAGGACCAGTCTTAGCCTTAGCAAGGAGTGTTGTAGTGTATTAAAAGCATCCTGTAGAAGCTCTATGGCCTGAGTTAAAGAGGAAGCCACTGTGTAAACAACTGTATCATCGGCGTATAAATGAAAACGTGCTGGGTTTATCCCATTTCCTAGTTCATTTATAAAGATGGAAAATAAGACAGGGGCCAAAATAGAACCTTGTGGAACACCTTTGTTTACAGTAAGAGCAGCTGAGGTATAATCTTCTACTGAAAAGCCTGAAGTCTTATGTAGTACAGGTCCAAAGTTTATAAAAATCCCACAGAAAATGTAATGTGTAATGTGTGTACCAGTAAAACTTCGGCATGATTATCCAAAATGGCCGTCCGCTGCCATTCATTCAGAGGCTCTCGTCAAAACAATGGACGTCTTCATCTTCTGGTGTCAGTTTCCCCCATAGTCAGCGCTCGTCTGGGATCGCTTTTGGAGCAGACGCTCCTTGGCTACAACGGTGGTTAATAATTTTCACCATTAGCGGTGACTGGTCAGTTCAGGACCGCTCACAACCGGACGTGGTCACCCGTCTGAATGGCTTGTCAAATGACGCTCGCCGGGTGTTTCGTCTTGTAACTCGAGAATGGAATCACGCAATAGGTTGATTGTGGTGACGATTGAAAGGCGGCAAATTCAAGGGTTAGTTAACATTAAATGTGGTGAACATGTAACTTTATTACATAATGTTATCGATCAATAGCCTTGTTAGTTTTAGGTTGGCCGAGGATGTGGCTAATATTGTTCATTTGCTTGACTTTCACTTTTTGTGGAATTGGTAACCTAGCTGACCTGCTGGATTTGCCTTGAGATGTTATGAAATGTGACTCAGGAATGAAGACGAGCACTTCTGTCACTTTCACTACAGATGCAGCACTGAACAATCTAACCTCTTCTGCTGCTGGTCTGCTGCTCCGCTGCCACTTTAGAACTAGCACACAGGTGTTATATTTTGGGGGCTGGTGGCTGGCTCTCAAAGTGAACAAAGGGAGGGTACTTAACTTAAGTGCTCCCCCAGGGAGGGGGTCGGGGGCTACTGCCCTCAGACCCCCAAGATCATTTTTATATGGGCAGTCTGACTTGGGGTACTGCCCATATATTAGTGTTGCAATGCATGATAAGTAAACAGTGAAAAAAGCTAAGGAATCGGATGGAGCTGGGGCGTTTGGGAGGAATAAAAATGTAAGATGAAAAAGTCTCCCCAGTGGGAGGCAGTGGAGGTGTGAAATCTGGCCCGGTCCAGATCAATAGGAGTCACAACATCTGTTTGGCCCGTGGAGTGGTGGAGGAGCAGCAGAGGAGCAGCAGAGGTTAGATTTTTCAGTGCTGCATCTGTACGTTCACTTTACACTTGACTGTTGTGGAATCAGCTGCTTAGTGGTCAAATGTTACTGTATTAATAACTTTGTTATCATGTTACTAAATGTTACCTTTGACCTCTAATTAAAACAACGTTTGCTGCTTCTCCGTTTATTTGAGCTACCAGATCAATTTGGGGCCCCAATAAAATCTGCGGTGCTCGCCAACTACCATCTCTGGTTGTCCTTCCCCATCCCCAGCCTCACCCGCCGCCTGCGACCCGCCTCTAAGTGCTCTCCTCTCCCCATCTGGGTTGCGTTGCTTGATGCCTGTCCTGTGTTTACGAGTGGGGGGGTTTTCAGGGTGGTTGTGGCGGCCTTGGGCCGCTCCTTTTCTTCTCCTGGTGCTCCGAGATGCCCCGGCCACGTTTGATGGTTGATTGAACATGAAAACAATCAGCTGCATCCTGCGAGGAAGCCGTGAAGCTGTCAGCTTTCCTTCCCCCTGTGTAGTGGTGTCGGGACTCTGAGAGAGGTGGACAGACGGATGATCCTCCAGACCTTCCCCCTGTGTAGTGGTGTCGGGACTCTGAGAGAGGTGGACAGACGGATGATCCTCCAGACCTCAGCGCCGTAAACTCAGCAATCCCATGTTGACAGCTAGCGGAGGACTGTTGAGTAGCGAATGGACCTGAGTTGGTAATTAAGACCAGGTGGTGGACGTTTGTGGAGACGTCGCAGGAGTCCCACTTCTTTACTGCATGGTTGTTCGACTACTACTGCACTTTTCCCCTCTTCTGCTTCTCCTTCTGCTTCTTCTTCTGCTTCTTCTGCTTCTTCTTCTGCTTCTTCTTCTGCTTCTCTTCTGCTTCTCCTTCTGCTTCTTCTTCTGCTTCTTCTTCTTCTGCTTCTGCTTCTGCTTCTCCTTCTGCTTCTTCTTCTGCTTCTTCTGCTTCTTCTTCTGCTTCTCTTCTGCCTCTTCTTCTGCTTCTTCTTCTGCTTCTCTTCTGCTTCTCCTTCTGCTTCTCTTCTGCTTATTCTTCTTCTCCTTCTGCTTATTCTTCTGCTTTTGCTTCTGCTTCTCCTTCTGCTTCTCTTTTGCTTCTCCTTCTCTCTTCTGCTTCTGCTTCTGTTTCTTCTTCTTCTTCTTCTTCTTCTTCTTCTTCTTCTTCTTCTTCCTTCTTCTTCTTCTTCTTCTTCTTCTTCTTCTTCTTCTTCTTCTTTCTTCTTCTTCTTCTTCTTCTTCTTCTTCTTCTTCTTCTTCTTCTTCTTCTTCTTCTTCTTCTTCTTCTTCTTCTTCTTCTTCTTCTTCTTCTTCTTCTTCTTCTTCTTCTTCTTCTTCTTCTTCTTCTTCTTCTTCTTCTTCTTCTTCTTCTTCTTCTTCTTCTTCTTCTTCTTCTTCTTCTTCTTCTTCTTCTTCTTCTTCTTCTTCTTCTTCTTCTTCTTCTTCTTCTTCTTCTACTCCTCATCTAACACCCCCTCCTTCTTCATCTTCTTCGTCTCTCTCCCCCTCACACCAGGTTAATGGAAGTGTATCCAGGCCTCTATGCTTGTTCACCCTCCATTAAGAGAGTCAATACTGGCCAAAAGCGGTGTGCTTAGTTTGTTGTTTGTTGTTTATGTTCAGTCTGGTAGCACTAAGCTAACCATGTTGTTTCTGTTCAGTCTGGTAGCACTAAGCTAACTATGTTGTTTCTGTTCAGTCTGGTAGTAGCACTAAGCTAACCATGTGGTTTCTGTTCAGTCTGGTAGCACTAAGCTAACCATGTTGTGTCTGTTCAGTCTGGTAGCACTAAGCTAACCATGTTGTGTCTGTTCAGTCTGGTAGCACTAAGCTAACCATGTTGTGTCTGTTCAGTCTGGTAGCACTAAGCTAACCATGTTGTTTCTGTTCAGTCTGGTAGCACTAAGCTAACCATGTTGTTTATGTTCAGTCTGGTAGCACCAAGTTAACCATGTTGTTTCTGTTCAGTCTGGTAGCACTAAGCTAACCATGTTGTTTATGTTGTTTCTGTTCAGTCTAGCACCAAGCTAACCATGTTGTTTATGTTCAGTCTGGTAGCACTAAGCTAACCATATTGTTTATGTTGTTTATGTTCAGTCTGGTAGCACCAAGCTAACCATGTTGTTTCTGTTGTTTATGTTCAGTCTGGTAGCACCAAGCTAACCATGTTGTTTCTGTTGTTTATGTTCAGTCTGGTAGCACTAAGCTAACCATGTTGTTTATGTTCAGTCTGGTAGCACTAAGCTAACTATGTTGTTTATGTTCAGTCTGCACTAAGCTAACCATGTTGTTTATGTTCAGTCTGGTAGCACTAAGCTAACCATGTTGTTTCTGTTCAGTCTGGTAGCACTAAGCTAACCATGTTGTTTCTGTTCAGTCTGGTAGCACAAAGAGCTAACTATGCAAATGTCCATGTTATGTATGGACGGCCCTTGTGCTGACTCTCTAATGCGGTTAAGAAACTGGCAGAATTTACCTCTATGTTTGCATGACTTTCCCCAAGTGTGTTCAGCATTGAAATATGTCTGACCGGCTTACCATAACCTTGACCAAACCCATTGGCGGTAACCCGTGGCGTATATATTTAACAATTCCCCCTGATTGCTGGCCATTAAAGTTTCCATTTACTAGAGAGAGAGAGAGAGAGAGAGAGAGAGAGAGAGAGAGAGAGAGAGAGAGAGAGAGAGAGAGAGAGAGAGAGAGAGAGAGAGAGAGAGGTTCTCATACCTAAGAACAGAGGGGTGGAAAGTGAGGCTCTCAGAGGGACCTCTCCTTAAATGAGACTATTTGTGTTGCTGTGTTGTGGTGATGTTCTGTGTTGTGTTGTGGTGATGTTCTGGCTGAGCCCGGGGCACAACGGCAGCAGCCTTTACAACGTGATTCACACCGAGAGCGACACCGCTGGGAGAGAGAGACTCCGGATCGCGTCGGGGGCTAAAGTGCGTGCCGTGTGTTCGACACCAGCTGCGTCAAATTGTGTCACATTTTGGTAATGTCTTAAGTACACCGTAATGGCACAGAAAATGGCGGTTGGTAATTTTGTGCGGTACCACATAATCTTGAAAATTTCCATTTGGCTCGGCAGTGTAACCTCATCCGCGATGAGGCCAGACGAGCCCAGCTGTTGCGGGGAAATATCCAGACACCCCAGAGATGACCCTACAATTATGAGAATTAGGTATTAATAGCTTCAAATTGCACCCAAATGGCTCCGACGCCGATGCACCAGAAAAATGTGTTTGTTTTCACTTTCCATTGAAATCATTAGCGCTGTTTGGGGGGGGGGGGGGGGGGGACTCGTTGGATGTGGCGGTGCAGAGGGGATATGGAGAGCTCTGACGGTGTGTGTGTATGTCTCTGGAAACATAGTCTGTCTGTATATGTTTACCATATCCACTGTGCATACATCCATCTGTCTTCGGCAAACACAGATCTGTGTCTTTTAGAGTGTGTGGGAAATGGCACTGGGCTGGGTGCACCTCCTAACCTGACATGTCAGAGCCATGGAACAAACATATACACAAGCTATAGCAGGTACGCAAGCTGCGTTCCAGAGGTCTCCCGTGTCAGGTTAGGGTCAGACTAACCTCGTTCCCAGATTTATCTCTGTGAGATAAAGCCTGGTAAAGAACTACTGCCAGACTTCCGGTTTTGAGATGTGTGGGTAGTTGACAATAGTGGTCTGCAAGGGCCTTGAAATAAAGCCAGAGCCCTGCCCGAGCCCGTGAACTTCAGGCCCTGCCCGAAAATAAGCCTGACTGTAAATAATATTTTAAGCCCTAGCCCGTGTGAAAACCAGAAAAAATTATTATTATTATTATTAAAATATAATTTTTTTTTGTATTTGTTTTAAATATTCGAAACACGGTTTTATATGAACGTAATAAATAAACAAAACTAAGAAGCATTTACATAGCCTGTTTCGCTCTTATTAGAATGCCGTCTCTCCCAGTGCTCGCTTATAGACTGACTCACACATCAGCCTCGTAAAACGTATTGAAGGCTATAGAATCTTCTTTGACACACACACACACACACACGACACACAATAGCCTACAAAGGGGGTCAAATGGTAACACTAGTGAATGTGTATGCTCCACCAGACAGTGAGAAATATCTATTTGAAACGATCTTTGATATCATAGCGTTGGAAGGGGAAGGGGTCCTGATCTGTACAGGTGATTTCAATGTAGTACTGAACTATGACATAGACACAACAAGCACAAAGAAATGGAGGACAAACATTAGCAAATATATGCAAATATATACAAATGGCAGAATTAGGAATCATGGACATATGGAGAGCAATGTACACACTAGATAGAGCAGTGGTTCCCAAAGTCTGGGTCGCGACCCAAAGGTGGGCCGCGAGCAGCCACGGGTGGGCCGCGAGATGATTTAAAAAAAATAATTTTTTTTTTTTTTTTTTTTTTTGTCAGGCCACTGAACTTAGAAGCAGGCCAGGACAGTGTTTCTAGTTGTATTCTAAAATTCTATTCTATTGTATTCTAAAATGTGACTATATGGTTTTATATTAACTTAATAAATAAACAAAAACGAAAAATCTACTTATTTCAACGAACATTTCAAACTAAATAACAGATTATGCACATAAAACGCTGAAAACAACCGAAGCAACAATAGTATTTTAATGAGGCTATTATTATTATCATTATTATTTTGCAACAAGTTAGCCCTCTCATAAATAGCACATATAAATGAATAACTAACTTGACCTAACTTAATAGGATTGAAGTGATATTTGGCTTAAAAAATCGGTCGCCTGGCAAAAAAAAAAAAAAAAAAAGCCTGACGATGTGCATTGGGCCGCGGCTCTCTGACGCCTTATTTTCTGGGCCCTAGCCTGAAAAGTTTGGGAACCCCTGAGATAGAGAATACACACATTATTCACATCCACACACAACATATTCAAGGATAGACTATTTTCTCATGACAACAGGGGACAGATACAGGGTAGAAGAATGCAGGATAGGGGTAACGGACATATCAGATCATAGCGCAATATATCTGACAGTGAATCTTAAAAGTAGATGGAGAAATACGGTTTGGAGACTGAATGTAGGACTATTAAATAACAAAGGTTTGGTTAATGAAGTAAAGGAAGACATAATTAGATACAGAGAAGAAAATGATAATGGAGAGGTAGACCCAAACATTTTATGGGATGCACTAAAGGTAGTAATACAGGGAAAATGTATAGCAAAGACGGCATTACTCAAGATGGCTAGAATAGAGACATACCAGAACTTGATAAAGAAACCGAAAGAATTAGAGAAAGAACCCCAAAGCTCAAAGAACCAAAAGACACTTAGGGAGGTAAAGGAAGTTAGAGGAAAGATAAACAAAGAGCTGCTGACAGAAATAGAGAAGAAAGCTAGATACATGAAGCAGACATACTATGAAGGGGGACCGAGAGCGACCAGACTTTTAGCTAGACGAATCAGGACACAACAAAAACTGAACACAATACACACAATAAGGGACACAAACACAAACAAAATACTGAGAGAACCAGCTGAAATAGAGAAGACATTTGAAGAATATTATAAGAAACTATATACACAACTGATAGCGGCAGGAGAAGAGGAGATAGAGAATTTTTTTGAAAAATTAGATCTACCATCGATAGGGAAGGAACAGAACGAAATATTAAATGCAGAGATCACAGAACAGGAAGTATGGAATGCGATCAGTAAAGCAAAGAGTAGTAAGTCACCGGGTAGCGACGGGTTCCCCTCGGAATTCTACAAAACATTTAGACAGGAACTGAGCCCCATATTAGAAGCAGCATTCAGACACACGATGAAAGAAGGCACAATGCCACCTTCATGGAAAGAAGCCATAATTACTACAATTCCAAAAGAAGGGAAAGATAGAGAAGTGTGTTTCAGACCTGTGTCCATACTTAATTGTTAGGATTGGTGGGGTAGTGAGGGAAGGAGAGTAGAACCCAATTGCAGGAAAATAATGAGGGAGGCAGAGACGGCAGGATTCGAGTAGATAAGGACTTTACTTAGTTCAACTTAACACTACATGAACCAAAAAGAACATAAACGGCACAGCCGTGCTGGCACTAATAAACAGCAAACTTGAGAACACGGAAAACATAAACGGCACAGTCGAGCTGGCACTAATAAACAGCGAACTTGAGAACACGTAAAATAAACAGGAAACATAAAAACACTAACACTTACTTAGTACGAAAACACAGTGCAACACGACGTGGACAGGAATGGGGGGAAACTGGAGTTATGTCGCCACACAGAACAGAGGAAGGACACACTTAAATACTAGACGAGATATAGCCAATCATTTTAATGATTATTTTATTGATAAGGTGGAGATGATAAGGAATCAAATGCTGCCAGTGGATGGTAAGCTGTCTGAATCAATAATTAAACAGCATATTATGCATACAAAAAAATGTGAATTTGATTTTATGGATATAAATCTAGAGCAAATGGAAAAGCTTCTCTTGTCCATACAGTGTGACAAACCTTGTGGTCATGATAACTTAGATGGTAAACTGCTCCAGCTGGCAGCCAGAATTGTAGCAAAGCCACTGTGTCATATTTTTTATCTATGTCTAAGTGAGGGTGTTTTTCCTCAAATGTGGAAGATAGCTAAGGTCACTCCACTTCCAAAAAATGCTAAACAGCCTTTTAATGGAGCAAATAGTCGACCTATTAGTATCTTGCCAGTTTTAAGAAAAATCATGGAAGGTGTTGTTTTTAAACAGATTCAGCATTACCTCTCAGAAAACAGTATCAATTCTCAATTCCAACATGCATATAAGGAGGGTTATTCTACATGTACAGCTTTAACACAATTAACAGATGACTGGCTACAACAAATTGACAGGAAGCGAATGGTGGGTACTGTACTACTGGATTTCAGTGCAGCTTTTGACCTCATAGATCACGAGTTGCTGCTCATAAAACTAACTGCATATGGATTCAGAACTGCAGCTGTTAACTGGATAAAAAGCTATCTATGTAACAGACAGCAATGTGTTGTGTTTAATGGTACCCTGTCCAACTTTAAATCCCTACAGTGTGGAATTCCACAGGGAAGCTGCCTGGGGCCCCTCTTCTACGCCATTTTTACAAATGATTTGCCATGGGTATTAGAAAATACATGTATGGTTATGTACGCCGATGATACTACAATGTATGCATCATCAGACAAGACAGAAGAGCTTAATGAAGTCCTTCAGAGAGATTTGAACTTAGTGTCCACTTGGGTGTCTGAAAACAGACTGAAGTTACAAAACCAAGAGCCTAATATTGGGATCCAAGCATACTATAAGAAAAGACGTGAAGCTAAGTATATCTTTAGACGGAACAGCTATTGAGCAAGTTAGAGAGGCAAAGCTGTTGGGTGTCACACTTGATGGAACACTCTCATGGTCAACTCACACCAACAATGTGGTTGCCAAAATGAGCAGAGGTATTTCAATTATCAGAAGGTGTAGGTATTTTCTAGCCGATCTGATATTGAAGCAAGTGATACAGTCATTAGTTCTTTCTCACCTTGACTACTGTCCAGCTGTCTGGTCTAATGCCTCAAGACAAGAGCTCAATAAGATCCAGCTCACTCAGAACAGAGCGGCCCGTCTGGCCCTGAACTGCTCAATGAGAAACAGTGTGGAGGGGATGCATACCAAGCTGTTGTGGTTGAAGGTGGAAGACACACTGGATTGCAGCCTGATCTTGTTCATGAGGAATATATATATCTCAAGAGAACCTATCTGTTTGTATTCACAGCTAACATGTACACATGATCTTCATAAGTATAATACTAGGCATGCCTGTAGGGAAACGTTCACACTGCTACTACCAAAAACCAATGCAGCAAAGAAAACTGTGTTATATAGAGCCATGTCATATTGGAATAAACTGCCAGTACATCTTACTCAGATAACCAGTAAGATAAGTTTAAAAAATTATTTGAAAAGAGCATTGAGAGAAAAAGAAATTAGTTTACATTAAAGAAAAACACAGATACTGTAGTTTACACTGTAAAGATATGACTGTCTGAGAGTTTAATCCCTTTTATTGTATTTTCTGTGATCTGATACTCTGTTTGTGTACTGTAATGCTATTTGGAAATATTTTTATATTTTTATATGTAGGAATATTGGAATATATTTTTAAATGTATGCTACTATAATGTTATGTATGTATGTACTGTTTTTGTTGTGTGAGGACCCCAGGAAGACTAGTTGTTGCTGCGGTGATGACTAATGGGGATCCGTAATAAAGATAAGATAAAGACTAATTACAATTGACAACACCTGGCACGGCCAGTCCAAAAACACAGAAACAATTAAACACAAACTAGACACAAAAGCAAAATCACAACAACAACCAAGGCAATATCACAAACAACAACCAGACAGGGGATGACAATTAAACAAGGAAAGGAAAAGCCCAGGACAACATACATGAAGAAATTAACTCAACTATTTTAAAGAAACACAAAATGGTGGCTTGCATCATCTGGCCCATCTGATGGTGACCACTAGAGGGAGGTAGGAGACCAGGTAGGAGACCACTGTTTCCATTGTGGCCAAAGTTCACCTTGTGAGCAAATTTCTCATTGTCCTCCCTGGAACCGTTACAGTACGTCCCCCCAAACGGGCGGCTTCCAGACGCCCGAGACCCCGGAAAAAACTGAGGGCGGGGACCCGGAAAACAGGGGCCGGGACCCCGAGAAAACAACCCAGGGGGGGCACAACAGCCAGGAAGGCCGAAAACGGGTGCAGAGGCCCGGAGAGGGGGGCTGGACCTGGGAACAGATGCCCAACAAGGGGGGGTGGGGACGGGTGCAGAGGCCCGACGAGGGGGGGTGGGGATGGGAACAGAGGCCCGGAGAAGGGGGGCAGGGAGGGAAACAGAGGGCTGGTCAGGGGACCTGGAGCACAGGGGCGAGGGTAAGGAACCCAGAGCCGGATCCCGGATGAGGGACCCTCCAGTCGACCCCCGGAGTAGGACCCATCATAGACCACGGCGAAGACCACTGCGAAGACCACGGTGAAGACCACAGCGAGGACCAGGGCGGCGGTCACGGCGTAGGGCTGGACCAGACGGGGAGCCAGGACCAGTCGAGGAGCCGGGACCAGACGGGGCGCCAAGACCAGTCGAGGAGGATCCAGGATCAGTTGAGGAGCCGGGACCCGGTGTTGCAGCCGGACCAGGCGTAGAGGCTGGGCTGGGCGTGGAGACCGGTTCGGTCTCGGCGGCAAGGCGTGGTGTAGAGGCCGGAGATGAGGAGCAGAGACCCGGCGTTGCAGCCGGACCAGGCTTAAAGGCTGGGCTGGACGTGGAGACCGGTCCGGTCTTGGCGGCGAGGTGTGGCGTAGAGGCCGGAGATGAGGAGCTGAGACCCGGCGTTGCAGCCGGACCAGGCGTAGAGGCTGGGCTGGGCGTGTAAGCCGGAAGGGGAGCGATGTCAGCCGGGGCTACACCGACCGGAACCAGGCTGGCAGCAACAGCCGGGTCAGCTGTGGAGGCCTTGTCAGCTGCACTAGCCATGCTAGCCCTCCGAGCCTTGCCAGCTCTCGGAGGTCTGCGAGCTGCGGGGGCTGGGCTAACAGTGGGGCCTGGATTAGCTGTAGGGGAAATGTTAGCTGGGGAGACCTGGTTAGCCTCAGGGACTAGGCTAACAGTGAGGGTAATGCTAGCAGGGAAGACCTGGCTAGCTGCAGGGACAATGCTAGCTAGGGAGGCCGGGTTAGCTGCAGGGCCACGAATAAGAGACAGATCAGAGGGTGAAGGGCAATTATGCCTCTCCATGAGGATCGCGACCTCGTTGGCCAACACCCCCATCTCTGCCTCCTGATGCGGATCCTGGTCCACTACGGACCGGATTGTCTTGAACAAAAAAAAACATTTAGCTGGGGTATAGGTGGACATATCCCCCTTCATTAATTTGAGGATAACACTCATTGTCCCCTTTAATTTTTCCGCTGGGTTCAGTAATGGTGGCGACATTCTGTTAGGATTGGTGGGGTAGTGAGGGAAGGAGAGTAGAACCCAATTGCAGGAAAAGAATGAGGGAGGCAGAGACGGCAGGATTCGAGTAGATAAGGACTTTACTTAGCACTTTTCAACTTAACACTACACAAACCAAAAAGAACATAAACGGCGTAGCCGTGCTGGCACTAATAAACAGCGAACTTGAGAACACGGAAAACATAAACGGCACAGTCGAGCTGGCACTAATAAACCGTGAACTTGAGAACACGGAAAATAAACAGGAAACATAAAAGCACTAACAATTAGTACAAAAACACAGTGCAACACGACGTGGACAGGAACGGGGGGAAACTGGAGGTATGTCGCCACACAGAACAGAGGAAGGACACACACTTAAATACTAGACTAATTACAATTGACAACACCTGGCACGGCCAGTCCAAAAACAGAGAAACAATTAAACACCAACTAGACACAAAAGCAAAATCACAACAACAACCAAGGCAATATCACAAACAACAACCAGACAGGGGGATGGCAATTAAACAACGAAAGGAAAAGCCCAGGACAACATACATGAAGAAATTAACTCAACTATTTTAAAGAAACACAAAATGGTGGCTTGCATCATCTGGCCCATCTGATGGTGACCACTAGAGGGAGGTAGGAGACCAGGTAGGAGACCACTGTTTCCATTGTGGCCAAAGTTCACCTTGTGAGCAAAGTTCTCATTGTCTTCCCTGGAACACAAGATGTATACATCAATAATATCCAAAAGATTTGAGACATTTATGACAGATATTATAGACGAGGACCAGAACGGATCCATTAAAGGAAGGCAGACACAGGATAACATAAGGAAGACAGTGCAGGTGATAGAGGAGATACAAAAGGAAGGAGGAAGTGCAGTATTAGTTAGCCTAGATGCAGAAAAAGCATTCGACAGTATAAGCTGGATATTTCTATATAAAGTATTGGAGAAATTTGGATTAGACAAATACGCTATGAAAACAATTAGGGCAATATATCAAGAACCGACAGCTAGGATTAAGGTAAATGGTAGTTTGACGGACCGGATTAAACTAGAGAGAGCTACCAGACAGGGTTGTTGTCTTTCGCCGACGCTCTTCGTTGTATTCATCGAACCACTGGCTCAACTAATTAGACAGACCAAAGACATCAAAGGGGTGGAGATAAGGGGAACAGAACATAAATTGGGACTGTTCGCAGACGACGTGACAACCAGACACAAGCTTTCCGACACTGATGGATTTACTGACAGAATATGGATATTACTCAGGATATAGACTCAATGTGACGAAGACACAGACTTTAGCACTGAACTACACGCCAACGATAGAGATCAAAGAAAAATACTAAATTAAATGGGACATGGACAGGATCAAGTACCTAGGGGTGAACATTACAAGAGGGATGGAGGGGTTATACGATGCAAACTATACACAGATCAATCAGAAAATCAAGAGAGACCTAGAAAGATGGACAGTAATGCCCCTAGATTTCAGCTCAAGGATCGAAATCATTAAGATGAACATATTACCAAGGTTACTATACCTATTTCAGTCTCTACCTATATTAATACCACAAAAATAATTCAGGGAATGGGACAGACAGATATCAAGATTAATTTGGGGGGGGGGGAGGCCAAGCATCAGATATGTGACTCTACAACTACCAAAGGAAAAAGGAGGAATGGCAGTACCCAGTTTAGAAAGCTATTACTATGTAGCACAGCTTAGAACAGTAGCATTCTGGTGCAATGTGAATTATGAAGCCAAATGTAAAGATATAGAAACCAAAAGAGAGGGATTCAAAGTGCAGGCACTGATAGGAGATAGGGAGCTGTTCAGAAGACAGGAACAACTACTAGACCCAATTACCAAATTCACTATAAACATATGGAACACAATAGTAAAGAAATACAAGCTAGAAAAATAATCCAAGATACTGAGATGGATAACACACAACAAATTCAAACCAGGGATAGAAGACCATGGGTTCAAAAGATGGGAACGGGGGAGGGGGGGGGGGGGGGGGGGTAACAGCAATATGTACAATGATAGAAGGAGGGGAGATGCAGACTCTACAAAAATGTAAAAAAAGATTCGGGACCACTTTAGATATTTACAGATTAGAGACTACTATAACAAGGAAATAAAGCAAGACAGAGACAAAGAACAGAATGGGGTAATTAAGATAATTGTAAAATCATACGAAGGAAGGGAAGGGTGATATCAGCACTATATCAGGCAATAATGGACCGTAAAGGAAATACAACATTGTATGTAAAGAAAAGTGGGAGAAAGAGTTAGAAATAGAGATAACAGAGGAGGAATGGTATAACACATGTAAGACACAACAATCAACCACATGATCAAGGATATGGAGGGTGTTTGGGTGGGAAAACATAATTAGATTCTTTATAACACCAGAAATACAGGGCAATTAAACACCAGCAAAGAAACCATGTTCGAGGGAGTGTGGACAAGAAATAGCGAACCACACACACATATTCTGGAGATGTCCGAAAATAAGGAACTACGGGGAAGAGATAGGAGAGATAATAAATGAAATAATAGGATAGGAAATACCCCAGGAAGGCCAAGTGTTGTATCTGGGGAACCTATCACAGGAAGGAATTCAAGGGGAAGACAAATACTTGATTAAGATACTAATAGTGGCAGCCAAAAAAGCTTTAACTAAACTGTGGTACAGGGTAGAAGTGCCGACGAAGGAACAATGGATAGAGATAGTAGAGGGGATACAGGAAATGGAGAGAATCACACATCTGCTGAGGCTGCAAGAAGAGAAGTTTGAATTGAAATGGGAAAAGTGGGAAGAATATAGGAGGGGAAGGAACGACATCACAGGGGATTGAAAAGGATACAAGGAAAGGATGAAAAATGTAAATAAAGGATGCAAATATAGAATGGACCGAAGGACCCAGGCCACACTTTTTCTTTTCTCATTTTTGTATATCTGTTTTTAATTTAATTTAATTTAATTTTTATTTCTTGTTGATGAGTCTTTATAATTTTGTATGCTGAAATGTATTGTCTATGTATGTTGTTGAAAAAAATGAAAATAAAAACCTAAGTTTAAAAAGAACTACTGCCGAAAGTGTCTGCGGGGTAGCATTTCCGGTGTATGTACTTCCCCTGGAAGCTGCCTCCGAACGGACCAAACTTTTCCCAAATCCTGTTGGCAAACAAGCTAGAATGTCCCGGTCATATAGTAAATTCTTCAGACAAAGCCGTTGCAGTGGCTTAAACGAGGAAATATTGTGCACTTCACACGTTTCTATAATTGTTTTGTCGAAACCGGAAAGCCTGTAGCCGGTACTTCCTGTACTTCCATTTAGACATTTTAGGAGGCATATCTTTAGTCAGACAAATGTAACGTATGTAAGCTAGCCTGTGTATGTTCCATGGCTCTGACGTAGCCGGCTAGGGTCAGGGTGCACCTGAACTGTCTCTGTGTTTTCTGTCCATGGTTCTATACAGTTATATAAGCGTACTGGCCAATCGCGTCTCGCTCTTCGCCATACTGAGATATACCTCATCTCAAGTACCTACTGTACTTCATTAACGAAAACAATGCACCCATGCACTTGACCAGGCCCCGCCCCAGTGTCCCCTATAAGACACCGGACATGGTCATACTCGCCCTTCCTCTTTTTCGTTTTCCATCATGGACGTGCAGTGCATTCCATGAACTAGCTGTTGATGAAATGCAGAGAGAAATTGAACAATGTTGGGTTTTCGCCGGAGATTTGCCAGCCCCTGGAATCTTCTCGGCACGTTCCAACGGTGCGTCTGGCCTGTCCTGGAGTTTCCTTGTCTTCTGACAGCGGATCGAGGGACGTCGCGCGACGGCTAGCTGTCGTGGCTAGGTCGCGCCCAGGTAGGGTCTGTGCCACTAGGCATAACAATGCTGGCGTTAGTGATACTGCTCGTTGTCCCGTCAGTCAACCGAGTTGTGTATTGGCGCAAGGGGCAGGATATCTGGGTAAACGTTGTCGTTTTCCCGGTTATCCTGGAGCGCGCGGCTAATGCTATGCTACGATGCTGGGTTACTGTTCTTTTTGCCCCTTCATGCTGACGGTCAATCGGTGTCTACTGTTCGGAGTTTTGACGGGGGCTTGTTTACCTTTTTCATGGGTGAATGGGCTGAGGCCTAGGGCTGGTATGCTTTTTGTGAATTTATGAATGGTGTGCGGGACTGGTGTTTCTCTGGTCTGCATCCCCTTAACGTTGTGTGTATGGGCTAGCCCATTCTGCAGTGTGTTGGTGGAGTTTTAGTTCATTTATTCATTAACCCCTTCAATGGGTGCACACCACAGTGGAGGTTGCTGGTTGCAACCACCACTGGTGCTCCGTGCTTGTGAAGCAGGTGGCATCAGTCCTTTGCCTCTGGCATGTTGGAACAGTGCCCCGCCCGGCCGACGCCATGAGGTGAGTCGGCCCGGCGGGTGGCTGGTGGGCTGTTAAGATAGAATTAGTATAGAATTAGCAGCGATTAGTAACTTTGTTCGAATTGCTGTTTTTTCTGTCAAAAATTGTGTCGGGTGGCGGGGCCTTGAAGGCCAGCTGACGTCAAAACATCACGCAAGGTTTTGACGTTATTAGCTTTGACCTAGCCGCAAGCTATAACCGCAGGGAGGGCTAGTATGCTGTCAACGCTTGTTTACAGACATCTTGGTTGGATTAGTCTCCCTTTGAGGGGGTGAGAAGTTATTTTCCCTCCTCAGGGCTCCCCTCTCCGCAGAGGGACTTTGGTCTTCCGCAGGAGCGCAGGCGGTATTTGACCTAGGCCCCACACCGCATCACACCGCGCAGCCAGAGGTGAGAGCACGGCCTCGCCAGCGGCTGTGGCGAGGCCCTCAACCAGCGGCCATGTTTCCCCCGCCTGAGCTACCCTGGACACAACGTCAACAGGTGACCGCAAGACCGACAGCCTTGGCGGCCGAGGGATCGGCTACATTAGATGAGCACGCCCTAAAAAACCGTCGCCGTCTAGCTGTGTGCAGCTCGCTCTCCGGTCACTCCCCCCCTCAACATCAGCGGGATAAGGGCTCTGATTTGTTTCCTTTGGTTGCGGGTCGCGTGTCTTCAATGAAGCGCAAGCGGCCCCACGTTTCGCTTCTCATGGGGACAGGGGCTGACACCCAGTTGATGGCTGAGACTGGGTCTGTCCGTGAGAATGTTGTGCTGTCAAGCGGCTCCCACGCCACACGTTCTGCGTCTGTATTTGGTTGAGCCTGGTGTTACGTCTGTCAACTACAAAGGTTGTCAGCAGGGGGGCTCGAGACCTCTTGAGGCAAACAGTGCGGGTTCCCCCGACCTCGCCTTCGCCAGGCCAGGTATCACGTTAGTGCCTCCCACTCCCGGAAGGCCGGCAGTGGTCTGGCATTCACGCGTGATTTGGGTGGTAGTAATATCACTGCAGGGCTACGGTGTGTAGGAACCCACCCTATCGGGCAGTGTGGGGGCCTCACACCTTGCATGTCCAGATGTAGAACAACACCTCAGCTGTCCATGCTGGAGGGGTGTTCAGTATCAAACCGGCCCTTTCTGTCGGGGTCCCCCCTTGAGTGCGATTGCCTCGTGGGTAGTGTCAGGGTCCGATGTCCCGACTCCACGGAACGCTCTGCTCCACGGAACGTTGGCTACGCACAGCGGGCAGGACCCGGCCGCCTATCTACAGTTCCTAGCGGACCAGCGCCAAATGGCGGCGGGTGCGTTTTGGGAGTATCATCACATGTGGCTACAGCAGTACCATATGTCGAGGTGGATGGAGAGAACGCTGAGGCGGGGACTTGTGTTTACACAACCCCACCCGTTTTCAGGTTTTGTACGGACCCTATTGTCAGGGTCACCAGCAGTGACAGCTCTGACAACAAGATCCAATCTCTGTGGGCGAAGCAAGCCATCGTCGTGGTCCCAAAGGAGGATGCGATGCGTGGCATTTCCTCCCGGTATTCTCTGGTGCCAGAGAAATCGGGAGGGGGCGGTGTCAGACCCATGCTGGACCTGTCCCATGGAAGGTTCAGCATTTTGGACCGTCTCCCACCTGTTGAACACTGTCAGGTGGGGGCCTGGTTCTCCTCCATAGACCTGTAGGATGTGTATTCGCATCCCCGATCTTCCATCCTAGGGCTTACCTACGCTTCCTTTGCAGGGTTTAGCGTATGAGTACCAGAGGCTGCCGTTCGGCTATTCTCTGGCTCCCCGCATCTTCACCAGGTGCGTGGAGACCGCACTGGGGCCTCTGCGTTGTCAGGGGTTACGAAGTGTATTCTGCCCTGGACGGCGTTCTGGTCCTTGGCGGTCAAGGTAGATCGTCAGGTCTCATACCAGGCAGGTGGTGGAATTCCTCACCAGCCTGGGTTTTGCTGTAGACTGGAAGTAGAGTACTCCTCTTCCCAGTCAACGGGTGGAGTATTTGGGCTTATTCTAAGCTCAAGGTCTATATGGGCATCCCTCTCAGAGCGTGTTATTGGCACGCTCGGGTGGTTCCATCCTAGGACGGTTACGGCGCTGTCCGTAATGCGCCTGCTCGGTATGATCGCATCTGCTCATTCCATGGTCCCTCTTGGCCTCCTCTTCACCTCATGAGGAGGATACAGAGGTGGTTTTCCAGTATGGAAATAGACCTGGTGAGAGGCAAGTGGAAGCGGCTAAGGTTCCCATGTCAGTACTGGGGGACCTCGCCCTCTGGGGAAGACCATGCTGCCCGGTCTGCGCTACATTCAATGTGTTGGAATTGAAGGAAGTCCTTCTGGTCCTCAAACAGTGTTTTGATCAGGACGGACAACACGACATCAGCGTCGTATATCGACCGACAGGGAGGAGTACGCTCCCCCCATCTGCACCGGGCGGCGGTCGGCTGGCTATGGGCGTTTCTCCATCTGCACAGCCTGAGGGCTCTCCACATCCCCGGCAGGGTGAATGTGGGTGCAGGTGTGATGTCGCGGGGCGGTCCTCACCCTGACGAGTGGGGATTACATCCGGACATAGTCGGGCAGGTCTGGGACCAATTCCGTGGCCGTCCGGGATTCTCTACGCTTCCCCCCCTTACACCTGATAGCTCAGCTGTTTGGGCGGGTACGTCAGGAGCGCAGGACTTGGTCCTGGTCATGCCGGGCCGGGGCTCAGCTGTTTGGTCCCCGGCCCTGATTCAGCTCTGTGTGGCCCTGCCGTGGCCTGTTCCGTGGTCACCGCGGGCCCTCTCTCAGGCACGCGGAACTCTGTTCTGCCTTGCTGTTCTGGGCCAGCCTCTAGGCTTGGCTGCTGTCAGTGTGAATTGGTGGGGATGCGTCTTGGCTATTCTGTGGTTAACGCTATCCGGCACGCGCACGCTCTGTCCTCTACCACGGCTTACGCGGGTAGGTGGCATATTTTCCATGAGTGGTGTAGAGTGGGGGGCTTGGACCCGGTGTCCTGCCCCCTGGACGCTGTCCTTTCCTTCCTTCAGGACCAGGTGTGGAGGCCTTGTTAGCAATACTAGCCTCGGAGGCTAACTGTGGGGCCTGGACTCACTGTGGGAACTGTGCTAGCTGGGGAGGCCTGGCTAGCTACAGGAACAATGCTAGCTGGGAAGGCCTGGCTAGCTGCCGAGGCTAAGCTAACAGCAGGGACTGGGTTAGCTTTGGAAGCCTGGCTAGCTGCAGGAACAATGCTAGCTGGGGGGACCTGACTAGCTGCAGAGGCTAAACTAACAGTAGGGGCTGGGTTAGCTGTAGATGCCTGGTTAGCTGCAGAGGCTAAGCTAGCTGTCAGGGAAAGCCTAGCAGCTCCTGTCATGATAGCCTTCTTAGGCTTGCTAGCTGAGGAAACCTGACTTGCTGCAGGGACAATGCTAGCTAGGGACATCTGGTCCATCTCAAGCACTAGGCTAATCGTAAACCTGGAGATTAGGCTAGCAGTGGGGATTGAGCTAGCTGGGAACGCCTGGTTAGCTACAGGAGAAATGCTAACGGACAGAGCTGTGCTAGCTGGAGACACCTGGTGAGCTACAGGCGCGGTGCTAACGGGCGGAGCTGCGCTAGCTGGGGACGCACGGTTAGCTACCAGAACGACGCTAACGGGCGGAGCTGCGCTAGCTGGGGACACACGGTTAGCTACAGGAGCGGCGCTAACGGGCGGAGCTGCGCTAGCTGGGGACGCACGGTTAGCTTCAGGAGCTAGGCTGACCGTGAATTGTATGCTAGTCGGCAATGCCAGCCGGACAAAGCTGGTGGGTGGGGTACTAGAGATCGACCTAAACCCCTCCATGAGGGCAGTGACGTGGTTGGCCATAACCCGCATCGCAGACGCCTGTGTCGGACTCTCCGTGGCGACCCTGTCGATCATCGGGAGCAGGAACTCCCACTTGGCAGGTGAGTAAAGCTGCACGTCACCGTCCACCAGGCTCCGGATGACCGTCATGGTATCGGCCACCCTTTCTGCTGCGTTCTTGACTGGTGGCGTCATTCTGTTACGCTTGGGGGTGATGATGAAGGAGAGAACGCAGTTTGCAGATAAGGGAGGCAGAGACGAGGAGTGATGCTTGAAGAAGGGGTGTTTACCTCAGATCCAAAGTGCAATACAAATAAAATATTAGATCTACTTACAAACACTCTCAATACAAAACAACAAGGCAAGGGAGACGACACGAGACACGATGGGCAGGGGAACACCGAGGACTAGGAGGAAATGACGCCACAACGAGGAGAGGAAGACACACACTTAAATACCTATACTAATCATCATTGAACACACCTGGCAGGCCAGTCTAAAAACATAGAAACAATAACATCAACTAAACACTAAAGCAAACTCACAACACAAAACCAAAACAGTGAAACCAAATCAAACAAGGGAAGGGAAAGTCAATGACAGCACACACCATGACACCACATTAATCACACTATTAATTAAAGTCAAAACATTAGTCAGCATGTCCAACGTGCTGGCCCGCACCGTCTGCGGGTGACCACCAGAGGGTGGTAGGAGACCATTGTTCACCTCATGTCTGTGGTGTTGACTCTCCCAGGTCTGACCTGACCTGGGAGTGTGACACCCTTCGGTGGGTTAGCAGGGGTGTGTGGGTGTGTGCCACGGGGTGATGTGTCACACGTGGTCCCGCCTGTGCTGTGCATTTTTAGGGGTCTCTAGGGGTCCCTCTTTTTCGCACTTTGGTGGAGTTGACTGCAGCCCCCTCTTCACTAGGAAGGGTGGGTGGACGGGACTCCCCTCCCCCCTGGTGGTAGGGCTTGAGTACATTTGTCGGGCCACGCGTCTGCTCTGCTCCATATCTCAGTATGGCGAAGAGCGAGACGCGATTGGCCAGTACGCTTATATAACGAAAGGTTATGACTATTACCTAGTTATATGAGTACTGGCTGAGCGTCTCGCTCTTAGCACGCCCTGAGGTCCCTTGGTTGGGTTTTTCTATGATGGAAAACTTTTTCCAGAGGAAGGGCGAGTATGACCATGTCCGGTGTCTTATAGGGGACACTGGGGCGGGGCCTGGTCAAGTGCATGGGTGCATTGTTTTCGTTAATGAAGTACATTAGGTACTGGAGATGAGGTATATCTCAGTATGGCAAAGAGCGAGACGCTCAGCCAGTACTCATATAACTAGGTTATAGTCATAACCTTTCGTTATATACTATATCTTGCTTTCTCCCTCTCTCCCTCTCTCTCCATTCATATCTAGATGAATGAATGAATGAATGAAATGGTTATTTAAAATGTACACCACAGCCACATTGGACCAGCCACAGTGGACAGACCAGATGCGCTGTTTTGCGTGTTTATTGATTGAATGAACATTTTATTAACAGATTGCAGAATGGGTACAATACAGTACGGCTAAATACACACAATTGTTAAGGGGATGCAGACCAGAGAAAGACTTTCGTCTTGTATCAGGGTCCCCCATTTTCAATTCATAATGAATTGTAAGTAAGGGTGCAATTAGCACCGTGCAATCCATTCTTTGTGGATCTAGCCCTGAGAGGGAGCTTATTCCACAGTGTCTGCGCCATCACTGCAAAGGCCCGGAAACCCTTTGTCACCAGTTTCGCCCGCGGGACAATCAGACACAGTTGGTCATTTGATCTGAGGGACCAAATATAAATATTTGTATTTATATTTTATATTTGATATAGGTGTATGGACTGTATAGGACTGTGAAGCTCTGTACGCGTCTATATTAATCCCAGCCGAAGAGTGCAAGAGCGCTTCCGCATTCTTCCCCATTCGCCGGTAAGCAATGCGCATTTCCTTTTCCTTCACCCAGGGGCTTGCCGCGCATGCGCATGAGGTCCTCGCTTGGTTCAGACCCCCATTCAACACGGTTAATCACAGATGCCAGAACGCGCCATATTAAAGCCTTTGGTTCATATTAGCAACGCTGGTCAATCACATTAATCACAGAACACGCCATATTAAAGCGTTAATGTTTACCTTCACTCTATGAACAATGCCCAGTAACAGTACGTCCATAGCCGCCTACGTAATGGAGCAGGCGAAGCGGGTGCTCTACCAGTATTGAACTTGGGGGAGCAAACTTGTCTCTTTGCTCCCTCACTTTTTGATCATATGATATATCCGCCCCCCCAATATATAAATATTATCTAACCATAACTATGTAATTTCAATCAAATTAATAATACGCAATGACACTTAATAGCAAGTTTTTAAGTTTCCAAAGATTGCGACACCCCCCTGCCCGATATGGTTTGATCCAGCCCCCAGCAGACAGAGCGACGCGCACTCCAGTCTCACAGCGCTGCAGCCTCCAGGTGTAAGCTGGTACGCAGGCAGGCAGCGTGAACACTTTGTCACAACAGCAGGATCTTCCACTAAGTAAGTTCAGTTGTTCGAACAAACTATTATGTTAGACATCATCTTTACTATTGAGTGGTATAACTTCTACCACGCAATACAATAAAATAGTTTCACGGTCCGAAATGCCATCTGGTCATACCAATAATAATAATAATAATAACAAAGTTTCCCTCTGGTTGGCGTTAGCTTTAGTGCTAGCCGCTAGCTAACGTTGTCATATATCTAGATATGTGGCGTCGTCAGCTGGATAACGTTGACTTCGTTTGCAAATTTTAACGTTCGCTATGGCAGACGAGCAGGGCCGGATTAACGACGGCCGCGGCCCGTGGGCCTTTAGTGACGAGGGCCCCCCCAATTTTTTTTTTTTTGAAAATGTAGGGATTATGTCCATGAGTGTCATTTTTAGAAATTAAGGCCTGCCTCTTATATAAGCCTCTCTAATAAAGGCCTGGTGCTCTTTGCAGCTGAGGTAAATAGAAGACCCGTCCTATATTTGAGGATTTACGGTAAATCAAGATGTTCAATTATCTTAAGGTACAATACCTGAAATGAAAATGTGTGTGTGTGTCCAGCCAACCAGGTAACATGGCAGAAAAAAGAAAGAATACAGACATCGGAGCATTTTTCAGTACACCAAAACGCAAAGTAAGAACCCTAGTAGCCTAATAGCTCAAAGACTTAAAGGGCGGGCTCCACAAATAATGGATTGCACGGTGTTAATTGCACCCTTACTTACAATTCATTATGAATTGTAAATGGGGGACCCTGATGTAAACAAAACAAAAGTCTTTTTCTGGTCTGCATCCCCTTAACAATTGTGTGTATTGAGCCGTACTATATTGTACCCATTCTGCAATATGTTAATTCCATTTTTTAATATTATTATTATTATAGTAATTGGCTATCATACTGCAATATAAACTGAGTTTTATAGTGAAAAGAGCAGCTTTATTAGTCAAGATTGAAGGCTCTATATTGCAGGAAATTGCACGTACAGGTTCATTAAATGAAAAAAATATCTGCCAAACCACCCCTTGCCTGTCAAAAAAAAATAAAAAATTTAAATATATTAAAAAAAATATATATATTAAAAATTGCACCCCCACTTTCAACTATAACTAGGCGGCCATGAGTACGTCCATCGACATGAATGGATATTATGCCACAGCCGTGTTGCAGTCAGACATGATGGTGGATGAAACGGATGTATGTAGAATGTACAGCGAAATAACGTTATGGCGTTATGTGGTCCTCGTTTGGATAATATGTAAAGTACAGTTGACAGCTGCGTTGTGTTAACGTTACAATGTACAGGGAAATAACGTTATGGCGTGTTATGGCGTTATGTGGTCCTCGTTTGGATAATATGTAAAGTACAGTTGACAGCTGCGTTGTGTTAACGTTGCAATGTACAGTACAATGTACAGCAAAATAACGTTATGGCGTTATGTGGTCCTCGTTTGGATAATATGTAACGTTACAATGTACAGCGAAATAACGTTATGGCGTTATGTGGTCCTCGTTTGGATAATATGTAAAGTACAGTTGACAGCTGTGTTGTGTTAACGTTGCAATGTACAGGGAAATAACGTTATGGCGTTGCGAGTGAATCTGGTCCGCGTCGCGATAATATACATGTATTCCATTTCGGCGTCTGAGCGGGGAAAAAGAAAATGCGCATTTGGAGGGCGTTACCGGGGCCAATCAGGGCAAAATGCGGAAGCGCTCTTGCACTCTTCGGCTGGGATTAATATAGACGCGCTCTGTACCCCCCCCCCCCCATCATGCTGCTTTGACACCCGAATTTTCCCAAGGTGATTAACCCTTTCACTGCCGCACTACCAAACATTTAACCCTTTCACTGCGACAATACACAGAAGGTTAACCCTTTCACTGCCACACATTTAACCCTTTCACTGCCCTGGAGGGGGGGGGGGGGTGAGGAGCAGCAAGGCATGTTAGAAGGCCCTGCTGTGTGTGTTGAAGTGTTTATGTGTGTGTTATTATACAAGCACGCATGCGTGTGTATGTGCATGTCTGGATTACTGAGCAGGTAGGCCGGGCAAACGCCCCGGGGGCCCCAGAGGGTCAGGGGGGGGGGGGGATGGGGCCCAGCCCAGCCCACCCCACCCAGGGCCCAGGGACTCCAGGATTCTTGTGTAAATTAGCATCCATTCACTTATCTCAGTTGGAATATTATGTGCCCTTGCATTTTAATTGAACAGGGCCCCCGGCATTACTGTTTAAAGTGCAGGGGCCCCGGTTATGTCAGAGGTCCTTTTTACCAAAAGGCTTCATCAAAATTCCAGCTCTGTTGTGTGACCTTTTTTTAGGAAAAAAATTTATACACTATAGCCGATTAGGCTCTTATGTGTGCAAGTGGTGAATGAGGAGGAAATTACTGAAAACTATGAATGAATAAATAATTTTATCAATAACATAATACATTTCCTGTATACTTTAGGTGGACCTTTGTATCAAGGCAAGAATGACTTGGAACCCACGTGTCAAAAAACACTGGAATGAAGCTTTAAGGCCTAGGGTCAACACATGATTTCATTCTTTATTCTCTCTCTCTCTCTCTCTCTCTCTCTCTCTCTCTCTCTCTTCTCTCTCTCTCTCTCTCTCTCTCTCTCTCTCTCTCTCTCTCTCTCTCTCTCTCTCTCTCTGGCCTTCATAGAAACCCCCCCAGGGTACGACAGTATGTTCTATCCATTCCATTCCTCTTGTCTCTCTCTCTCTCTCTCTCTCTCTCTCTCTCTCTCTCTCTCTCTCTCTCTCTCTCTCTCTCTCTCTCTCTCTCTCTCTCTCTCTCTTTCTCTCTAATTCACTTGTTCTTGTTCTCATTTCAGCGCTCAGAGGTTTCCAGGATGTATGTATGTTGGATCTGGAACGGGAGGGCGCTACCCCCCCCCTCCCACCCCCCAGGCCGTGATTGGCCAGAGAAGGAGAGAGCGATATTGTGTTTCCGAGCCGCATATTAATTTAATCAGCTGCATTGTTAACAGATGGCAGTGTATGGAGGCGGGACCATTGATCCTTCATCAGTGTGTGTTGCTGCAATCAATACCCTCATTAGCTCGCTGTCGGGTCCAGGGAAGTGCTTAGGGAGGAGGCCTTCTTCATGTTCGATTACACTCCACACACAGCGCTGTCCAACTCCTGCGCCCAGGCCCTCTGGGAGTTCTGGGAGCATTTCAAATCGTCACAGGATTTTCACACTGACGTGGAGAACCCAGTTTTTTCCCGGAGCGTCGGGAGAGAGAGAGAGAGAGAGAGAGAGAGAGAGAGAGAGAGAGAGAGAGAGAGAGAGAGAGAGAGAGAGAGAGAGAGACGTCTGGAGAGAGAGAGGAGCGTCTGGAGAGAGGCTGGAGAGAGAGAGGAGCGTCTGGAGAGAGACTGGAGAGAGACTGGAGAGAGGCTGGAGAGAGACTGGAGAGAGACTGAGAGAGGCTGGAGAGAGGCTGGAGAGAGACTGGAGAGAGACTGGAGAGCGTGTGGAGAGAGGCTGGAGAGAGCTGGAGAGAGACTGGAGAGAGACTGGAGAGAGGCTGGAGAGAGGCTGGAGAGAGACTGGAGAGAGACTGGAGAGAGACTGGAGAGAGGCTGGAGAGAGGCTGGAGAGAGGCTGGAGAGAGACTGGAGAGAGACTGGAGAGCGTGTGGAGAGAGGCTGGAGAGAGGCTGGAGAGCGTGTGGAGAGAGGCTGGAGAGAGGCTGGAGAGAGACTGAGAGAGGCTGGAGAGAGGCTGGAGAGCGTGTGGAGAGGAGACTGGAGAGAGGCTGGAGAGAGGCTGGAGAGAGGCTGGAGAGCTTGTGGAGAGAGACTGGAGAGAGGCTGGAGAGAGGCTGGAGAGAGGCTGGAGAGAGACTGGAGAGAGGCTGGAGAGCGTGTGGAGAGAGGCTGGAGAGAGGCTGGAGAGAGGCTGGAGAGAGACTGGAGAGAGGCTGGAGAGCGTGTGGAGAGAGGCTGGAGAGAGACTGGAGAGAGACTGGAGAGAGGCTGGAGAGAGGCTGGAGAGAGGCTGGAGAGAGGCTGGAGAGAGGCTGGAGAGAGACTGGAGAGAGACTGGAGAGAGACTACTGAGAGAGGCTGGAGAGAGACTGGAGAGAGGCTGGAGAGCGTGTGGAGAGAGGCTGGAGAGCGTGTGGAGAGAGGCTGGAGAGAGACTGGAGAGAGACTGGAGAGAGGCTGGAGAGAGACTGGAGAGAGGCTGGAGAGCGTGTGGAGAGAGGCTGGAGAGAGGCTGGAGAGAGGCTGGAGAGAGGCTGGAGAGAGGCTGGAGAGAGACCTGGAGAGAGGCTGGAGAGAGGCTGGAGAGAGGCTGGAGAGAGACTGGAGAGAGGCTGGAGAGAGGCTGGAGAGAGGCTGGAGAGAGGCTGGAGAGCGTGTGGAGAGAGGCTGGAGAGAGACTGGAGAGAGGCTGGAGAGAGGCTGGAGAGAGGCTGGAGAGAGGCTGGAGAGAGACTGGAGAGAGGCTGGAGAGAGGCTGGAGAGAGACTGGAGAGCGTGTGGAGAGAGGCTGGAGAGAGGCTGGAGAGAGGCTGGAGAGAGGCTGGAGAGAGGCTGGAGAGAGACTGGAGAGCGTGTGGAGAGAGGCTGGAGAGAGGCTGGAGAGAGACTGGAGAGCGTGTGGAGAGAGGCTGGAGAGAGACTGGAGAGAGGCTGGAGAGAGGCTGGAGAGAGGCTGGAGAGAGGCTGGAGAGAGGCTGGAGAGAGGCTGGAGAGAGACTGGAGAGCGTGTGGAGAGAGGCTGGAGAGAGACTGGAGAGAGACTGGAGAGCGTGTGGAGAGAGGCTGGAGAGAGACTGGAGAGAGACTGGAGAGAGGCTGGAGAGAGGCTGGAGAGAGACTGGAGAGAGGCTGGAGAGAGGCTGGAGAGAGACTGGAGAGAGGCTGGAGAGCGTGTGGAGAGAGGCTGGAGAGAGGCTGGAGAGAGACTGGAGAGAGGCTGGAGAGAGACTGGAGAGAGGCTGGAGAGAGACTGGAGAGAGGCTGGAGAGAGGCTGGAGAGAGGCTGGAGAGAGACTGGAGAGAGGCTGGAGAGAGGCTGGAGAGAGGCTGGAGAGAGGCTGGAGAGAGGCTGGAGAGAGGCTGGAGAGCGTGTGGAGAGAGGCTGGAGAGCGTGTGGAGAGAGGCTGGAGAGAGGCTGGAGAGAGACTGGAGAGAGGCTGGAGAGAGGCTGGAGAGAGACTGGAGAGAGGCTGGAGAGCGTGTGGAGAGAGACTGGAGAGCGTGTGGAGAGAGACTGGAGAGAGGCTGGAGAGAGACTGGAGAGAGGCTGGAGATAGACTGGAGAGAGGCTGGAGAGAGGCTGGAGAGAGGCTGGAGAGAGGCTGGAGAGAGGCTGGAGAGAGGCTGGAGAGCGTGTGGAGAGAGACTGGAGAGAGACTGGAGAGAGGCTGGAGAGCGTGTGGAGAGAGGCTGGAGAGAGGCTGGAGAGAGGCTGGAGAGAGGCTGGAGAGAGGCTGGAGAGAGGCTGGAGAGCGTGTGGAGAGAGGCTGGAGAGAGGCTGGAGAGAGGCTGGAGAGAGGCTGGAGAGCGTGTGGAGAGAGGCTGGAGAGAGACTGGAGAGAGGCTGGAGAGAGGCTGGAGAGAGGCTGGAGAGAGGCTGGAGAGAGGCTGGAGAGCGTGTGGAGAGAGGCTGGAGAGAGGCTGGAGAGAGGCTGGAGAGAGACTGGAGAGAGGCTGGAGAGAGGCTGGAGAGAGGCTGGAGAGAGGCTGGAGAGAGGCTGGAGAGAGGCTGGAGAGAAGCTGGAGAGAGGCTGGAGAGAGACTGGAGAGAGGCTGGAGAGAGGCTGGAGAGACGCTGGAGAGAGACTGGAGAGAGGCTGGAGAGAGACTGGAGAGAGACTGGAGAGAGACTGGAGAGAGGCTGGAGAGAGGCTGGAGAGAGGCTGGAGAGAGACTGGAGAGAGGCTGGAGAGAGGCTGGAGAGAGGCTGGAGAGAGGCTGGAGAGAGACTGGAGAGAGACTGGAGAGCGTGTGGAGAGAGGCTGGAGAGAGACTGGAGAGAGACTGGAGAGAGGCTGGAGAGAGGCTGGAGAGAGACTGGAGAGAGGCTGGAGAGAGGCTGGAGAGAGACTGGAGAGAGGCTGGAGAGCGTGTGGAGAGAGGCTGGAGAGAGGCTGGAGAGAGACTGGAGAGAGGCTGGAGAGAGACTGGAGAGAGGCTGGAGAGAGACTGGAGAGAGGCTGGAGAGAGGCTGGAGAGAGGCTGGAGAGAGACTGGAGAGAGGCTGGAGAGAGACTGGAGAGAGGCTGGAGAGAGGCTGGAGAGAGGCTGGAGAGAGGCTGGAGAGAGGCTGGAGAGCGTGTGGAGAGAGGCTGGAGAGCGTGTGGAGAGAGGCTGGAGAGAGGCTGGAGAGAGACTGGAGAGAGGCTGGAGAGAGGCTGGAGAGAGACTGGAGAGAGGCTGGAGAGCGTGTGGAGAGAGACTGGAGAGCGTGTGGAGAGAGACTGGAGAGAGGCTGGAGAGAGACTGGAGAGAGGCTGGAGAGAGACTGGAGAGAGGCTGGAGAGAGGCTGGAGAGAGGCTGGAGAGAGGCTGGAGAGAGGCTGGAGAGAGGCTGGAGAGCGTGTGGAGAGAGACTGGAGAGAGACTGGAGAGAGGCTGGAGAACGTGTGGAGAGAGGCTGGAGAGAGGCTGGAGAGAGGCTGGAGAGAGGCTGGAGAGAGGCTGGAGAGAGGCTGGAGAGCGTGTGGAGAGAGGCTGGAGAGAGGCTGGAGAGAGGCTGGAGAGAGGCTGGAGAGCGTGTGGAGAGAGGCTGGAGAGAGACTGGAGAGAGGCTGGAGAGAGGCTGGAGAGAGGCTGGAGAGAGGCTGGAGAGAGGCTGGAGAGCGTGTGGAGAGAGGCTGGAGAGAGGCTGGAGAGAGGCTGGAGAGAGACTGGAGAGAGGCTGGAGAGAGGCTGGAGAGAGGCTGGAGAGAGGCTGGAGAGAGGCTGGAGAGCGTGTGGAGAGAGGCTGGAGAGAAGCTGGAGAGAGGCTGGAGAGAGACTGGAGAGAGGCTGGAGAGAGGCTGGAGAGAGGCTGGAGAGAGACTGGAGAGAGGCTGGAGAGAGACTGGAGAGAGGCTGGAGAGAGGCTGGAGAGAGGCTGGAGAGAGGCTGGAGAGAGACTGGAGAGAGGCTGGAGAGAGGCTGGAGAGAGGCTGGAGAGAGGCTGGAGAGAGGCTGGAGAGAGACTGGAGAGAGGCTGGAGAGAGGCTGGAGAGAGGCTGGAGAGAGGCTGGAGAGAGACTGGAGAGCGTGTGGAGAGAGGATGGAGAGAGGCTGGAGAGAGGCTGGAGAGAGGCTGGAGAGCGTGTGGAGAGAGGCTGGAGAGAGGCTGGAGAGAGACTGGAGAGAGGCTGGAGAGCGTGTGGAGAGAGGCTGGAGAGAGGCTGGAGAGAGGCTGGAGAGCGTGTGGAGAGAGGCTGGAGAGAGGCTGGAGAGAGGCTGGAGAGAGGCTGGAGAGAGGCTGGAGAGAGACTGGAGAGAGACTGGAGAGCGTCTGGAGAGAGGCTGGAGAGAGGCTGGAGAGAGGCTGGAGAGAGGCTGGAGAGAGGCTGGAGAGAGACTGGAGAGAGACTGGAGAGCGTCTGGAGAGAGGCTGGAGAGATGCTGGAGAGAGGCTGGAGAGAGGCTGGAGAGAGACTGGAGAGAGGCTGGAGAGAGACTGGAGAGAAACTGGAGAGAGGCTGGAGAGAGGCTGGAGAGAGACTGGAGAGAGGCTGGAGAGAGACTGGAGAGAGACTGGAGAGAGGCTGGAGAGAGACTGGAGAGAGGCTGGAGAGAGGCTGGAGAGAGGCTGGAGAGAGGCTGGAGAGAGGCTGGAGAGCGTGTGGAGAGAGGCTGGAGAGAGGCTGGAGAGAGGCTGGAGAGAGACTGGAGAGAGACTGGAGAGAGGCTGGAGAGAGGCTGGAGAGAGACTGGAGAGAGACTGGAGAGAGGCTGGAGAGAGGCTGGAGAGCGTGTGGAGAGAGGCTGGAGAGAGGCTGGAGAGAGGCTGGAGAGAGGCTGGAGAGAGGCTGGAGAGCGTGTGGAGAGAGACTGGAGAGAGGCTGGAGAGAGGCTGGAGAGGCTGGAGAGAGGCTGGAGAGCGTGTGGAGAGAGACTGGAGAGAGGCTGGAGAGCGTGTGGAGAGAGGCTGGAGAGAGGCTGGAGAGAGGCTGGAGAGCGTGTGGAGAGAGACTGGAGAGAGGCTGGAGAGAGGCTGGAGAGAGGCTGGAGAGAGGCTGGAGAGAGGCTGGAGAGAGGCTGGAGAGCGTGTGGAGAGAGACTGGAGAGAGGCTGGAGAGAGGCTGGAGAGAGGGTGGAGAGCGTGTGGAGAGAGACTGGAGAGAGACTGGAGAGAGGCTGGAGAGAGACTGGAGAGAGGCTGGAGAGAGACTGGAGAGAGACTGGAGAGAGGCTGGAGAGAGACTGGAGAGAGACTGGAGAGCGTCTGGAGAGAGACTGGAGAGAGGCTGGAGAGAGGCTGGAGAGCGTGTGGAGAGAGGCTGGAGAGAGGCTGAAGAGAGGCTGGAGAGAGGCTGGAGAGAGACTGGAGAGAGGCTGGAGAGAGGCTGGAGAGAGGCTGGAGAGAGGCTGGAGAGCGTGTGGAGAGAGGCTGGAGAGAGACTGGAGAGAGAAGCTGCTCTGCTCTGAGAGTCTGGAGAGAGAAGCTGCCCGGTCAGTCGACTATGATGGATTCTCTGATAACTCCAGAAGGAGAGGAAGTCCTGTACCAATGTAGTACCATGTGTGCCGCTACGTAAAGCGCGCACGCAAAGGCATGAATATACGCAATCAGAGACAGAGACGCACGCGCACACGTGCACAGACGCACACAGCTTTGGTAGATGAATGCTATTTGGTGCAGACATGTATTATAAAGGAAAGTGGTACACACACACACACACAGACACACAAACAAACACACACACATACATTTACATTTAGTCATTTAGCTGAACGCTTTTATCCAAAGTTGTGTACAATAAGTCAGCAGGAAGGGTACAACTCTGGCAGCTAAGGGTCAGTAACGTTGTTCATGTCACAACTGAACTAGTGGAACCCAATGTGCAAACACAGAGGTGTGACAGTTCATCAAACAGTGTTGAACGTGAGTGTTACCAGGGGTGTAAAAAGTACCCAGAAATTATACTTAAGTGAAAGTATGGGTACCGTCTCGAAATCTTACTCAAGTAAAAGTCAGAGTATCTGGCTAAAAACACTGTTAACAGAATTCGGCTATAGGGCGACAATAATGTGGTCAAGAGGCATGGTTTCTATCTTGAGCCTTAACCTGTTCCACCCCAGGCAACATTTCCGAAAATGTGCCTATAAGTACATACCCAAGTAAAAGGGAAGATTGCTCCAGTTCTACAAGGACCATTTGCATGTTCTTGGTATCTAGGAACATCTATGGAACTCAGGGAATGTATTCCCAGTGTTATAAATATTGTGTCTGGTAATATGCTATGAGTAAATTGTGATGAAACAAAGGAGAATATGAATTATGATTTTTCTTTGCATCTTTGACAGTGAATAAAACCATGATAATAATGACCAAACTTAAAAACCTGCCACTGACCTCGTTCAGTACATTCTTGAGATCATGTGTACAAAATATCTAAGGAAATTAATAAAGGGAAGATGATAAAACCGAAGGTTCTGTAGATACAGTACTGAATTCTCCCATCTGGACCAATGCAATTTGAAATATTATTATAGAATATAGAATAGATGCTTATACATTACCTTATTATAGCCAATTCGCACATTTATATATATATATATATATATATACATATATTATCTTTCAAATGCCTGAGTTCAATTTGGATTTAGTATCACCAGGCGTGCACATAACAGATAATGATATCTACTGTAATCGACTGTACTTTTTTATTTCCCCCACAGTGCAACCGGTTTGAAACTAATTTCAGATCTAATTGTTCCTACATGCTAACAATAGGGAGGAGAAACTAACTCAGTCTCAATATTTGTCAAAAACGTTACTTTTTGTGGCTTATTATCGCGAATAATACCAGTAATTGACATATTCATAATTCAACTCTGAACTTTGAACCCCCATAGAACTTGAAGGGAAATGTAGTTCGGAAAAATTCCAACGCTGATCCACAGCTATGCATGCCCTCGACAAAATGGCCGCAAAAAAACTACAATTCCCATGGTTCAAATTATCAAAATGGTCGCCGTCCTCCCGGTAGACTTCAACAAATCGAAAACTTAAAACGATCTAATGGCACTTTTAACCTATTGCTAAACTAACGTATTGATGATAATATACATTCTACATGCTTTTTTGACATGTTAGTGATGTTAATACTTGAAAACGTTTGATTTTAAAATCGCGAATTTTTTGCATCACTGTCATTTGTCATTTAGGGGTCGGTACCGACCCAGGGGGGCGTGGTTTATTTATTCACATGAAGAGCAGCAGTTCTACAGGTCTTCTCTCACTGAGAGACATGGGGGGAGAGAAAATAGCTACTTATACTCGCCACCTGGTAGTAGTCATGAGTGTCTCCGCCTAGAGCGCCCTCTAGTGGAAACAGTTATATATGCAGTTAGACAGTTACTAACAATCCTACACAGAACCTCTGACTTCAACAAACACATTTGAGTAAAAGTCAAACGGTTTCTACTTTTAAATGTACTTAGGTACTAAAAAGTTAAAGTAAATTTGTCTTCTGTAGCTTGTCACTCTGACTGTCTATTCTTCTGATAGCAGGTGTTTAATCAAAGATCCCTCCTTTCTAGTCTTGCACGAGGACCAATCAGCATGGGTATGGGCGGGTCATTTTCCATTGATGGGGATTTGATTGGCTGTTTTTAAATAAAGCACGGCCGCAGGATTAATAACGTTAACGTTAGTTCGGCCAGAGAAACAAATATACTAATTAAAATAGTTGGACCTGCGAGATTTGTACTTTGTACTTTGTAGGTCTGCATTTTAAATGTAAGGAGTAAAAAGCATGTTTTTTTTCTCTGAAATGTAATTGAGTAAAAGTACAAGCATACAAACCTAATAAGATTCGAGTAAAGTACAAATCCCCAAAAACAGTACTTAAAGGGGCTATGTATTATAAATGTCATTTTTCAGTCTCTAGCATTGTATTATAGTAATAGGAGTTCGTATCAATGTGTTTTAGGGTCTAAATACCATATTGGCGGATTGCTCAGATTCAGCCCAGCCCCTTTCCTGGTCTAGTATATCAGGTCATATTTTTTTTGAACGGCCAATACGCGTCATACAGCCGCTGGGTAGCGCACAGTGATGCGATTGGCTCTGTGGTTGGAGCTAATGCCCGCCCCCTAACGCCCGCCCCCATTCTACCGAGAATACAGAGGTACCGAGAAAACGGAGTGCGGTCACTTGCATCTTCATATCTTCCACGATGAGCAAACCCAGCAAACCCCACAGGCCTTACAGGACATGTTCTGTTCCTGGCTGTAAAGCTAGTACTACTAATACGTCTTTGCACACTTTTCCTGTGGATGCCGAACTTCGCCAGCAATGGACAAAGTTCGTTTTTGGGGACCCTCCTAGTTCTGTCGCAACGTCTCATACTCGGGTTTGTACTGCACATTTTTCCGCCGAAGACGTTGTCAATCAAGGTCTTTTTGATGCTGGGGTGACATCCTGGATTCTTCTAGAGAAAGGTGTTGTGCCTACTATTCGGGACCCGACAGAAGTAGTAAGTAGATATGTCGTTCTCGTGTGTGTGTGTGTGGGGAACCATTGTTTGGGGGGTGAGTACAATCTAACGTTAGTGTGTGTGTGTTCGACGGGACGCGACAGAAGTACACTGTATATAACTGCTGCTCTTTATAAAGTAACGTTATAGCAAACTATAGAAATTCATTATTACAATTGACATACAGTGGAGTTGTACCTACTATTCGGGACCAGACAGAAGGGGGAACCATTGTTTGGGGGGTGAGTACAATCTAACATTAGTGTGTGTGTGTTCGACGGGACGCGACAGAAGTACACTGTATATAACTGCTGCTCTTTATAAAGTAACGTTATAGCAAACTATTGAAGCAAGCTAGTCATAATTAAAAACTGCTCAATACAAACACAACTAGTCAGAGGTAAACAAGGTAACGTTACTTATAGCAAGCTATCGAAGCAAAAGCTGGCTGATCAAGTAAGTAACGTTACTCGCTCTTTTCGGCAAGCCATTATACTAACGTAATGTTGTAATAAACTTACCAATCGGAAACTATTTGCAAGCCTCGCTGTTGCAACTCGACTTCTTCTTCTGAATCATACTGTGGGTCGCTCTCTGGATCCCAAACATAATGTACAGCCATGTTGTATTAGTTAGTAAAATCGGTATATGTTTTGCGTGTCGAAATAAAAAATCTTCACCTGAGAGGGAAGGACAGGGAGATGGGCGGAGCTATTTGGTGGGTGGCTGTCACTCAAAGCATTCTGCTAGTATGGGTGGAGCCAAGCCAATAACAGCTTGAAATCCTAAAACAGAAAAATGCTGGTTTTGAGTACTTGATTAGAAATATAAAACAATGATTATTTTTGGAATAAACCTTACAGGTGTGTTACATAGACTCACAGGAATTGTGTAAAGTTGCCCAAATAGTGCTAGGAATAGCAATACATAGCCCCTTTAAGTATTGTAACAAAGTACAATTGCTTGAGTACTTTACACCCCTGAGTGTTACACTCTGCAGAGTAAAGTACATAGTAGTATAGACATATTAGCACAGTAGGTAGTAATATAAGTATAGTAGCATAGTAGTAGGGTACATAAAAAAAAACGTTTTTACTTTTCATTTCAGATATTGTTTGAAGATGTGTGTTTTAGTCATTGGCCAGGTTTCAGCACCGTGACTGTCTACTTATCCACACATCTTGGCAGCACAGGTATTCTTGGTAGGCTGTTCATAAACCATTTACAAGTAGTGTATCGTTTACGTTTTATTACCCCTTTCAGATTCACCTGCAACTAAATCCAACTGATAACAACAACAGGAGGTCTCCAGCAGGGAGGCCGGTAACTCCGCTCTCCTTTGATGTTATGCTGATCAGCTCTTCTTTCAGCTCCTTATCTGTGTTGAGAATTATTGTAGTAATACGTATTGAGGGTATCGCCATGGTGTGTAAACCCGGGTTGACCAGGTGTTTGACGTAAAGAAAACAAAAAACATGATGTGCGTGCGGTGCAGCCGGTCAGAGTGAGGTCACGTCAGCTACCTCAGCTAAACAGCAGCTTGGAGGGTGAGGAGGAGAGTAACGTTACGTTCAATCTGTTGTAGGCCCGTCCCAGACTAAGGATTTGTATAGTCGACTTTGATTGGCCGAAATTTGCAGATAGTCGACTGGTATTATATATATATTAGTGCTGTCAGGCGATTAAAAAAATTTATCTAATTAATTACAGGACTTGTAATTAATTTATCTAATTAATTGCATTTTAATCGCATAACCATTTTATGCCTGATATTCTATATTCTATAAACATATTTCAAATTGCATGTGTCCGGATGGCAGAATTCAGTACTGTATCTACAAAACCTTCTGTTTAATCATCTTCCATAATTCATTTGCTTAGATTTTTCAGGTCTGGTCAATTTGAGCATGGTGTTATTCACAGTCAAAGATTTAAAAAAAATGTATTGATATTCTCATTTGGTTCATTACAATTTACTCAAAATAAAATTTTCATTCAATCAATCACCGCGCAGATTGATTGAATGAAAATGTTATTAACAGATTGCAGAATGGGTACAATACAGTACGGCTCAATACACACAATTGTTAAGGGGATGCAGACCAGAGAAAGACTTTTGTCTTGTTTACATCAGGGTCCCCAATTTGCACAGTGCAATCCATTCTTTGTGGATCTAGCCCACAGTATTTCTGACACTGGGAATACATTCCCTGAGATTCATAGATGTCCCTAGAATCAGATACCAAGAACATGCAAATTGACCATATTAAAAGAAAAGTCTGTAAATGTGTATTCTACATTCTTCTGTACTGACAAGCTGTTGTGGAAGGACAGTGCATTCACTGAGAGACATTATACTATATCAGGGTAAGACATTTTAAGTAATTTAGTAAAATCTTTAAAACTGAGACTTGACTGCTGGCTGACCAGCTGACTTGATTAAGGGGCGTGTTTAAAGCGGCCATTTTGTTTGTGTTGTTAAGTGACCCATTAAACTTGGCTGCTTCCTGCTTAGGAACAGCACTTGTGTACTGAATGTGACATCAGAGCCCTGTCCCTGCTTAAAAGCAGAACCTCAGCCCTCCTGGAATCACTCTGTACTGACAAGCTGTTGTGGAAGGACAGCACATTCACTGAGAGACATTATACTACATCAGGGTAAGACATTTTAAGTAATTTAGTAAAATATTTAAAACTGAGACTTGACTGCTGGCTGACCAGCTGACTTGATTAAGGGGCATGTTTAAAGCGGCCATTTTGTTTTTGTTGTTAAGTGACCCATTAAAGGCCAGGTGTTAGACAGAATTAATTAGTGAAGGAGATTTAAAGGCTTGCTGGCTTAGCGTCAGCGAAGCGCCGAGAAACGAAGAGGGACAAAGAGGAGTTTTCCTGGAGTTTTTCGCCGAGGGATCCACCGATCCACCCAGTGCTAAGTACACCATAATCCTATATTTCCCTCCCACTCTGCTATTTCCCTATCTCCCTTCCTCCCTACAACCTTCTCCCTGCCACTCTTGACACCACAATGTGCCTCATACCTATATCCACAATCTGCTCCTCCAGAACAGATTCAACCCATCCACGGCAGTTTGCTAGCAACCCGGCTAATCTCTCCTACCCTCCTACAGCCACTAATACACCTGTCACAGTACGGGGAGGCTTATGGAATTGTCAATCAGCAGTCAAGAAAGCTGACTTCATTACTGCCTACGCCCATAGTCAAAATCTGCAGCTCCTGGCTCTAACTGAGACCTGGATAACCCCCAATAACTCATCAACACCTGCAGCATTATCTACAAACTATAACTTCACTCACACACCTCGACCCTCCAGACGGGGTGGAGGCACTGGCCTCATGACATCTCCTTCATGGGCTACAAACTTAACACAACTCCCAGAACTGTCACTCTCCTCCCTCAAATATCATGCAGTATCGGTCTCTAATCCTTTCAATCTCACCATTGTTACACTCTATCGCCCTCCAGGTCCCCTCGATCACTTCACAGATGAGCTGGACATGCTTCTAAGCTCCTTACCGGAAGATGGTACCCCTCTCCTTCTATTGGGCGACTTCAACCTGCCTGACTCATCTCAGTTGGTCCCAGTGGTCTCCCTCCTACAACAATTTGACCTGACTCCCACTGCCATGCCTCCCACCCACAAAGCAGGCAACTCCTTGGATCTCATATTTTCCCGTAACTCCAGCATCATTAACACCACGGTAACTCCCCTACATGTATCTGACCATTCCTTCATATCCTTCTCACTAACTCTCATGCTTAACCGAAAGGTCTTCACCCCAACTCAAACCGTCTCACTCAGACGCAACCTGTCCCCCCTATCCCCCTCCACCCTCTCCTCTGACATAATATCCACTCTACCTTTGAGTGACACCTTCTCTGCTATCCCCACAGAGATGGCAACCTCCACCCTCCTCTCAGCCCTTGCAACCTCCTTCGACAAGCTCTGTCCCCTCGTTGAGAAACCTGCCCGCCGTTCTCCACCCAGTCCATGGCTGACGGATGCAGTGAGAGAACAAAGACAGGTCCTGAGAGCGGCTGAGAGGAAGTATAGAAAGTCACGCCTCACTGCTGACATCGACACATATCACAACCTCTTGTTAACATTCTCCAAAACCATTACTAATGCCAAAGCTTCTTTCTTTCACCATAGGATCGAGGCCTCTGCCAAGAATCTTCGCAAACTGCATGCTACCATGTCCTCCCTCCTCCCCCCCCCCCCCCCCCCACCCCCTCCTCCCTCATCTTTTTCTGCCGAAGACTTTGCAATCTTCTTTAAGGAAAAAGTGGAGTAGGTAGTAATATAAGTATAGTAGCATAGTAGTAGGGTACATAAAAAAAAACGTTTTTACTTTTCATTTCAGATATTGTTTGAAGATGTGTGTTTTAGTCATTGGCCAGGTTTCAGCACCGTGACTGTCTACTTATCCACACATCTTGGCAGCACAGGTATTCTTGGTAGGCTGTTCATAAACCATTTACAAGTAGTGTATCGTTTACGTTTTATTACCCCTTTCAGATTCACCTGCAACTAAATCCAACTGATAACAACAACAGGAGGTCTCCAGCAGGGAGGCCGGTAACTCCGCTCTCCTTTGATGTTATGCTGATCAGCTCTTCTTTCAGCTCCTTATCTGTGTTGAGAATTATTGTAGTAATACGTATTGAGGGTATCGCCATGGTGTGTAAACCCGGGTTGACCAGGTGTTTGACGTAAAGAAAACAAAAAACATGATGTGCGTGCGGTGCAGCCGGTCAGAGTGAGGTCACGTCAGCTACCTCAGCTAAACAGCAGCTTGGAGGGTGAGGAGGAGAGTAACGTTACGTTCAATCTGTTGTAGGCCCGTCCCAGACTAAGGATTTGTATAGTCGACTTTGATTGGCCGAAATTTGCAGATAGTCGACTGGTATTATATATATATTAGTGCTGTCAGGCGATTAAAAAAATTTATCTAATTAATTACAGGACTTGTAATTAATTTATCTAATTAATTGCATTTTAATCGCATAACCATTTTATGCCTGATATTCTATATTCTATAAACATATTTCAAATTGCATGTGTCCGGATGGCAGAATTCAGTACTGTATCTTCAAAACCTTCTGTTTAATCATCTTCCATAATTCATTTGCTTAGATTTTTCAGGTCTGGTCAATTTGAGCATGGTGTTATTCACAGTCAAAGATTTAAAAAAAATTTATTGATATTCTCATTTGGTTCATTACAATTTACTCAAAATAAAATTTTCATTCAATCAATCACCGCGCAGATTGATTGAATGAAAATGTTATTAACAGATTGCAGAATGGGTACAATACAGTACGGCTCAATACACACAATTGTTAAGGGGATGCAGACCAGAGAAAGACTTTTGTCTTGTTTACATCAGGGTCCCCAATTTGCACAGTGCAATCCATTCTTTGTGGATCTAGCCCACAGTATTTCTGACACTGGGAATACATTCCCTGAGATTCATAGATGTCCCTAGAATCAGATACCAAGAACATGCAAATTGACCATATTAAAAGAAAAGTCTGTAAATGTGTATTCTACATTCTTCTGTACTGACAAGCTGTTGTGGAAGGACAGTGCATTCACTGAGAGACATTATACTATATCAGGGTAAGACATTTTAAGTAATTTAGTAAAATCTTTAAAACTGAGACTTGACTGCTGGCTGACCAGCTGACTTGATTAAGGGGCGTGTTTAAAGCGGCCATTTTGTTTGTGTTGTTAAGTGACCCATTAAACTTGGCTGCTTCCTGCTTAAGAACAGCACTTGTGTACTGAATGTGACATCAGAGCCCTGTCCCTGCTTAAAAGCAGAACCTCAGCCCTCCTGGAATCACTCTGTACTGACAAGCTGTTGTGGAAGGACAGCACATTCACTGAGAGACATTATACTACATCAGGGTAAGACATTTTAAGTAATTTAGTAAAATATTTAAAACTGAGACTTGACTGCTGGCTGACCAGCTGACTTGATTAAGGGGCATGTTTAAAGCGGCCATTTTGTTTTTGTTGTTAAGTGACCCATTAAAGGCCAGGTGTTAGACAGAACTAATTAGTGAAGGAGATTTAAAGGCTTGCTGGCTTAGCGTCAGCGAAGCGCCGAGAAACGAAGAGGGACAAAGAGGAGTTTTCCTGGAGTTTTACGCCGAGGGATCCACCGATCCACCCAGTGCTAAGTACACCATAATCCTATATTTCCCTCCCACTCTGCTATTTCCCTATCTCCCTTCCTCCCTACAACCTTCTCCCTGCCACTCTTGACACCACAATGTGCCTCATACCTATATCTACAATCTGCTCCTCCAGAACAGATTCAACCCATCCACGGCAGTTTGCTAGCAACCCGGCTAATCTCTCCTACCCTCCTACAGCCACTAATACACCTGTCACAGTACGGGGAGGCTTATGGAATTGTCAATCAGCAGTCAAGAAAGCTGACTTCATTACTGCCTACGCCCATAGTCAAAATCTGCAGCTCCTGGCTCTAACTGAGACCTGGATAACCCCCAATAACTCATCAACACCTGCAGCATTATCTACAAACTATAACTTCACTCACACACCTGGACCCTCCAGACGGGGTGGAGGCACTGGCCTCATGACATCTCCTTCATGGGCTACAAACTTAACACAACTCCCAGAACTGTCACTCTCCTCCCTCAAATATCATGCAGTATCGGTCTCTAATCCTTTCAATCTCACCATTGTTACACTCTATCGCCCTCCAGGTCCCCTCGATCACTTCACAGATGAGCTGGACATGCTTCTAAGCTCCTTACCGGAAGATGGTACCCCTCTCCTTCTATTGGGCGACTTCAACCTGCCTGACTCATCTCAGTTGGTCCCAGTGGTCTCCCTCCTACAACAATTTGACCTGACTCCCACTGCCATGCCTCCCACCCACAAAGCAGGCAACTCCTTGGATCTCATATTTTCCCGTAACTCCAGCATCATTAACACCACGGTAACTCCCCTACATGTATCTGACCATTCCTTCATATCCTTCTCACTAACTCTCATGCTTAACCGAAAGGTCTTCACCCCAACTCAAACCGTCTCACTCAGACGCAACCTGTCCCCCCTATCCCCCTCCACCCTCTCCTCTGACATAATATCCACTCTACCTTTGAGTGACACCTTCTCTGCTATCCCCACAGAGATGGCAACCTCCACCCTCCTCTCAGCCCTTGCAACCTCCTTCGACAAGCTCTGTCCCCTCGTTGAGAAACCTGCCCGCCGTTCTCCACCCAGTCCATGGCTGACGGATGCAGTGAGAGAACAAAGACAGGTCCTGAGAGCGGCTGAGAGGAAGTATAGAAAGTCACGCCTCACTGCTGACATCGACACATATCACAACCTCTTGTTAACATTCTCCAAAACCATTACTAATGCCAAAGCTTCTTTCTTTCACCATAGGATCGAGGCCTCTGCCAAGAATCTTCGCAAACTGCATGCTACCATGTCCTCCCTCCGCCCCCCCCCCCCCCCCCCACCCCCTCCTCCCTCATCTTTTTCTGCCGAAGACTTTGCAATCTTCTTTAAGGAAAAAGTGGAGAACATCCGCAGCTCTTTCTCCCAACCCCCACCCATTCCAAACACTGAATCGAGAACCTCATCCTTCACTCTGTCATCTTTCTCTCCCATTACAGAAGCCAAGACCCTGACACTGGTAACGTCGAACCGTCCGACTACATGCCAGCTGGACCAGCTACCCTCCACACTCCTCCAGACCATAGCACCGGACATCCTCCCATTCCTAACTGCAACCATCAACTCCTCACTCAACTCGGGGGTGGTCCCCACCTCCCTAAAACAAGCCAGAGTCACGCCCCTCATAAAAAAACCAACCCTGAACCCCACCGTCATAGGCAACTATCGTCCTGTCTCTCTTCTCTCCTTCCTTTCTAAAACACTTGAACGTGCTGTATCCAACCAACTTACTGCTTATCTCTTACAGAATGACCTCCTAGACCCCAATCAGTCTGGCTTCCGGACTGGCCACTCCACAGAAATGGCCCTCATTCCGGTCACAGAGGCACTTCACTTAGCAAAAGCGAAAGGCCTCTCCTCTGTCCTGATTCTCCTAGATCTATCTGCAGCCTTCGACACAGTCAACCATCAGATCCTCCTCGCGGCCCTCGCAGGAATGGGAGTGGCTGAATCTGCGCTGACATGGCTGACACCATACCTCAACGACTGCTCCTACCAAGTGTCATGGAGAGGGACTCTGTCGGCCACCCGCCCCCTGCGGACGGGTGTCCCTCAGGGCTCGGTCCCAGGACCCCTTCTCTTCTCCCTCTACACTAAATCACTGGGTAACATTATCACGTCTCATGGCTTCTCATATCATTGTTATGCCGATGATACTCAACTCTTCCTCTCCTTCCCTCCCTCAGATATCCACGTCTCTGAGCGGATCTCGGCCTGTCTGTCTGACATCTCCGCCTGGATGACGACCAACCACCTCAAACTGAACCTAAGCAAAACATAATTGCTCCACCTGCCGGCCAAATCCTCCCCCCTGACCGACCTCTCCATCACAGTCGAGAATGCAGCTGTGACTGCGTCCCTGACCACCAAGAACCTTGGTGTTGTCCTCGACGACCAGTTGAACTTCTCTGCTCACATCGCAGCGACAACCAGAACCTGCAGATTCCTCCTGAGCAACGTCAGAAGGATCTGCCCCTTCCTCACAAAAGAAGCCACCCAACTCCTCGTCCAATCAACAGTCATCTCCCGCCTCGACTACTGCAATGCACTGCTAGCTGGCCTCCCGGCCACTGCCACCAAGCCTATTCAACTCGTTCAAAACGCAGCGGCCCGCTTGATCTCAAACCTACCGAAGTCGGCCCATGTCACCCCACTTCTTAGGGACCTGCACTGGCTCCCCATTGCTGCACGTATCCGCTTCAAGGCCCTCGACCTAGCATACCGTGCGGCAAAGGGAACCGCTCCTGCCTACCTCCGGTCAATGGTCTCTAACTACACACCCTCAAGACCCCTACGCTCTGCATCTTCTGGCCGCCTCAGACCTACTCCTATCCAAGCTCCGGGAGGGTCATCAAAGAGAAGCCGCCTATTCTCAGTCCTTGCCCCACAATGGTGGAATGAACTACCCACCCCAGTTAGGACAGCCGAATCCCGTCCAATCTTTCGCCGTCCACTAAAGACGCACTTCTTCAACCATTATCTGAAATAATAATAAAAAAATAAAAAAAATAAAAAATAAAATCTAACCCTAACTAACCTTACTGTCATGCACTTGTCCTAATAAACTAACCTACACTGTAACACGCAACACTTTGATGAATATTGTTACTCAGCTGATAGAGTTGTACCCTTCCTGATGACCATGTCGTACAGAACTTGTAAGTCGCTTTGGATAAAAGCGTCAGCTAAATGACTAAATGTAAATGTAAATGTTATGGAATGAATGAGATACAAAAAACATTTTATAAAAAAATTTTAATACATTTTGAGTTAATTTTCATAACGCGATAATTTGCTGTGTAATTAATTAATCTAATTAACGCGATAAACTGACAGCCCTAATATATATATATATTTTTTTTTGGGTGTCATTCCGTTTTGGGCTGTGGGGGGTGCTTAATGTCTGAAGAAGTCCACTGAAGGCTTCTTGTCCTCTGCGAAAGCATGCAATTGGTCCACTGATGGATACATCTAGATATGTCTAGTGTGTGTATTGTTTATTGTTTATTAGCAAAGGATCCCCATTAGCTGACTAGTCTTCCTGGGGTGTGAAATCCTATTTCAGTGCCTCTGTGCCCGTTTTCTTAGGCAGTTAGCCTCGTTGGTATGCGCGCCATTAGCGTTAGCCACGCTTCTAGGCCTCTTTGCTTTTGGAAAGAATGATTTATATAAAAAAATAAATGTATAAAAAAAAAATTATAATCGTTTTAATAAATGTTTTTATTTGACTAAGAGGTTGGCAGTCGACTACGGCTCCTTTCGATCGATTAGTCGACTATTCGACTATTCGAGGTCAGCCCTAGTTCAATATGTTGTAAACTATGTGGGGGAAGCAACAGATTTGCAAGCGTGAGAAATTATCTCATTTGATGAAGCATCTGACAGGCAGCGCGACAATGTGACACGCTGACAGGGAAGGATGTAAACAAAACAACAGAAACTGATCTAAGATCAGGGCAAACACCACGGTAACTCCCCTACATGTATCTGACCATTCCTTCATATCCTTCTCACTAACTCTCATGCTTAACCGAAAGGTCTTCACCCCAACTCAAAACATCTCACTCAGACGCAACCTGTCCCCCCTATCCCCCTCCACCCTCTCCTCTGACATAATATCCACTCTACCTTTGAGTGACACCTTCTCTGCTATCCCCACAGAGATGGCAACCTCCACCCTCCTCTCAGCCCTTGCAACCTCCTTCGACAAGCTCTGTCCCCTCGTTGAGAAACCTGCCCGCCGTTCTCCACCCAGTCCATGGCTGACGGATGCAGTGAGAGAACAAAGACAGGTCCTGAGAGCGGCTGAGAGGAAGTATAGAAAGTCACGCCTCACTGCTGACATCGACACATATCACAACCTCTTGTTAACATTCTCCAAAACCATTACTAATGCCAAAGCTTAAACAAAACAACAGAAACTGATCTAAGATCAGGGCAAACACTACCCGTGAGTGGAGAAGGTCTGAAGAAGCTGTGGGCAGTGGCGGACTGGCCATCGGGACGTTCGGGACGAATCCCGATGGGCCGGAACCAAAGTGGGCTGGTCAAAAAAAAAAAAAAAAAAATTAATTTTTTTTTTTTTTACTTTTTTTGTTTTTAACTTTTTTTTTTGGGCCAGTGTGTGGGCCAGTGTGTGGGCCACTAATGTGGGCCGGTGTGTGGGCCAGTGTGTGGGCCAGTGTGTGGGCCAGTGTGTGAGTCGGTGTGTGGGCCACTAATGTGGGCCGGTGTGTGGGCCGGTGTGTGGGCCAGTGTGTGAGTCGGTGTGTGGGCCACTAATGTGGGCCAGTCTGTGGGCCGGTGTGTGGGCCAGTGTGTGAGTCGGTGTGTGGGCCACTAATGTGGGCCAGTGTGTGGGCCGGTGTGTGGGCCAGTGTGTGAGTCGGTGTGTGGGCCAGTGTGTGGGCCAGTGTGTGGGCCGGTGTGTGGGCCAGTATGTGGGACGGTGTGTGGGCCGGTGTGTGGGCCAGTATGTGGGCCAGTCTGTGGGCCGGTGTGTGGGCCGGTGTGTGAGTCGGTGTGTGGGCCAGTGTGTGAGTCGGTGTGTGGGCCACTAATGTGGGCCAGTCTGTGGGCCAGTGTGTGGGCCAGTGTGTGAGTCGGTGTGTGGGCCACTAATGTGGGCCAGTGTGTGGGCCGGTGTGTGGGCCAGTGTGTGAGTCGGTGTGTGGGCCGGTGTGTGGGCCAGTGTGTGGGCCAGTATGTGGGACGGTGTGTGGGCCGGTGTGTGGGCCAGTATGTGGGCCAGTCTGTGGGCCGGTGTGTGGGCCGGTGTGTGAGTCGGTGTGTGGGCCACTAATGTGGGCCAGTGTGTGTGCCGGTGTGTGGGCCAGTGTGTGAGTCGGTGTGTGGGCCGGTGTGTGGGCCGGTGTGTGGGCCGGTGTGTGGGCCGGTGTGTGGGCCGGTGTGTGGGCCGGTATGTGGGCCAGTCTGTGGGCCGGTGTGTGGGCCACTAATGTGGGGCAGTATGTGGGCCGGTGTGTGGGCCGGTGTGTGGGCCAGTGTGTGGGCCGGTGTGTGGGCCAGTGTGTGGGCCAGTGTGTGGGCCGGTGTAGTGTGTGGGCCAGTGTGTGGGCCGTATGTGGGCCGGTGTGTGGGCCATTATGTGGGCCGGTGTGTGGGCCAGTGTGTGGGCCTGCAATAAAACAATAAACAAGTTGCATAAACTAAATCAGATAAAAAATGATCACAGTTCTGGTTTGCCTTAAGATGCAGTTTAAGATGGGTCTTGAACATGGAGTATGTAGGGCACTCTCTAATCACAACTGGTAGGCTATTCCAGTAGTTATCACTTTTAACAGAGAACACAGTTTTTGCAATGGTAGTATACCGAAAAGGCACCTTACAGTCCCCTCTACTGATGGCCCTGGTGGTAATGCCAGTGTCTGCTTTCTGTTGGATGAACTCATTCAATGGGGGAGGGGCAAGTCCATGCAGAACCTTGTACATGAAGCAAGTATATTTGAAAACTTGGAAATTCTCGAAACTTAGCATGTTATGTTTTTCTAAAACATACAGTGATGAAATGAAATTGGTTTCCTATCAAATACTTTTATGGCTTTTTTGTAGAGTAATTCTATTGGTGTAAGAGTAGTGACATATGAAAGAGACCAGTTGATAAAACAGTACTCGATGTGTGATAAAATCATTGAATGCAGAAACATCCCAGGTGGCCAGCATACTCGGCCCAATTCCGGCTACCGGTCGGCACACTCGGCATATGTCCGGCACGGCACGCCAACGATGAGCCGGATCTGGCGCGGTAATGGTTGCCGGGGCAGAGCCGACTCGCGCTCGCCAAAGATAAACCGGCTCTGGCCCGGCAATGGTTGCCGGGGCGGAGCCGACTCGCGCTCGCCAAAGATAAACCGGCTCTGGCCCGGCAATGGTTGCCGGGGCGGAGCCGACTCGGGCTCGCCAAAGATAAACCGGCTCTGGCCCGGCAATGGTTGCCGGGGCTGAGCCGACTCGGGCTCGCCAAAGATAAACCGGCTCTGGCCCGGCAATGGTTGCCGGGGCTGAGCCGACTCGGGCTCGCCAAAGATAAACCGGCTCTGGCCCGGCTCGGCTTGCCGTGCCAGAGCCGACTCGGGCTCGCCAAAGATAAACCGGCTCTGGCCCGGCTCGGCTTGCCTGGTATTTTGGAATTGTAAATGCTCTGTCATGTTTTTTGAAAAAAATTTGGTTGAAAATTCCAGATCAGCACACAATCAAACTACAACTAAATTTTGATGGGCTCCCTATTTTTAAGAGTTCAAGTCTCCAGTTCTGGCCAATTTTGGGCTTAGTGCAGGGATTTGGTGTAAACAAACCTTGCTTGATTGCCTTGTTTGGTGGAAAATCGAAACCACAACCTCTGGTAGAATACTTGAGAGATCTAGTGACGGAGATAAAATCTGTAGCGGCTGGCTTTCCTTTTAAAGGAAAAACACTGTTCATAAAAATAACATCAGTAATGTGTGACGCTCCTGCACGGGCATACATAAAAGCCATAAAATCACACACTGGCTATGCAGGCTGTGACAAGTGCACAATACATGGGGTTCGTGTAGACAGTAGGATGACTTTTCCAGACAGCAAAAGCCCAGCTAGAACAGATGAGAGTTTCAGACTTCAGATGGATGAGGAACATCACAGAAATGTCTCCCCACTTACTGAGACTTACATTGGAATGGTGTCTATGTTTCCTCATGATTACATGCATCTTGTCTGCCTTGGAGTCACAAAAAAGATCCTAGAGCTGTGGGCAGGCAGCAAGGGCCGTCTTAAGTGCCGCTTGCCATCCAGGAAAGTAAATCAGTTGTCTGAAACACTTTTGTCTTTCAAGTGTCACATGCCCAAAGAATTTGCTAGAAAGCCCAGATCTCTTGAAGAGAGACATAGATGGAAGGCAACTGAATATCGACAATTTCTATTGTATACTGGGCCAGTTGCTCTACTTGATGTTCTGGACACAACAGTTTACAACAACTTCATGTTGTTGCATGTCGCCATAACCATATTGGCATGTCCAAAGTGGTGTGTGGTCTACAATGATTTTGCAAAAACCTTGCTGCTGTCTTTTGTTGAACACTTTGGACAGCTTTATGGCAGAGAAAATCTGGTCTACAATGTGCACGGCCTTACACATCTCAGCGATGATGTAAAAGAACATGGCCACTGTTTGGACAACATCTCTGGGTTTCCCTTCGAGAACTACCTTGGCCAAATAAAGAAAATGATCCGCAGCCCTCAGTTCCCAGTTGCACAAGTTGTGAGGCGAATGTCAGAGTTGGAAAATGCAGCTTGTAATCGAGATGCACCAAATGAAACCAAACTCATAAAGCCACACAGTGATGGTCCACTGCCATCAGACATCACATGTCCAGTCATGCAGTACAAAGAAGCAAGTCTTCCAGACTTCTGTGTCAAGGTATTGACAGGCGATAACTGCATATGTTATAACGGAAGAGTAGGCTTAGTCCGCAATATCATTGTGGTTGATGGGGCTCTATATTTGGTGTATAATGAGTTTAGTCATTCTTCCAACTTCTTCGACTACCCGATAAACTCTTCTGAACTGGGAGTATTCCTTCTCACAGACTTGTCCCAGGAACTAAAATGCATTAAGATGGATGCGACTGTGACAAAATATGTACTCCTTCCACTCAGGGACACATTTGTAGGCATTCCATTACTCCATTTGTCATAACCAGGGGTGTACATACACCAAAAGCCAGTGGACACCCCCACTAAACCAGTTTCTCATTAAAAATATGCTGTATAAAGTTGTCTATAAACACTTAATATTTCATTATGGTATGTGTTGTGAAGGGCCAGATTAAAACTGAGAATCTACCTTTATTGTTTGATATACTTTGTATATTATTTATATATACACGGAATATCCCTTTACCTGCGTTCAAACCAGAGTAATATTCGCTCTCCTTATTGGACAGCGCCCCTAGGCGCCACCTCGCAAGCCCCCAACGGCAGGTTCAAAGACAAGTTCAGGCATGTCAGAACATGCCCGGAGACAGCGTATTGATACCAGACAAAGATTGCGGTTTGGGACTAGGTAATCACTTAAGTATATATACAGCGCAAGGTGCGCACAGCAGCAGTTCGTCTACGCAAGCAGTGTGACAAGTTCGTCTAAAGTCTGTCTGTGGTCGGTAACAGTGAAGTGAGCAACCGTGCGTCTAACAGAGCGTTGAGAGCCATGTGCGAATAGAATAGTAAAGTGTCACGAGTTTAATGCAGTAACGTCAAGTTCAACCTAATCTGATGTGAAGTAAATAGTCGTTCATTTATTGTATATCGTGCGGCCACAGTTCGTTCATGTGTAGCATTACCCAGCGGTTCGTCGTGTTTTAGCTAGTGTACCTTATCCAGGCTGTGTGGCCTAAATACGTGCCCACACCCGAGGAGGCCTAGACGGAGAACCGTTGGACATGTGCACAGGATTGGACAACGTCGGCGATTGCAGAACCATTACCGGTTGGATTATATTGATTTGGAACGTTTTTTGTCTGGCCAGTAATTAAAGTACATAACTAGCAGTGGTTTAATCTATCACAATCTTTAATACAGTCAGGGTTTTGTAACCCCTCAGTTACAGTATGTATTAAGCTTGCCAAGTTGGGCAGTATACATTTTTTTCATACCTTTCTGACATCACACCCCTGTATATTCATCAAAGGCATAACATGCGCAACATATAATCTAACTAGTGCCCAATGAATGTATCTGGGAGATTTTTTTTAAATTAATTCCGTTGTCAAGGGCAGTGGCTAGTTCTAGCGGAAGCCGAACTAGAATGGAGAAGTAAGACAACTCCTTCCCTCCACTAGTCTGAGGGTCCACCTTGGGCAAGTGTTAGTACCCCCTTTAGCCTCCCTACCTAGGCCTACAGGGTGCCGCACTGCCTTGTGTGTGTGCGTAGGGATACGCAAAGGCTAAGGGAGAAAACCCTGAAAGAAAACCACACTGCCTTGTGTGTAATAGGCAAAGGCTAGGTCCAAGGGATTGAAAAAATATCAGTATCATCATGTGATCCACGTGAATCCACGTACATTTCCGTGCCAATTCATATTTAAAGTATACAGACATGAATGGTATCAATCTCCTCAACTCTGGTCAAGAAAGCAAATACGCATATTACCCAAAATGTTGAACTATTCCTTTAGAAGATTAAGAAACCATATAATAATAAAGCAAAACTTACTCAGGACAACATCTTTAATTGCAAGTGGCTCGAAGTGCTTGCCATTTGCCCCACGCCAGTTAATTTTCTTGGCCAGCTGGTTTGTCACTAGTTTCGCCAAAGTCTGTCTGTGGTCGGTAACAGTGAAGTGAGCAACCGTGCGTCTAACAGAGCGTTGAGAGCCATGTGCGAATAGAATAGTAAAGTGTCACGAGTTTAATGCAGTAACGTCAAGTTCGACCTAATCTAATGTGAAGTAAATAGTCGTTCATTTATTGTATATCGTGCGGCCACAGTTCGTTCATGTGTAGCATTACCCAGCGGTTCGTCGTGTTTTAGCTAGTGTACCTTATCCAGGCTGTGTGGCCTAAATACGTGCCCACACCCGAGGAGGCCTAGACGGAGAACCGTTGGACATGTGCACAGGATTGGACAACGTCGGCGATTGCAGAACCATTACCGGTTGGATTATATTGATTTGGAACGTTTTTTGTCTGGCCAGTAATTAAAGTACATAACTAGCAGTGGTTTAATCTATCGCAATCTCGAAGGCCTGCTTGCCATTTGCCCCACGCCAGTTAATTTTCTTGGCCAGCTGGTTTGTCACTAGTTTCGCCATAGTCCTCCAAACAGTTTCTTTAACAGTCAATCCCCCAGCCATCGCCAAGTAAAGGATCTGAAAGACAAACATTTTTAGTTTCCTCTACACTTCATTCAGGAGTGGTGGACCAAGAACATACCACCATAGGTAGACAATTGGAAACTGATCATATTCATGATAGCAAAAAAAAGAAGAAAAAGCATAAGGCCTAGTGCGTCGAAGTAGCCCTAATCATGATCAAGTAACCAAATATATAATAAATAAGGGCCATAGGTCAAAAGTCTCAGCAAATGTCAATTCCTCAAATATACATTTTTCCTTATAAACATCCTCCTGTGCAATGCGCTCATCAAGGGTTCTCAGGTCATCCAGGGTGGAAAGTGGTAACATCGTAAATGGAAGGTCATCTGGGACGGTTGCTCCACCATTTTTTAGCAGTAAGGTGTGCATTTCCTTTATTATTTGATTAGTCGTTGCCACAGTAGTTAAAATCTACGTAAAGGATCTGAAAGACAAAATTGTTTAGTTAAATGCCCTTGAGGTTGCTCATCCTCATCGTCACTTGAGAGCAATCTTTTTGTGCCTCTATTGAACAAAAGTACTAGTGTTGGCCATTTCATAATGTACAAACAGTACTAACTAAGTCTCTGCTTCAGAAAGGTTTAGCCCAATAAGTACACATATCATCTAATGAAATATTAAGTGTTTTATAGACAACTTTATACAGCTAACTCTATACAGTTTAAAGGAACACGCCAACATTTTGGAAAATTCGCTCAGTCTTAGCACAATGATAGCCTAGCTTAGCACAATGAATGGAAGCGGGCATGACTGGTTAGCCTAGGCATTGTCCAACTAACACCTCTCCCGACGGCTACCCAGTCATGTCCGCTTCCATTCATTGTGCTAGGCTAACATGCAGCTTAGCTAGGCTAGTTCACTACAGTCAGAAAATATACAATGGCTACCCAGTCATGTCCGCTTCCATTCATTGTGCTAGGCTAACATGCAGCTTAGCTAGGCTAGCCTAGTTCACTACAGTCAGGAAATATACAATCAAAATACAACTCCCAAACGTTCATGTAAACATATTTGTGACCTGTGTATTTACCACGTCTCCCAGTTACACAAGTCACACGAGTCTCCCAGTCACACAAGTCTCCCAGTCACACAAGTCTCCCAGTCACACAAGTCTCCCAGTCACACAAGTCTCAGTCACACAAGTCTCCAAGTGACACAAGTCACACAAGTCTCCCAGACACACAAGTCTCCCAGTCACACAAGTCTCCCAGACACACAAGTCTCCAAGTCACAGAAGTCTCCCAGTCACACAAGTCTCCCAGTCACACAAGTCACCAAGTCACTTGTGTGACTGGGAGACTTGTGTGACTTGGAGACTCTTGTGACTTGGAGACTCTTGTGACTTGGAGACTCTTGTGACTTGGAGACTTGTGTGACTTGGAGACTCTTGTGACTTGGAGACTCTTGTGACTTGGAGACTTGTGTGACTTGGAGACTTGTGTGACTTGGAGACTCTTGTGACTTGGAGACTCTTGTGACTTGGAGACTTGTGTGACTTGGAGACTTGTGTGACTTGGAGACTCTTGTGACTTGGAGACTCTTGTGACTTGGAGACTCTTGTGACTTGGAGACTTGTGTGACTTGGAGACTCTTGTGACTTGGAGACTCTTGTGACTTGGAGACTTGTGTGACTTGGAGACTTGTGTGACTTGGAGACTCTTGTGACTTGGAGACTCTTGTGACTTGGAGACTCTTGTGACTTGGAGACTTGTGTGACTTGGAGACTCTTGTGACTTGGAGACTCTTGTGACTTGGAGACTTGTGTGACTTGGAGACTCTTGTGACTTGGAGACTCTTGTGACTTGGAGACTTGTGTGACTTGGAGACTTGTGTGACTGGGAGACTTGTGTGACTTGGAGACTCTTGTGACTTGGAGACTTGTGTGACTTGGAGACTTGTGTGACTGGAAGACTTGTGTGACTGGGAGACTTGTGTGACTGGGAGACTTGTGTGACTTGGAGACTCTTGTGACTTGGAGACTCTTGTGACTTGGAGACTTGTGTGACTGGGAGACTTGTGTGACTGGGAGACTTGTGTGACTGGGAGACTTGTGTGACTGGAAGACTTGTGTGACTGGGAGACTTGTGTGACTTGGAGACTTGTGTGACTTGGAGACTCTTGTGACTTGGAGACTTGTGTGACTTGGAGACTTGTGTGACTTGGAGACTTGTGTGACTGGGAGACTTGTGTGACTTGGAGACTCCTGTGACTTGGAGACTTGTGTGACTGGGAGACTTGTGTGACTTGGAGACTTGTGTGACTGGGAGACTTGTGTGACTGGGAGACTTGTGTGACTGGGAGACTCGTGTGACTTGTGTGACTTGGAGACTTGTGTGACTGAGACTCATGTGACTGGGAGACTTGTGTGACTGGGAGACTTGTGTGACTGGGAGACTTGTGTGACTGGGAGACTCGTGTGACTTGTGTGACTGGGATACGTGGTAAATACACAGGTCACAACATGCTTACAGGAACGTTTGGGAGTTGTTGGAGATAATTAAGTTAAGGAGTTGTTGTTAAGATAATGTTCCACATTGTGGACTTTGTGTGTGAGGAAGAAAATGGAGCGAATGATAAGACTGAGGTGGTTCCAGCTTCATGGGTGGCTGATGACAAATGCTACTGGCCTCCGTATGAATCCAGGGATCACTGCAACTTGGCAGTATCACGAGCACAACAACAGTCAGTTGTTTCCTGACTGTAGTGAACTAGGCAATGTCGGTTCTGGGGGGGGGGGGGCCTTGTGTTTTCCAAGTGTTTGGGAGCGTTTCATGAAATCTTCTCTCTATTGCCTAATTTCCACCAACCGCTGGTATTGGCTCTACTCGCCTTTTTTTTTATTTTTTTTTATGGGGCTCGTTGGAATTATTTAAGAAATGGAGTGGATTACTGTTTCAGCAGCGCCATGGATTCTCTTCATACAGTGCAGGACTGCAATTGACACTGCGAGGGGACAGTGTAGCAAAGCTAAAGTGAAGCTAATGCTTCAGGAACTGAATGGAGCTTTGAGTGACCGGTGCTGTTTCTAGCAGAAGACTGTATTTGGATGTAAGAGCAGGACATCACCGCAGCTGGATTCATCCAACATTCACAGCTGGAGAGCGGACGGCCGTGCATGTTGAGAAGATTGCTGTGGCAGCAAAAATGGTCCATGAGCCAGAGTACAACAGCAAATTGATGTATGTTTGCCAATCTGCTACCAGCCCATATTATGCTACTGTTTACACATATATAATAAAAAAAAATAGTCCTATAATATATTAAATTATTGTAAAGTTTAAATTCTTATAGTTGCATATTCTTTTTCAATCCCTTTCTGTTAAGATAATGTTCCACATTGTGGACTTTGTGGGTGAAAATGGAGCCAATGATGAGACGGAGCTGGTTCCAGCTTCATGGGTGGTTGATGACAAGTGCTACTGGCCTCCGTTTGAATCCAGGAATCGCTGCAACGTTGCAGTTACACGACAAGAACTTCCAGAGGCATCCTGGAGAACGTATACTTCGAGGATCAGGGCAACTAAAAGTATGATTTTATATTTACATTTAGTCATTTAGCTGACGCTTTTATCCAAAGCGACTTACAAGTTCTGTACGACAAGTCATCAGGAAGGTGAAGGGCAACACTCTATCAGCTGACTAACAATGTTCATCAAAGTGTTGAGTGCTACAGTGTAGGTTAGTTTATTAGGACAAGTGCAATTTATTTAATGATTTAATTAATTGTTTATTTAATTGTTACAAATACCAACCACAACTGGCATTAGATTTACTTAATGAATTGCATTAATGATACATTTTTTTTTAATCCCAGATACATTTAGTGAGGCACGGATGCTGCTCCCGAGGGCAATGCAGACGTCTGACCTTCAGACTGATGATGAGGAGGACACACGTCCATCGCATAAAAAAAGGAAGAGAAGGTAATAAATTGAATACACTCTAATACATAAATTAGGTACAGTAGTAACCTAGGCACACAGCCGCTTCCCTATTTTTTATTTTTTTTTATTGGTCTTTTTCCCCCTCCATTTTCCTCCAATTTTCTCCCATCCCAATGTTAGTCGTATGCCAATTCCCAGTCCCTTCCTGGTCACAGTCAGATAATCTGGGAGAGTGGAGGCTACCACGTGCTTCCTCCGACACACGTCCAGCCAATCACTGCTTCTTTTCACCTGGCAGCGCGGATTCTTATCGAGGGGGCGTAGCGTGTGGGAGGACCACACTATCCCCCTCGAGTCCTATCCGCGCTTAGCAGGCACCCCGACCGAACTGTAGGAGTCGCTGTTTACAACGACCCGGACCCACCCCGCCAGCTTCTCCCACCCTCTAATACAGCCAATTGTATTAGTGCAGACGGCCAGCCAAGCTGGTGACAACCCCGGAGCTGTGAGCTGGATTCGAACAGGCGAATCCAGCTCACAGCTCCGGGGTTGGTGACGAACGCAATCTCCGCTCGGCCACCTAACCGCCCCCCGCTTCCCTATTTTTAATGTGGAGTGTACCCAGATGGTTCTGTGAAACAAACCATCTGGCAGCATCAGGTTAAAGGGGAACTCCAACATTTTGGGAAATTAGCTTATTTAACATCTTCCCTGGAGTTAGACAAGAAGATACATACCTTTTTTGTCTCTGTGCGTGCATTTTAGCTTTGGGAATAGACGCTCCGTTAGCATAGCTTAGCTTCATCACTGGAAGTGAGTAGGGGCCGGAGCCTTACAGTGCCTTACAGTGTATTGCAAGGTCTGACATTGACCAAACTTGATATGCATGACCTTGGTGGGCTCTAGGTCAACTCCTGAAAAGGGGGTCAATGTCAGACTTTGCAATCAAAAGTTAGGGGGCTAATAACCCTTGCCATAATTTCAGTGTGCCCCCTAACTTTTGATTGCAAGGTCTGACATTGACCCCCTTTTCAGGAGTTGACCTAGAGCCCACCAAGGTCATGCATATCAAGTTTGGTCAATGTCAGACCTTACAATACACTGTAAGGCACTGTAAGGCTCCGGCCCCTACTCACTTCCAGTGATGAAGCTAAGCTATGCTAACGGAGTGTCTATTCCCAAAGCTAAAATGCACGCACAGAGACAAAAAAGGTATGTATCTTCTTGTCTAACTCCAGGGAAGATGTTAAATAAGCTAATTTCCCAAAATGTTGGAGTTTTCCTTTAACTCACCCACTTTATGGGTGAAAGGCAAAAGTTGTCTATAAAACACTTAATATTTCATTAGATGATATGTGTACTTATTGGGCTAAACCTTTCTGAAGCAGAGACTTAGTACTGTTTGTACATTATGAAATGGCCAACACTAGTACTTTTGTTCAATAGAGGCACAAAAAGATTGCTCTCAAGTGACGATGAGGATGAGCAACCTCAAGGGCATTTTCCCCCTGCACCGCAAATCGAATCGCCAATCCGTCCTACATCCCCCACACCTAGCGTGGCACCCCGTACCTGGCCCAGGCTAAGTCGTAAGTGTTTTACAGCAATTATTACTACACAGTAAATCTCAAGTGTTGCATATCTGTATTGAAAAATCCACTGTGGCACAGCCACACCGGTGATGACACCAGTGTACTGTCAATCTAACTAACTGTAACTGTCCCCTCCTACTTATTTTCTCTATATCGCCTAGCTGCCACCACACCTAGCCTGGCAACCCCTACCCGGCCCAGGCTAAGTCGTAAGTGTTTTACAGCAATTATTACTACACAGTAAATCTCAAGTGTTGCATATCTGTATTGAAAAATCCACTGTGGCACAGCCACACCGGTGATGACACCAGTGTACTGTCAATCTAACTAACTGTAACAGTCCCCTCCTACTTATTTTCTCTATATCGCCTAGCTGCCACCACACCTAGCCTGGCAACCCCTACCTGGCCCAGGCTAAGTCGTAAGTGTTTTACAGCAATTATTACTACACAGTAAATCTCAAGTGTTGCATATCTGTATTGAAAAATCCACTGTGGCACAGCCACACCGGTGATGACACCAGTGTACTGTCAATCTAACTAACTGTAACAGTCCCCTCCTACTTATTTTCTCTATATCGCCTAGCTGCCACCACACCTAGCCTGGCAACCCCTACCCGGCCCAGGCTAAGTCGTAAGTGTTTTACAGCAATTATTACTACACAGTAAATCTCAAGTGTTGCATATCTGTATTGAAAAATCCACTGTGGCACAGCCACACCGGTGATGACACCAGTGTACTGTCAATCTAACTAACTGTAACTGTCCCCTCCTACTTTTCTCTATCGCCAATCCGTCCTACAGCTCCCACACCTAGTGTGGCACCTCGTACCCGGCCCAGGCTAACCCAAAGCGACTGTGATCGTAAGTGTTCTACAGCAACTACTATACTACACAGTAAATCTCAAGTGTTGCATATCTGTATTGAAAAATCCACTGTGGCACAGCCACACCGGTGATGACACCAGTGTACTGTCAATCTAACTAACTGTAACTGTCCCCTCCTACTTTTCTCTATCGCCAATCCGTCCTACAGCTCCCACACCTAGTGTGGCACCTCGTACCCGGCCCAGGCTAACCCAAAGCGACTGTGATCGTAAGTGTTCTACAGCAACTACTATACTACACAGTAAATCTCAAGTGTTGCATATCTGTATTGAAAAATCCACTGTGGCACAGCCACACCGGTGATGACACCAGTGTACTGTCAATCTAACTAACTGTAACTGTCCCCTCCTACTTTTCTCTATCGCCAATCCGTCCTACAGCTCCCACACCTAGTGTGGCACCTCGTACCCGGCCCAGGCTAACCCAAAGCGACTGTGATCGTAAGTGTTCTACAGCAACTACTATACTACACAGTAAATCTCAAGTGTTGCATATCTGTATTGAAAAATCCACTGTGGCACAGCCACACCGGTGATGACACCAGTGTACTGTCAATCTAACTAACTGTAACTGTCCCCTCCTACTTTTCTCTATCGCCAATCCGTCCTACAGCTCCCACACCTAGTGTGGCACCTCGTACCCGGCCCAGGCTAACCCAAAGCGACTGTGATCGTAAGTGTTCTACAGCAACTACTATACTATACTACACAGTAAATCTCAAGTGTTGCATATCTGTATTGAAAAATCCACTGTAGCACAGCCACACCGGTGATGACACCAGTGTACTGTCAATCTAACTAACTGTAACTGTCCCCTCCTACTTTTCTCTATCGCCAATCCGTCCTACAGCTCCCACACCTAGTGTGGCACCTCGTACCCGGCCCAGGCTAACCCAAAGCGACTGTGATCGTAAGTGTTCTACAGCAACTACTACACAGTACATCTCATTCAAAGTGTTGCATCTGGGGGGGTGAGACCTTGACACGAAATAGGGAACCATGACTCAAGACAATGGATATTTGTGTCTCAGTTCAGAACCGTTAGTTTACCACAGTTCTGCACCCAATTTCCCTATGTAATATGGTTTTTGTGACATTTTAGATATGCTTACTTTTGGTTAGGCCTCCAAATTAAGATAATCTGGACTGGATACATTCTTTAAAACCTGTCAGATTTTCTGATTTATATGTAGACCGGTTTGAGTTTATTGTGTAGTGATGTTACTGTGTTTCCAAATCTCAGATATTAACTTGTTAAGTGTGTTTGTTTTTTACAGCTATTCTCCATGAGATTTTAACTACTGTGGCAACGACTAATCAAATGATAAAGGAAATGCACACCTTAATGCTAAAAAATGGTGCAGCAGGAACCGTCCCAGATGGCCTTCCATTTACTATGTTACCACTTTCCACCCTGGATGACCTGAGAACCCTTGATGACCGCATTGCACAGGAGGATGTTTATAAGGACAAATTGGTAGGTGAAAATGTATATTTGAGGAATTGACATTTGCTGAGACTTTTGACCTATGGCCCTTTTTTTTTAATCTACTTTTTTTCTCCCATTCTATTTATTATTATATATTTGGTTACTTGATCATGATTAGGGCTACTTCTACGCACTAGGCCTTATGCTTTTTCTTCTTTTTTTTGCTATCATGAATATGATCAGTTTCCAATTGTCTACCTATGGTGGTATGTTCTTGGTCCACCACTCCTGAGTAGAGGAAACTAAACAATTTTGTCTTTCAGATCCTTCACTTGGCGATGGCTGGGGGATTGACTGTTAAAGAAACTGTTTGGCGGACTATGGCGAAACTAGTGACAAACCAGCTGGCCAAGAAAATTAACTGGCGTGGGGCAAATGGCAAGCAGGCCTTCGAGCCACTTGCAATGAAAGATGTTGTACTGAGTAAGTTTTGCTTTATTATTATATGGTTTCTTAATCTTCTAAAGGAATAGTTCAACATTTTGGGTAATATGCGTATTTGCTTTCTTGACCAGAGTTGAGGAGATTGATACCATTCATGTCTGTATACTTTAAATATGAATTGGCACGGAAATGTACGTGGATTCACGTGGATCACATTTTCAGGCCGGAAAAATCACATCCTTGATTTATTTGAGTTTTGAGCCGATGTAAATCTAATGCCTTCATCACTGACCGACTCTCAAAACACTTATAGTTGGATGAGTATCAAGAAAGCATTAAAAAAAAAAGTTAATGGAAGTTTCTTATGATAGGGCTTCACCTGTCCCATTTTTTGTCTTTTTTTAGGGGCCGTGAGACTCAATGCGGGCACTAAAAGTGCATCTGATGCAGATGTAGAGCGCTATACTAAAAGGTGGCTTCAGCTCTCGGCAGATAGAGATGGAGGAAGGAGAGATCGGGCCTTGAGACAATTAGCAGTTCCTTAATTCTTAGTAAGTTGTGGTCTGTCTGTCTGTCTGTCTACGTTTACATACTTACTGAATGTTGAAGTCATTAAAACTACATTTTAACCACTCCACAGATTTCATGTTGGCAAACTAGTGTTTGCAAGTCAGGACATCTATACTTTGTGCATGACACAAATAATCTTTCCAATAATTGTTGATTTATCACAGTGAAGACTGTATTGAAAACTCCACCCTGGTGACACCAGTGTACCGCTCTGTAGAAACATCAAACTCTCAAGCATGAGGTACAGAAGCCAACCTAGACATAACCAAGAAGCAGATGGAGAAATGTCACCACGTGCACCTTCATTCTCAAAATCGACTTGAGAGCGAAAGAGTCCATTAGTCCAACTGCAGCCCTTCGCAGTAGGCAAGACTAGAGGAGGCGGTTACAGGTGTTGCACAATCTGGTTGCAAAGAAGAAAAGATAAGGTCCTATCCGTTAGTGTTTGAGCCAGGATGACTTGGGAGGGGTCCGATGACCCGGCCCCTTCAAATTTAGGGGGACACTGAGATATTTGATGCATTTTCTTTGTCCCTTTCCTCTCCCACCTTCCTCTTCCCTGGGAACAGTTCAATCTATACAAATAAAATGTGTTCATTCATTCAAATGGAGTGTTTATAATATATAAATAAAATAATATCATTTCGAAGATTTTCATGTTTTTTTCTTAAGGCACAATCACATCCCTGAACTAACTATCTGTCCCCTCCCCCTACTTTTCTCTATCTATCTTTCTATCTATCCAGGAGCGGGAAATCAAACCGGGAACCTCCGGATAAAGACGACTGCTCTACCGACCAAACCACTGTCGTATACACATGCAAACACACAGTAAATCCCCCAGCCATCCCTAAGTAAAGGATCTGAAAGACAAAATTGTTTCCTCTACACCATAGGTAGACAACATTTTGAACTGATCATATTCATGCTTACAGTCTTCTCCAGAGAGAGACAATTAAGAAGATGTATACCAGTCTCGTATCTGTGCATTGAGTAGAAATCTATCTGGCTTAGCACAATGAATGGAAGCGGACATGACTGTGTATAGCCTTCGGGAGAGGTGTTAGTTGGACAATGCCTAGGCTAACCAGTCATGCCCGCTTCCATTCATTGTACTAAGCTAGGCTAACATGCAGCCAGATAGCTTTCTACTCGACGCACAGAGAGGAGACTGGTATCTATCTTCTTGTCTCTCTCTGGAGAAGACTGCTAATTTCACAAAATGTTGGGAGTTTTAAGTGAAAGTATGGGTACCGTCTCAAAATTGTACTCAAGTAAAACACATGAGTAAAAGTCTCTACTAAAGTTTCTACTTTTAAATGTACTTAGTTAAAAGTACAAACATTTTTTCTGACTGTCTATTCTTCTGATAGCATGCAGTGTTTAATCAAAGATCCCCGCCTTCTATAGTCTTGCACAAGGACCAATCCGCACTACTCAAGTAAAGTACAAATGTACTTTTGACTAATTGCACTTCATTCTTTACACCCATGTTGCGTGTATGGACTATTTTATTTTGTTACATGTTTTGTTAATTATCTCTCAAGGCCTGTTTTATGGTACACATGTTGGGTATGGACTCTGGGAGAAGACTGTTATTGAGTTGTAACAATGATTATATATCTATAGTCTTGCACAAGGACCAATCCGCAAACCTAATACTACTCAAGTAAAGTACAAATGTACTTTTGACTAATTGCACTTCGTTCTTTACACCCATGTTGCGTGTATGGACTATTTTATTTTGTTACATGTAATTATCTCTCAAGGCCTGTTTTATGGTAATAAATGTTTACTAATGTTCACAGAGAGAGAGAATACATTATTCTATATGTATGTTGGTGTAGGTATATTTACATAATGAGCAATAATGGATATTCAAATGTTTATTTTTTATTTTTTTGAAGGTAGTAATTACCACCATAGGTAGAAAAAAATTGAAACTGATCATTCATGCTTATGTGCATTTGAGTAATCTATCTGTACATGATGTATTGTGATGTTGATTTTGATTAAAACCTCATTTTGGGTGTAATGGCCCAGTAAAGTCATGATATTTCATTTGCTAATAAATGTTTAAATATCTATTCAAGTTGTCATTTTTTACTGGAAAAAGTAGCATTGTTACTTTACTTGATATTTGAGCTTCACTGCAGAATGATGTATATTGTGTACAATATGCACATACATTGAGAATATATTTCAGTGAGGTAGGAGACGGCATGTAAACTTCTGAATTTTTCAATGAGGGACATGCCAATACTGAATTGGTAAAGGGAAGATATGTGGCATTGTATTACTAATCAACCATTTCCTACTGTATTTCCGGTAATGTACGGTCATAGGCAGATAGTGGAGTAGCTCTGGCAGATGGGTACACAGTAAATTCCGCTGACTCAAACTGAGTACATTTCACTCAAACTGAGTAAAATTTCTTTACTCAGTTTGAGTCAAATCTACTCTGCGTAATTTACTGTGTAGTACCAGTATTGCATTGGCAGTGTCGGCTAGGCTTCGGGCAACCAAACCTGGCCCAGCGTGTGTCGGTCGCATCTGGGCTGCTTTAGGCAACCGGACGTTCACCGCTTCCGGCAACCCCGGACATGGCCCAGTGTACTCGGGCCGGAATCGGCCAGTCAGTCATTGCCGCCTACTCGGCCGATCCGGACGTTCACCGCTTACGGCAACCCCGGACCTGGCCCAGTGTACTCGGGCTGGAATCGGCCAGTCAGTCATTGCCGCCTACTTGGCCGACTCTGGCAGCCGGACTTGGGCCGACTAATTTCTTCCGGCCTGCCGGATACAGGCCATTAATGGGCCGGAACTTTTTGGCCACCTGGGATCCTTGCAGCATTAACTGGCAGGCAGGGCCTGATCTGCCTGAAGTTTTCGATGTTAAACTTGACTGTGTTTGTCACTTTTTTCACATTACTTTTTGAAGGTCAATGTAGAGTCCAATGTGACCCCAAGATACTTGAATTAATGTACAATGTCCAGCTCCGCCTCTCCCAGAAACACATTAGAGTGAGTGACCTCTACTGGTGACTTTGTGAACATCATACACACTGTTTTCTTGGTGTTAAGTGAAAGACATGCTTTTGTTAGCCAGTCTTGAATGAGACATGAGACATCAGTGAATGAGATTCACGTTTCCTCCCAACCGCGAGTAGGCCTAGAAGCGCAGAAATGGAGAATGCAAAAAAAGAAAGGGTGGAGCTTAAAAAGCTAGAATTGCTAGTAAAAGACGCAGAACAATGTTCTAAAATTACAGACATGTTTAGTAGAGGAAGGGCTGGCGTTAGAGTAGCTGCTGCTGCTAATGATGATGAAGTTCAAGTGGAAGGAACCAACAGTAACATGACAGGTGTGTGCAGTAGCCTAGTGCATATTCTACTGTTGGTGTGTGCCGGTTCATGAGGGCTAGCTAGCCTATACTAGTTCTTGCAGTGATTTCAGTCATTCTATTACAAGACAATGTGCTTTCCGTATTCCTGATTCCTTACAGCACGTGGACGTAAATAGTCGTGACTCGTGACGTTTTTTCTCTGACTAAAAGTTTAGTTAGCAATGTTAGGACTAGTGCCCACCACAGCATCAGAAGCTAAAGTGCTAACCTAGAGAGCCAATCAGAACCTAGGACGGGCTGCAAATTAATTGGCTACTAATATTATAATAGTAAATACTAAAATAAAATACTATTATGTTCCCTTTAAAATGTTCATGTTGATATAATATTGGTAATCTAATTGATTGAATTGATTAGTTGCCATTTTACATGCTTAAATAAGATGTACCTTAGAATTCCCAACAGTTAGCCATGTTCTCGATTAGTCTCATCTACATGTTTGTAGATAACCACAGCTAACTAGCTTAAGCTAACAACTAGGTCAACTACTACCCCGTAGTTAAACAAATGTGATTGCATATAACAGCTAACTGCTACAGCTAAGTTGGTAGTTAGCCTATTCCATTAATGTTGAATGTATTTATGAAGGTTGTTGATGGTGGTTGGCGCTGAATAGCAGACATGATTCCGTCAGTCTGCCACAGGGAAGCTGTGTTTGCTGATGCTGCTCACAACCACCAGTAGCGTATGACTGTGTATGTATGTGTACTGTATGTGTGAGTGTGAATGCTTGATGGTTTCTGTGAAGCGCTTTGTGGAACAATGCTGATATACAGTTAAGAATGAGTAATTCGCTTTTGGTTTTTAAGAAAATGGTTTGTAAAGCAATTTTTGAAAACTACAAGGGTGAATAATACTGTTTTATTTGCTATTTTCTTTTAGAATACTGTTTTGGAGTCTTAATTTTTGTAATTTTTGTTAAGAATATAGGACAGGCATAGGCTATATAAGCATTGCTTCAGTCTGTACCTTCTCAGTCACTGTAAAATCAAATATTGTTAAATGATGGTGTATATTGTATTGTGTGAGATGATGACTGAATAATACTACTACTACTACTACTACTACTACTACTACTACTACTACTACTACTACTACTACTACTACTACTACTACTACTACTACTACTACTACTACTTTGGGTGTTTTCAAAAGGCTGAAAAACGCTGTATG
>NC_140166.1:144962471-144994035 GCF_963971535.1 Notolepis coatsorum | reverse complement strand
GGAAAAGTACTGTCGTCGCCGCGTCGGCCAATCAGAGAGCGTCTCCGAGAAATGCGGCTACGGAAAATATTGGCGCTGCTTGCTTAAATGATAATAGATCGCTTGGAAAAGCGCCCGACTTCCATCATAATACATCATATTTCAACGCACAGCGCGTTACGCACTGATTGGCTGCAACGGATACAGCGATGAAACCAGTGCACGGCGTGCACGCCCACTGTAAGCACTATTGCGTCTAGGCCGAGAGAAATGCGGCCGAGAGAAATGCGGCTACGGAACGTATTCTCTATAAGACAGTCACTTCCTGTTCATGGAAACAATTATTTATATTTGATATATTAACATTATATTGTGCATTATATAAACATGTTTATATTATTTATAGGGCTATAAAAAAAAATTGTGTGTGTGTGTGTGTGTGTGTGTGTGTGTGTGTGTGAGGTGTACTGGGGCAACATCATTTGTGTTCTGTGTGTTTGACCTCAATGACCTCCTGGCTGGGTTCCACTTAGACATTTAGGAGAGAGAGAGAGAGAGAGAGAGAGAGAGAGAGAGAGAGAGAGAGAGAGAGAGAGAGAGAGAGAGAGAGAGAGAGAGAGAGAGAGAGAGAGAGTGGGGGGAGAGAGAGAGAGAGAGAGACAGAGCATCACCTGTGTGTGTGTGTGTGTGTGTGTGTGTGTGTGTGTGTGTGTGTGTGTGTGTGTGTGTGTGTGTGTGTGTGTGTGTGTGTGTGTGTGTGTGTGTGTGTGTGTGTGTGTGTGTGTGTGTGTGTGTGTGTGTGTGTGTGTGTGTGTGTGTGCGCGTGTGTGTGTGTGTGTGTGTGTGTTTGGGGGATCTGTTAGTTAATCCATTCCATCGTTATTTAACCTGGAACGCTCATTGAGCGCAAGCTGTCATTCACAACGACGTCGAGAGAAAGAACAACACATAATAAATACTAAAAAGGAAACTATATAGAAACAGAGAGTCAATCAATTAAACATTTAAAATAATTAAAAACAACTGCACGACTGTGGTGAAGTGGTTTGCTATTAAAAAGATTTTAACTGATACTAATGAATTGAGTTTTAAGGTGCTTTGCAAAACATTCCATTATTTCAGTCACCAGTACAATAAGATACAGAGCTGCAGTACGATAAGATACAGAGCTGCAGTACAATAAGATACAGAGCTCCAGTATGATAAGATACAGAACTGCAGTAACCAGTATGATAAGATACAGAGCTCCAGTATGATAAGATACAGAGCTGCAGTACGATAAGATACAGAGCTGCAGTACGATAAGATACAGAGCTGCAGTACGATAAGATACATAGCTCCAGTATGATAAGATACAGAGCTGCAGTACGATAAGATACAGAGCTGCAGTACAATAAGATACAGAGCTCCAGTATGATAAGATACAGAGCTGCAGTATGATAAGATACAGGGCTCCAGTGTGATAAGATACAGAGCTGCAGTATGATAAGATACAGAGCTGCAGTACGATAAGATACAGGGCTCCAGTATGATAAGATACAGAGCTGCAGTATGATAAGATACAGAGCTGCAGTACGATACAGAGCTCCAGTATGATAAGATACAGAGCTGCAGTATGATAAGATACAGAGCTCCAGTACGATAAGATACAGAGCTCCAGTATGATAAGATACAGAGCTCCAGTACGATAAGATACAGAGCTGCAGTATGATAAGATACAGAGCTCCAGTACGATAAGATACAGAGCTCCAGTATGATAAGATACAGAGCTCCAGTACGATAAGATACATAGCTCAAGTATGATAAGATACAGAGCTCCAGTCACCAGTATGATAAGATACAGAGCTCCAGTCACGAGTATGATCAGATACAGAGCTGCAGTCACCAGTATGATAAGATACAGAGCTGCAGTCACGAGTATGATAAGATACAGAGCTGCAGTACAATAAGATACAGAGCTCCAGTATGATAAGATACAGAGCTCCAGTACGATAAGATACAGAGCTCCAGTATGATAAGATACAGAGCTGCAGTATGATAATATACAGAGCTCCAGTATGATAAGATACAGAGCTGCAGTATGATAAGATACAGAGCTCCAGTATGATAAGATACAGAGCTGCAGTATGATAAGATACAGAGCTCCAGTATGATAAGATACAGACCTGGAGTAACCAGTATGATAAGATACAGAGTTCCAGTATGATAAGATACAGAGCTGCAGTCACCAGTATAATAAGATACATAGCTGCAGTCACCAGTATGATAAGATACAGAGCTGCAGTATGATAAGATACAGAGCTCCAGTATGATAAGATACAGAGCTGCAGTCACCAGTATGATAAGATACAAAGCTGCAGTCACCAGTATGATAAGATACAGAGTTCCAGTATGATAAGATACAGAGCTGCAGTAACCAGTATGATAAGATACAGAGTTCCAGTATGATAAGATACAGAGCTGCAGTCACCAGTATAATAAGATACATAGCTGCAGTCACCAGTATGATAAGATACAGAGCTGCAGTATGATAAGATACAGAGCTCCAGTACGATAAGATACAGAGCTCCAGTATGATAAGATACAGAGCTGCAGTACGATAAGATATAGAGCTGCAGTACGATAAGATACAGAGCTCCAGTACGATAAGATACAGAGCTGCAGTATGATAAGATACAGAGCTCCAGTACGATAAGATACAGAGCTCCAGTATGATAAGATACAGAGCTCCAGTACGATAAGATACATAGCTCAAGTATGATAAGATACAGAGCTCCAGTCACCAGTATGATAAGATACAGAGCTCCAGTCACGAGTATGATCAGATACAGAGCTGCAGTCACCAGTATGATAAGATACAGAGCTGCAGTCACGAGTATGATAAGATACAGAGCTGCAGTACAATAAGATACAGAGCTCCAGTATGATAAGATACAGAGCTCCAGTACGATAAGATACAGAGCTCCAGTATGATAAGATACAGAGCTGCAGTATGATAATATACAGAGCTCCAGTATGATAAGATACAGAGCTGCAGTATGATAAGATACAGAGCTCCAGTATGATAAGATACAGAGCTGCAGTATGATAAGATACAGAGCTCCAGTATGATAAGATACAGACCTGGAGTAACCAGTATGATAAGATACAGAGTTCCAGTATGATAAGATACAGAGCTGCAGTCACCAGTATAATAAGATACATAGCTGCAGTCACCAGTATGATAAGATACAGAGCTGCAGTATGATAAGATACAGAGCTCCAGTATGATAAGATACAGAGCTGCAGTCACCAGTATGATAAGATACAAAGCTGCAGTCACCAGTATGATAAGATACAGAGTTCCAGTATGATAAGATACAGAGCTGCAGTAACCAGTATGATAAGATACAGAGTTCCAGTATGATAAGATACAGAGCTGCAGTCACCAGTATAATAAGATACATAGCTGCAGTCACCAGTATGATAAGATACAGAGCTGCAGTATGATAAGATACAGAGCTCCAGTACGATAAGATACAGAGCTCCAGTATGATAAGATACAGAGCTGCAGTACGATAAGATATAGAGCTGCAGTACGATAAGATACAGAGCTGCAGTAACCAGTATGATAAGATACAGAGCTCCAGTATGATAAGATACAGAGCTGCAGTGTGAGAAGATACAGAGCTCCAGTATGATAAGATACAGAGCTGCAGTCACCAGTATGATAAGATACAAAGCTGCAGTCACCAGTATGATAAGATACAGAGTTCCAGTATGATAAGATACAGAGCTGCAGTAACCAGTATGATAAGATACAGAGCTCCAGTATGATAAGATACAGAGCTGCAGTATGATAAGATACAGAGCTCCAGTATGATAAGATACAGAGCTGCAGTCACCAGTATGATAAGATACAAAGCTGCAGTCACCAGTATGATAAGATACAGAGTTCCAGTATGATAAGATACAGAGCTGCAGTACGATAAGATACAGAGCTGCAGTCACCAGTATAATAAGATACATAGCTGCAGTCACCAGTATGATAAGATACAGAACTGCAGTATGATAAGATACAGAGCTCCAGTATGATAAGATACAGAGCTGCAGTACGATAAGATACAGAGCTGCAGTCACCAGTATAATAAGATACATAGCTGCAGTCACCAGTATGATAAGATACAGAACTGCAGTATGATAAGATACAGAGCTCCAGTATGATAAGATACAGAGCTCCAGTACGATAAGATACATAGCTCAAGTATGATAAGATACAGAGCTCCAGTCACCAGTATGATAAGATACAGAGCTCCAGTCACGAGTATGATCAGATACAGAGCTGCAGTCACCAGTATGATAAGATACAGAGCTGCAGTCACGAGTATGATAAGATACAGAGCTGCAGTACAATAAGATACAGAGCTCCAGTATGATAAGATACAGAGCTCCAGTACGATAAGATACAGAGCTCCAGTATGATAAGATACAGAGCTGCAGTATGATAATATACAGAGCTCCAGTATGATAAGATACAGAGCTGCAGTATGATAAGATACAGAGCTCCAGTATGATAAGATACAGAGCTGCAGTATGATAAGATACAGAGCTCCAGTATGATAAGATACAGACCTGGAGTAACCAGTATGATAAGATACAGAGTTCCAGTATGATAAGATACAGAGCTGCAGTCACCAGTATAATAAGATACATAGCTGCAGTCACCAGTATGATAAGATACAGAGCTGCAGTATGATAAGATACAGAGCTCCAGTATGATAAGATACAGAGCTGCAGTCACCAGTATGATAAGATACAAAGCTGCAGTCACCAGTATGATAAGATACAGAGTTCCAGTATGATAAGATACAGAGCTGCAGTAACCAGTATGATAAGATACAGAGTTCCAGTATGATAAGATACAGAGCTGCAGTCACCAGTATAATAAGATACATAGCTGCAGTCACCAGTATGATAAGATACAGAGCTGCAGTATGATAAGATACAGAGCTCCAGTACGATAAGATACAGAGCTCCAGTATGATAAGATACAGAGCTGCAGTACGATAAGATATAGAGCTGCAGTACGATAAGATACAGAGCTGCAGTAACCAGTATGATAAGATACAGAGCTCCAGTATGATAAGATACAGAGCTGCAGTGTGAGAAGATACAGAGCTCCAGTATGATAAGATACAGAGCTGCAGTCACCAGTATGATAAGATACAAAGCTGCAGTCACCAGTATGATAAGATACAGAGTTCCAGTATGATAAGATACAGAGCTGCAGTAACCAGTATGATAAGATACAGAGCTCCAGTATGATAAGATACAGAGCTGCAGTATGATAAGATACAGAGCTCCAGTATGATAAGATACAGAGCTGCAGTCACCAGTATGATAAGATACAAAGCTGCAGTCACCAGTATGATAAGATACAGAGTTCCAGTATGATAAGATACAGAGCTGCAGTACGATAAGATACAGAGCTGCAGTCACCAGTATAATAAGATACATAGCTGCAGTCACCAGTATGATAAGATACAGAACTGCAGTATGATAAGATACAGAGCTCCAGTATGATAAGATACAGAGCTGCAGTACGATAAGATACAGAGCTGCAGTCACCAGTATAATAAGATACATAGCTGCAGTCACCAGTATGATAAGATACAGAACTGCAGTATGATAAGATACAGAGTTCCAGTATGATAAGATACAGAGCTCCAGTATGATAAGATACAGAGCTGCAGTACGATAAGATACAGAGCTGCAGTACGATAAGATGCAGAGCTGCAGTACGATAAGATACAGAGCTGCAGTATGATAAGATACAGAGCTGCAGTACGATAAGATACAGAGCTCCAGTACGATAAGATACAGAGCTCCAGTACGATAAGATAGGATAAGATACAGAGCTGCAGTATGATAAGATACAGAGCTCCAGTATGATAAGATACAGAGCTGCAGTATGATAAGATACAGATATGCAGTACAATAAGATACAGAGCTCCAGTATGATAAGATACAGAGCTCCAGTACGATAAGATACAGAGCTGCAGTGTGATAAGATACAGAGCTGCAGTCACCAGTATGATAAGATGCAGAGCTGCAGTCACCAGTATGATAAGATACAGAGCTCCAGTATGATAAGATACAGAGCTGCAGTACGATAAGATACAGAGCTGCAGTACGATAAGATACAGAGCAGTCAGTATGATAAGATACAGAGCTGCAGTACGATAAGATACAGAGCTGCAGTACGATAAGATACAGAGCTGAACTACGATAAGATACAGAGCTGCAGTACGATAAGATACAGATCAGTCAGTATGATAAGATACAGAGCTGCAGTCACCAGTATGATAAGATACAGAGCTCCAGTACGATAAGATACAGAGCTGCAGTATGATAAGATACAGAGCTGCAGTACGATAAGATACAGAGCTGCAGTACGATAAAATACAGAGCTGCAGTACGATAAGATACAGAGCAGTCAGTATGATACGATACAGAGCTCCAGTAGGATAAGATACAGAGCTGCAGTATGATAAGATATAGAGCTGCAGTATGATAAGATACAGAGCTGCAGTATGATAAGATATAGAGCTGCAGTATGATAAGATACAGAGCTGCAGTATGATAAGATACAGAGCTGCAGTATGATTAGATACAGAGCTGCAGTACGATAAGATACAGAGCTGCAGTGTGTGTGTGTGTGTGTGTGTGTGTGTGTGTGTGTGTGTGTAGTGTGTGTGTGTGTGTGTGTGTGTGTGTGTGTGTGTGTGTGTGTGTGTGTGTGTGAGGTGTACTGGGGCAACATCATTTGTGTTCTGTGTGTTTGACCTCAATGATCTCCTGGCTGGGTTCCACTTAGACATTTAGGAGAGAGAGAGAGAGAGAGAGAGAGAGAGAGAGAGAGAGAGAGAGAGAGAGAGAGAGAGAGAGAGAGAGAGAGAGAGAGAGAGAGAGAGAGAGAGAGAGAGAGAGAGAGAGAGAGAGAGAGAGAGAGAGAGAGAGAGAGAGAGTGTGTGTGTGTGTGTGTGTGTGTGTGTGTGTGTGTGTGTGTGTGTGTGTGTGTGTGTGTGTGTGTGTGTGTGTGTGTGTGTGTGTGTGTGTGTGTGTGTGTGTGTGTGTGTGTGTGTGTGTGTGTGTGTGTGTGCGTGCGTGCGTGTGTGTGTGTGTTTGGGGGATCTGTTAGTTAATCCATTCCATCGTTATTTAACCTGGAACGCTCATTGAGCGCAAGCTGTCATTCACAACGACGTCGAGAGAAAGAACAACACACAATAAATACTAAAAAGGAGACTATATAGAAACAGTAAGTCAATCAATTAAACATTTAAAATAATTAAAAACAACTGCACGACTGTGGTGAAGTGGTTTGCTATTAAAAAGATTTTAACTGACACTAATGAATTGAGTTTTAAGGTGCTTTGCAAAACATTCCATTATTTCAGTCACCAGTACAATAAGATACAGAGCTGCAGTACGATAAGATACAGAGCTGCAGTACAATAAGATACAGAGCTCCAGTATGATAAGATACAGAACTGCAGTAACCAGTATGATAAGATACAGAGCTCCAGTATGATAAGATACAGAGCTGCAGTACAATAAGATACAGAGCTGCAGTACGATAAGATACAGAGCTGCAGTACGATAATATACATAGCTCCACTACGATAAGATACAGAGCTGCAGTACGATAAGATACAGAGCTGCAGTACAATAAGATACAGAGCTCCAGTATGATAAGATACAGAGCTGCAGTACGATAAGATACAGGGCTCCAGTGTGATACGATACAGAGCTGCAGTATGATAAGATACAGAGCTGCAGTACGATAAGATACAGGGCTCCAGTATGATAAGATACAGAGCTGCAGTATGATAAGATACAGAGCTGCAGTACGATACGATACAGAGCTCCAGTATGATAAGATACAGAGCTGCAGTATGATAAGATACAGAGCTCGAGTACGATAAGATACAGAGATCCAGTATGATAAGATACAGAGCTCCAGTACGATAAGATACAGAGCTGCAGTATGATAAGATACAGAGCTCCAGTACGATAAGATACAGAGCTCCAGTATGATAAGATACAGAGCTCCAGTACGATAAGATACATAGCTCAAGTATGATAAGATACAGAGCTCCAGTCACCAGTATGATAAGATACAGAGCTCCAGTCACGAGTATGATCAGATACAGAGCTGCAGTCACCAGTATGATAAGATACAGACCTGCAGTCACGAGTATGATAAGATACAGAGCTGCAGTACAATAAGATACAGAGCTCCAGTATGATAAGATACAGAGCTCCAGTACGATAAGATACAGAGCTCCAGTATGATAAGATACAGAGCTGCAGTATGATAATATACAGAGCTCCAGTATGATAAGATACAGAGCTGCAGTATGATAAGATACAAATCTCCAGTATGATAAGATACAGAGCTGCAGTATGATAAGATACAGAGCTCCAGTATGATAAGATACAAAGCTGCAGTCACCAGTATGATAAGCTACAGAGTTCCAGTATGATAAGATACAGAGCTGCAGTAACCAGTATGATAAGATACAGAGTTCCAGTATGATAAGATACAGAGCTGCAGTCACCAGTATAATAAGATACATAGCTGCAGTCACCAGTATGATAAGATACAGAGCTGCAGTATGATAAGATACAGAGCTCCAGTATGATAAGATACAGAGCTGCAGTCACCAGTATGATAAGATACAAAGCTGCAGTCACCAGTATGATAAGAAACAGAGTTCCAGTATGATAAGATACAGAGCTGCAGTAACCAGTATGATAAGATACAGAGTTCCAGTATGATAAGATACAGAGCTGCAGTCACCAGTATAATAAGATACATAGCTGCATTCACCAGTATGATAAGATACAGAACTGCAGTATGATAAGATACAGAGCTCCAGTATGATAAGATACAGAGCTCCAGTATGATAAGATACAGAGCTGCAGTACGATAAGATACAGAGATCCAGTACGATAAGATACAGAGCTGCAGTACGATAAGATACAGAGCTGCAGTACGATAAGATACAGAGCTGCAGTATGATAAGATACAGAGCTCCAGTACGATAAGATACAGAGCTCCAGTATGATAAGATACAGAGCTGCAGTACGATAAGATATAGAGCTGCAGTACGATAAGATACAGAGCTGCAGTAACCAGTATGATAAGATACAGAGCTCCAGTATGATAAGATACAGAGCTGCAGTATGATAAGATACAGAGCTCCAGTATGATAAGATACAGAGCTGCAGTCACCAGTATGATAAGATACAAAGCTGCAGTCACCAGTATGATAAGATACAGAGTTCCAGTATGATAAGATACAGAGCTGCAGTAACCAGTATGATAAGATACAGAGCTCCAGTATGATAAGATACAGAGCTGCAGTATGATAAGATACAGAGCTCCAGTATGATAAGATACAGAGCTGCAGTCACCAGTATGATAAGATACAAAGCTGCAGTCACCAGTATGATAAGATACAGAGTTCCAGTATGATAAGATACAGAGCTGCAGTACGATAAGATACAGAGCTGCAGTCACCAGTATAATAAGATACATAGCTGCAGTCACCAGTATGATAAGATACAGAACTGCAGTATGATAAGATACAGAGCTCCAGTATGATAAGATACAGAGCTCCAGTATGATAAGATACAGAGCTGCAGTATGATAAGATACAGAGCTGCAGTCACCAGTATAATAAGATACATAGCTGCAGTCACCAGTATGATAAGATACAGAACTGCAGTATGATAAGATACAGAGCTCCAATATGATAAGATACAGAGCTCCAGTATGATAAGATACAGAGCTGCAGTACGATAAGATACAGAGCTGCAGTACGATAAGATGCAGAGCTGCAGTACGATAAGATACAGAGCTGCAGTATGATAAGATACAGAGCTCCAGTATGATAAGATACAGAGCTGCAGTATGATAAGATACAGATATGCAGTACAATAAGATACAGAGCTCCAGTATGATAAGATACAGAGCTCCAGTACGATAAGATACAGAGCTGCAGTATAATAAGATACAGAGCTGCAGTCACCAGTATGATAAGATGCAGAGCTGCAGTCACCAGTATGATAAGATACAGAGCTCCAGTATGATAAGATACAGAGCTGCAGTACGATAAGATACAGAGCTGCAGTACGATAAGATACAGAGCAGTCAGTATGATAAGATACAGAGCTGCAGTACGATAAGATACAGAGCTGCAGTACGATAAGATACAGAGCTGCAGTACGATAAGATACAGAGCTGCAGTACGATAAGATACAGAGCAGTCAGTATGATAAGATACAGAGCTGCAGTCACCAGTATGATAAGATACAGAGCTCCAGTACAATAAGATACAGAGCTGCAGTACGATAAGATACAGAGCTGCAGTACGATAAGATACAGAGCTGCATTACGATAAAATACAGAGCTGCAGTACGATAAGATACAGAGCAGTCAGTATGATACGATACAGAGCTCCAGTACGATAAGATACAGAGCTGCAGTATGATAAGATACAGAGCTGCAGTACGATAAGATATAGAGCTGCAGTACGATAAGATACAGAGCTCCAGTATGATAAGATACAGAGCTGCAGTACGATAAGATATAGAGCTGCAGTATGATAAGATACAGAGCTGCAGTATGATAAGATACAGAGCTGCAGTATGATTAGATACAGAGCTGCAGTACGATAAGATACTGAGCTGCAGTACGATAAGATACAGAGCTCCAGTATGAGAAGATACAGAGCTGTAGTACGATAAGATATAGAGCTGCAGTATGATAAGATACAGAGCTGCAGTATGATAAGATACAGAGCTGCAGTACGATAAGATACATAGCTCCAGTACGATAAGATATAGAGCTGCAGTACGATAAGATACAGAGCTCCAGTATGATAAGATACAGAGCTGCAGTACGATAAGATATAGAGCTGCAGTATGATAAGATACAGAGCTGCAGTATGATAAGATACAGAGCTGCAGTATGATTAGATACAGAGCTGCAGTACGATAAGATACTGAGCTGCAGTACGATAAGATACAGAGCTCCAGTATGAGAAGATACAGAGCTGTAGTACGATAAGATATAGAGCTGCAGTATGATAAGATACAGAGCTGCAGTATGATAAGATACAGAGCTGCAGTACGATAAGATACATAGCTCCAGTACGATAAGATACATAGCTCCAGTATGATAAGATACAGAGCTCCAGTACGATAAGATACAGAGCTCCAGTATGATAAGATACAGAGCTCCAGTATGATAAGATACAGAGCTCCAGTATGATAAGATACAGAGCTCCAGTATGATAAGATACAGAGCTACAGTACGATAAGATACAGAGCTCCAGTATGATAAGATACAGAGCTGCAGTATGATAAGATACAGAGCTGCAGTACAATAAGATACAGAGCTCCAGTATGATAATATACAGAGCTGCAGTCACCAGTATGATAAGATGCAGAGCTGGAGTCACCAGTATGATAAGATACAGAGCTCCAGTACGATAAGATACTGAGCTGCAGTACGATAAGATACAGAGCTGCAGTACGATAAGATACAGAGCTGCAGTACGATAAGATACAGAGCTGCAGTACAATAAGATACAGAGCTCCAGTATGATAAGATACAGAGCTGCAGTCACCAGTATGATAAGATACAGAGCTGCAGTCACCAGTATGATAAGATACAGAGCTCCAGTACGATAAGATACAGAGCTGCAGTACGATAAGATACAGAGCTGCAGTACGATAAGATACAGAGCTGCAGTACGATAAGATACTGAGCAGTCAGTATGATACGATACAGAGCTCCAGTACGATAAGATACAGAGCTGCAGTATGATAAGATACAGAGCTGCAGTACGATAAGATATAGAGCTGCAGTACGATAAGATACATAGCTCCAGTACGATAAGATAGAGAGCTCCAGTATGATAAGATACAGAGCTCCAGTACGATAAGATACAGAGCTCCAGAATGATAAGATACAGAGCTCCAGTATGATAAGATACAGAGCTCCAGTATGATAAGATACAGAGCTCCAGTATGATAAGATACAGAGCTCCAGTATGATAAGATACAGAGCTACAGTACGATAAGATACAGAGCTCCAGTATGATAAGATACAGAGCTGCAGTATGATAAGATACAGAGCTGCAGTACAATAAGATACAGAGCTCCAGTATGATAATATACAGAGCTGCAGTCACCAGTATGATAAGATGCAGAGCTGGAGTCACCAGTATGATAAGATACAGAGCTCCAGTACGATAAGATACTGAGCTGCAGTACGATAAGATACAGAGCTGCAGTACGATAAGATACAGAGCTGCAGTACGATAAGATACAGAGCTGCAGTACAATAAGATACAGAGCTCCAGTATGATAAGATACAGAGCTGCAGTCACCAGTATGATAAGATACAGAGCTGCAGTCACCAGTATGATAAGATACAGAGCTCCAGTACGATAAGATACAGAGCTGCAGTACGATAAGATACAGAGCTGCAGTACGATAAGATACAGAGCTGCAGTACGATAAGATACTGAGCAGTCAGTATGATACGATACAGAGCTCCAGTACGATAAGATACAGAGCTGCAGTATGATAAGATACAGAGCTGCAGTACGATAAGATATAGAGCTGCAGTACGATAAGATACATAGCTCCAGTACGATAAGATAGAGAGCTCCAGTATGATAAGATACAGAGCTCCAGTACGATAAGATACAGAGCTCCAGAATGATAAGATACAGAGCTCCAGTATGATAAGATACAGAGCTCCAGTATGATGAGATACAGAGATCCAGTACGATAAGATACAGAGCTCCAGTATGATAAGATGCAGATCTGCAGTATGATAAGATACAGAGCTGCAGTAACCAGTTTGATAAGATACAGAGCTGCAGTATGATAAGATACAGAGCTCCAGTATGATAAGATATAGAGCTGCAGTCACCACTATGATAAGATACAAAGCTGCAGTCACCAGTATGATAAGATACAGAGTTCCAGTATGATAAGATACAGAGCTGCAGTAACCAGTATGATAAGATACAGAGTTCCAGTATGATAAGATACAGAGCTGCAGTCACCAGTATAATAAGATACAGAACTGCAGTATGATAAGATACAGAGCTCCAGTATGATAAGATACAGAGCTCCAGTATGATAAGATACAGAGCTGCAGTACGATAAGATACAGAGCTGCAGTACGATAAGATACAGAGCTGCAGTATGATAAGATACAGAGCTGCAGTATGATAAGATACAGAGCTGCAGTATGATAAGATACAGAGTTGCAGTACGATAAGATACAGAGCTCCAGTACGATAAGATACACTAAGATACAGAGCTGCAGTATGATAAGATACAGAGCTCCAGTATGATAAGATACAGAGCTGCAGTATGATAAGATACAGAGCTGCAGTACAATAAGATACAGAGCTCCAGTATGATAAGATACAGAGCTCCAGTACGATAAGATACAGAGCTCCAGTACGATAAGATACAGAGCTGCAGTCACCAGTATGATAAGATACAGAGCTGCAGTCACCAGTATGATAAGATACAGAGCTCCAGTACGATAAGATACAGAGCTGCAGTACGATAAGATACAGAGCTGCAGTATGATAAGATACAGAGCAGTCAGTATGATAAGATACAGAGCTGCATTACGATAAGATACAGAGCTACAGTACGATAAGATACAGAGCAGTCAGTATGATACGATACAGAGCTCCAGTACGATAAGATACAGAGCTGCAGTATGATAAGATACAGAGCTGCAGTACGATAAGATATAGAGCTGCAGTATGATAAGATACAGAGCTGCAGTATGATAAGATACAGAGCTGCAGTACGATAAGATACAGAGCTCCAGTATGATAAGATACAGAGCTCCAGTACGATAAGATACAGAGCTCCAGTATGATAAGATGCAGATCTGCAGTATGATAAGATACAGAGCTCCAGTATGATAAGATACAGAGCTCCAGTATGATAAGATACAGAGCTGCAGTATGATAATATACAGAGCTGCAGTCACCAGTATGATAAGATACAGAGCTCCAGTATGATAAGATGCAGATCTGCAGTATGATAAGATACAGAGCTGCAGTATGATAAGATACAGAGCTCCAGTACGATAAGATACAGAGCTCCAGTATGATAAGATACAGAGCTGCAGTCACCAGTATGATAAAATACAGAGCTGCAGTCACCAGTATGATAAGATACAGAGCTGCAGTCACCAGTATGATAAGATACAGAGCTCCAGTATGATAAGATACAGAGCTACAGTCACCAGTATGATAAGATACAGAGCTGCAGTATGATAAAATACAGAGATCCAGTACGATAAGATACAGAGCTGCAATACGATAAGATACAGAGCTGCAGTACGATAAGATACAGAGCTCCAGTACGATAAGATACAGAGCTGCAGTATGATAAAATACAGAGCTGCAGTACGATAAGATACAGAGCTGCAGTACAATAAGATACAGAGCTCCAGTATGATAAGATACAGAGCTCCAGTACGATAAGATACAGAGCTGCAGTACGATAAGATACAGAGCTCCAGTATGATAAGATACAGAGCTCCAGTCACCAGTACGATAAGATACAGAGCTGCAGTATGATAAAATACAGAGATCCAGTACGATAAGATACAGAGCTGCAGTACGATAAGATACAGAGCTGCAGTACGATAAGATACAGAGCTGCAGTACGATAAGATACAGAGCTCCAGTACGATAAGATACAGAGCTGCAGTATAATAAGATGCAGAGCTGCAGTATGATAAGATACAGAGCTGCAGTACGATAAGATACAGAGCTGCAGTACAATAAGATACAGAGCTACAGTACGATAAGATACAGAGCTGCAGTACGATAAGATACAGAGCTCCAGTATGATAAGATACAGAGCTCCAGTCACCAGTATGATAAGATACAGAGCTCCAGTCACCAGTATGATAAGATACAGAGCTCCAGTATGATAAGATACAGAGCTGCAGTCACCGGTATGATAAGATACAGAGCTCCAGTACGATAAGATACAGAGCTCCAGTATGATAAGATACAGAGCTGCAGTCACCAGTATGATAAGATACAGAGCTCCAGTATGATAAGATACAGAGCTGCAGTCACCAGTATGATAAGATACAGAGCTGCAGTCAACAGTATGATAAGATACAGAGATCCAGTACGATAAGATACAGAGCTGCAGTACAATAAGATACAGAGCTGCAGTATGATAAGATACAGAGCTGCAGTACAATAAGATACAGAGCTGCAGTATGATAAGATACAGAGCTCCAGTATGATAAGATACAGAGCTCCAGTACGATAATATACAGAGCTGCAGTACGATAAGATACAGAGCTCCAGTATGATAAGATACAGAGCTCCAGTACGATAAGATACAGAGCTCCAGTATGATAAGATACAGAGCTCCAGTACGATAATATACAGAGCTCCAGTACGATAAGATACAGAGCTGCAGTATGATAAGATACATAGCTCCAGTATGATAAGATACAGAGCTGCAGTACGATAAGATACAGAGCTCCAGTATGATAATATACAGAGCTGCAGTACGATAAGATACAGAGCTCCAGTACGATAAGATACAGAGCTCCAGTATGATAAGATACAGAGCTCCAGTACGATAAGATACAGAGCTGCAGTATGATAAGATACAGAGCTCCAGTCACCAGTATGATAAGATACAGAGCTCCAGTACGATAAGATACAGAGCTCCAGTATGATAAGATACAGAGCTCCAGTCACCAGTATGATAAGATACAGAGCTGCAGTATGATAAGATACAGAGCTCCAGTACAATAAGATACAGAGCTCCAGTATGATAAAATACAGAGCTCCAGTCACCAGTATGATAAGATACAGAGCTCCAGTCACCAGTATGATAAGATGCAGAGCTCCAGTATGATAAGATACAGAGCTGCAGTCACCGGTATGATAAGATACAGAGTGGTATGATAAGATACATAGCTCCAGTACGATAAGATACAGAGCTCTAGTATGATAAGATACAGAGCTGCAGTCACCAGTATGATAAGATACAGAGCTGCAGTCACCAGTATGATAAGATACAGAGCTGCAGTCACCAGTATGATAAGATACAGAGCTCCAGTATGATAAGAAACAGAGCTGCAGTCACCAGTATGATAAGATACAGAGCTGCAGTCACCAGTATGATAAGATACAGAGCTGCAGTAACCAGTATGATAAGATACAGAGTTCCAGTATGATAAGATACAGAGCTGCAGTCACCAGTATAATAAGATACAGAACTGCAGTATGATAAGATACAGAGCTCCAGTATGATAAGATACAGAGCTCCAGTATGATAAGATACAGAGCTGCAGTACGATAAGATACAGAGCTGCAGTACGATAAGATACAGAGCTGCAGTATGATAAGATACAGAGCTGCAGTATGATAAGATACAGAGCTGCAGTATGATAAGATACAGAGTTGCAGTACGATAAGATACAGAGCTCCAGTACGATAAGATACACTAAGATACAGAGCTGCAGTATGATAAGATACAGAGCTCCAGTATGATAAGATACAGAGCTGCAGTATGATAAGATACAGAGCTGCAGTACAATAAGATACAGAGCTCCAGTATGATAAGATACAGAGCTCCAGTACGATAAGATACAGAGCTCCAGTACGATAAGATACAGAGCTGCAGTCACCAGTATGATAAGATACAGAGCTGCAGTCACCAGTATGATAAGATACAGAGCTCCAGTACGATAAGATACAGAGCTGCAGTACGATAAGATACAGAGCTGCAGTATGATAAGATACAGAGCAGTCAGTATGATAAGATACAGAGCTGCATTACGATAAGATACAGAGCTACAGTACGATAAGATACAGAGCAGTCAGTATGATACGATACAGAGCTCCAGTACGATAAGATACAGAGCTGCAGTATGATAAGATACAGAGCTGCAGTACGATAAGATATAGAGCTGCAGTATGATAAGATACAGAGCTGCAGTATGATAAGATACAGAGCTGCAGTACGATAAGATACAGAGCTCCAGTATGATAAGATACAGAGCTCCAGTACGATAAGATACAGAGCTCCAGTATGATAAGATGCAGATCTGCAGTATGATAAGATACAGAGCTCCAGTATGATAAGATACAGAGCTCCAGTATGATAAGATACAGAGCTGCAGTATGATAATATACAGAGCTGCAGTCACCAGTATGATAAGATACAGAGCTCCAGTATGATAAGATGCAGATCTGCAGTATGATAAGATACAGAGCTGCAGTATGATAAGATACAGAGCTCCAGTACGATAAGATACAGAGCTCCAGTATGATAAGATACAGAGCTGCAGTCACCAGTATGATAAAATACAGAGCTGCAGTCACCAGTATGATAAGATACAGAGCTGCAGTCACCAGTATGATAAGATACAGAGCTCCAGTATGATAAGATACAGAGCTACAGTCACCAGTATGATAAGATACAGAGCTGCAGTATGATAAAATACAGAGATCCAGTACGATAAGATACAGAGCTGCAATACGATAAGATACAGAGCTGCAGTACGATAAGATACAGAGCTCCAGTACGATAAGATACAGAGCTGCAGTATGATAAAATACAGAGCTGCAGTACGATAAGATACAGAGCTGCAGTACAATAAGATACAGAGCTCCAGTATGATAAGATACAGAGCTCCAGTACGATAAGATACAGAGCTGCAGTACGATAAGATACAGAGCTCCAGTATGATAAGATACAGAGCTCCAGTCACCAGTACGATAAGATACAGAGCTGCAGTATGATAAAATACAGAGATCCAGTACGATAAGATACAGAGCTGCAGTACGATAAGATACAGAGCTGCAGTACGATAAGATACAGAGCTGCAGTACGATAAGATACAGAGCTCCAGTACGATAAGATACAGAGCTGCAGTATAATAAGATGCAGAGCTGCAGTATGATAAGATACAGAGCTGCAGTACGATAAGATACAGAGCTGCAGTACAATAAGATACAGAGCTACAGTACGATAAGATACAGAGCTGCAGTACGATAAGATACAGAGCTCCAGTATGATAAGATACAGAGCTCCAGTCACCAGTATGATAAGATACAGAGCTCCAGTCACCAGTATGATAAGATACAGAGCTCCAGTATGATAAGATACAGAGCTGCAGTCACCGGTATGATAAGATACAGAGCTCCAGTACGATAAGATACAGAGCTCCAGTATGATAAGATACAGAGCTGCAGTCACCAGTATGATAAGATACAGAGCTCCAGTATGATAAGATACAGAGCTGCAGTCACCAGTATGATAAGATACAGAGCTGCAGTCAACAGTATGATAAGATACAGAGATCCAGTACGATAAGATACAGAGCTGCAGTACAATAAGATACAGAGCTGCAGTATGATAAGATACAGAGCTGCAGTACAATAAGATACAGAGCTGCAGTATGATAAGATACAGAGCTCCAGTATGATAAGATACAGAGCTCCAGTACGATAATATACAGAGCTGCAGTACGATAAGATACAGAGCTCCAGTATGATAAGATACAGAGCTCCAGTACGATAAGATACAGAGCTCCAGTATGATAAGATACAGAGCTCCAGTACGATAATATACAGAGCTCCAGTACGATAAGATACAGAGCTGCAGTATGATAAGATACATAGCTCCAGTATGATAAGATACAGAGCTGCAGTACGATAAGATACAGAGCTCCAGTATGATAATATACAGAGCTGCAGTACGATAAGATACAGAGCTCCAGTACGATAAGATACAGAGCTCCAGTATGATAAGATACAGAGCTCCAGTACGATAAGATACAGAGCTGCAGTATGATAAGATACAGAGCTCCAGTCACCAGTATGATAAGATACAGAGCTCCAGTACGATAAGATACAGAGCTCCAGTATGATAAGATACAGAGCTCCAGTCACCAGTATGATAAGATACAGAGCTGCAGTATGATAAGATACAGAGCTCCAGTACAATAAGATACAGAGCTCCAGTATGATAAAATACAGAGCTCCAGTCACCAGTATGATAAGATACAGAGCTCCAGTCACCAGTATGATAAGATGCAGAGCTCCAGTATGATAAGATACAGAGCTGCAGTCACCGGTATGATAAGATACAGAGTGGTATGATAAGATACATAGCTCCAGTACGATAAGATACAGAGCTCTAGTATGATAAGATACAGAGCTGCAGTCACCAGTATGATAAGATACAGAGCTGCAGTCACCAGTATGATAAGATACAGAGCTGCAGTCACCAGTATGATAAGATACAGAGCTCCAGTATGATAAGAAACAGAGCTGCAGTCACCAGTATGATAAGATACAGAGCTGCAGTCACCAGTATGATAAGATACAGAGCTGCAGTCACCAGTATGATAAGATACAGAGCTCCAGTATGATAAGATACAGAGCTGCAGTACGATAAGATACAGAGCTCCAGTACGATAAGATACAGAGCTGCAGTACGATAAGATACAGAGCTGCAGTACAATAAGATACAGAGCTCCAGTACGATAAGATACAGAGCTGCAGTACGATACGATACAGAGCTCCAGTACGATAAGATACAGAGCTGCAGTATGATAAGATACAGAGCTGCAGTATGATAAGATACAGAGCTCCAGTATGATAAGATACAGAGCTGCAGTACGATAAGATACAGAGCTCCAGTATGATACGATACAGAGCTCCATTACGATAAGATACAGAGCTCCAGTATGATAAGATACTGAGCTCCAGTATGATAAGATACAGAGCTGCAGTACGATAAGATACAGAGCTGCAGTATGATAAGATACAGAGCTCCAGTATGATAAGATACAGAGCTCCAGTACTATAAGATACAGATCTCCAGTATGATAAGATACAGAGTTCCAGTCACCAGTATGATAAGATACAGAGCTCCAGTCACCAGTATGATCAGATACAGAGCTGCAATCACCAGTATGATAAGATACAGAGCTCCAGTATGATAAGATACAGAGCTGCAGTCACTAGTATGATAAGATACAGAGCTGCAGTATGATAAGATACAGAGCTCCAGTACGATAAGATACAGAGCTCCAGTATGATAAGATACAGAGCTCCAGTACGATAATATACAGAGCTCCAGTACGATAAGATACAGAGCTGCAGTATGATAAGATACATAGCTCCAGTATGATAAGATACAGAGCTGCAGTACGATAAGATACAGAGCTCCAGTATGATAATATACAGAGCTGCAGTACGATAAGATACAGAGCTCCAGTACGATAAGATACAGAGCTCCAGTATGATAAGATACAGAGCTCCAGTACGATAAGATACAGAGCTGCAGTATGATAAGATACAGAGCTCCAGTCACCAGTATGATAAGATACAGAGCTCCAGTACGATAAGATACAGAGCTCCAGTATGATAAGATACAGAGCTCCAGTCACCAGTATGATAAGATACAGAGCTGCAGTATGATAAGATACAGAGCTCCAGTACAATAAGATACAGAGCTCCAGTATGATAAAATACAGAGCTCCAGTCACCAGTATGATAAGATACAGAGCTCCAGTCACCAGTATGATAAGATACAGAGCTCCAGTATGATAAGATACAGAGCTGCAGTCACCGGTATGATAAGATACAGAGTGGTATGATAAGATACATAGCTCCAGTACGATAAGATACAGAGCTCTAGTATGATAAGATACAGAGCTGCAGTCACCAGTATGATAAGATACAGAGCTGCAGTCACCAGTATGATAAGATACAGAGCTGCAGTCACCAGTATGATAAGATACAGAGCTCCAGTATGATAAGATACAGAGCTGCAGTCACCAGTATGATAAGATACAGAGCTGCAGTCACCAGTATGATAAGATACAGAGCTGCAGTCACCAGTATGATAAGATACAGAGCTACAGTATGATAAGATACAGAGCTGCAGTACGATAAGATACAGAGCTCCAGTACGATAAGATACAGAGCTGCAGTACGATAAGATACAGAGCTGCAGTACAATAAGATACAGAGCTTCAGTACGATAAGATACAGAGCTGCAGTACGATACGATACAGAGCTCCAGTACGATAAGATACAGAGCTGCAGTATGATAAGATACAGAGCTGCAGTACAATAAGATACAGAGCTGCAGTATGATAAGATACAGAGCTCCAGTATGATAAGATACAGAGCTGCAGTACGATAAGATACAGAGCTCCAGTATGATACGATACAGAGCTCCATTACGATAAGATACAGAGCTCCAGTATGATAAGATACTGAGCTCCAGTATGATAAGATACAGAGCTGCAGTACGATAAGATACAGAGCTGCAGTATGATAAGATACAGAGCTCCAGTATGATAAGATACAGAGCTCCAGTACTATAATATACAGATCTCCAGTATGATAAGATACAGAGCTCCAGTACTATAAGATACAGATCTCCAGTATGATAAGATACAGAGTTCCAGTCACCAGTATGATAAGATACAGAGCTCCAGTCACCAGTATGATCAGATACAGAGCTGCAATCACCAGTATGATAAGATACAGAGCTCCAGTATGATAAGATACAGAGCTGCAGTCACTAGTATGGTAAGATACAGAGCTGCAGTATGATAAGATACAGAGCTGCAGTATGATAAGATACAGAGCTCCAGTATGATAAGATACAGAGCTCCTGTATGATAAGATACAGAGCTCCAGTATGATAAGATACAGAGCTGCAGTCACCAGTATGATAAGATACAGAGCTCCAGTATGATAAGATACAGAGCTCCAGTACGATAAGATACAGAGCTCCAGTATGATAAGATACAGAGCTGCAGTATGATAAGATACAGAGCTCCAGTATGATAAGATATAGAGCTCCAGTATGATAAGATACAGAGCTCCAGTACGATAAGATACAGAGCTCCAGTGCGATAAGATACAGAACTCCAGTACGATAAGATACGATAAGATACTCCTCTCTCCTCTCCTTTGTCCTCTCTCCTCCATCCTCTCTCCTCTCTCCTCTGTCCTCTCTCCTCCATCCTCTCTCCTCTCTCCTCTCTCCTCTGTCCTCAGTCCTCTCCTCTGTCCTTTGTCCTTTGTCCTCTATCCTCTCTCCTTTCTCCTCTCTTCTCTCTCCTCCATCCTCTCTCCTATTTCCTATGTCCTCTCTCCTCTCACCTCTATCCTCCATCCTCTCTCCTCTGTCCTCTGTCCTCTGTCCTCTGTCCTCTGTCCTCTCTCCTCCATCCTCTCTCCTCTGTCCTCTCTCCTCCATCCTCTCTCCTCTGTCCTCTCTCCTCCATCCTCTCTCCTCTGTCCTCTCTCCTCCATCCTCTCCAGAGAGAGAGAGAGAGAGAGAGAGAGAGAGAGAGAGAGAGAGAGAGGGAGGGGATAATAAAATAATGCCTGACTTGAGGTGAGAGTGACCACGCTTGGCACAGCAGATCCTCTGAGACAAAAACAGTCACACTTACATGTTTTATTTCTTACAGCTTTCCTGTTTCCTATTACCCCATCGGAAATTTACAGCGTGTGTGTGTGTGTGGATTAAAAATCATATAAAAATTCATAATTTGTGGGTCGGAGGATGCGGTGAGTCACTGCCTGGAGGGGCCAGAGGAACAGTCTGTTCCTGCCACCTGGACCTGCCTGATGCCAGTCTGCCACCTGGACCTGCCTGATGCCAGTCTGCCACCTTGACCTGCCTGATGCCAGTCTGCCACCTTGACCTGCCACCTTGACCTGCCACCTTGACCTGCCACCTTGACCTGCCACCTTGACCTGCCACCTTGACCTGCCACATTGACCTGCCACCTTGACCTGCCTGATGCCAGCCTGCCACCTGGACCTTGACCTTGAATAAAGAAAAATCACTTTGAGTGCTAATGAAATAGAGTGACAGAGTTTTGAACACACTGAAGTAAAGGTTTTGTGTACTTGTTTACTGGTTGCCAGATGCATGTTTTTAAGTTCCAGCTGAGAGGTAGGAGCTGGAAAGCATAACGGTTCCATAGCCTGAAGTATTATGTAGTACAGGTCCAAAGTTTATAAAAATCCCACGGAGAATGAGTTTCACAAAGGTTTTTGTAATGTGTGTACCGGTAAGAAATTCAGTGTGATTATCCAAAATGGCCGTCCACTTCCATTCATCAAACGGGTGAGTCAAAACAAATAACTTGTTCGTCTTCTTCTGCCCCTTCCTCCTTGCAATCAGCGCTCGTCTGGGATCGCTTTCGGAGCAGAAGCTCCTTGGCTACAACGGTGGTCAATCATTTTCGCCATCAGCGGTGACTGGTCAGTTCAGGACTGTTTACAACCGGACGTGGTCACTCGTCAGAGCGGCTTGTCAAGTGACACTCGCCGGATATTTCCCCCCAAGGGATCAATAAAGGAATATCTTCACTGTAATGTAGATGCACTTTGACAAATAAAAGCAAACTTGAAACTTGAGGTTGGTATTCCAGCTTCAATACGAGGTTTACTCAGGCGTGTTGTAGACGTGTTTGTTGTTGTTCTGTTTACAGGAGTCAAGGCTCAGGCTGTGTGTCGTAGTGCCTTGTATGTTCACCATCATTATTGATTTCACTGGGAAATTAATCAATGGAAATTCATTCCAATAAAATACTTGTCGTTGAACGATTTGAAAGAGATTGTAAAATACAGGTCATTGACCCGCTGTCGACCTGTGTGCGATAAGGCTGTCCCCGAAGCCTGTTTTTGGGATTCAAACTTCGTCAGGGTTTTTTCGAACGAACGTTTCGAACCTTCGTTTTTTTAAAAGAATATAAAAATGTTAATAATTTTTTTGTATTATTTTTTTTTTTTTATATCCTCAAACTACATCCTCAATGTGAATTAAGTGATTAATCTGATTAAATTAGTATTTTTTCTCTTATTAAATCAACTTTCCAGCCCCAGACCCAGCCCAGGGAGAAGCCCAAGCCCAACTAAATCAATTAAATCAACTTTCTTTAATGAATATAACTCATCAGTTTCTTTTAATACTATAATATTAGTGTAGCCTAATCTTTATCTGCAACTGTGAAGAAAAACCCCATTGGTTTAAACAGAATGAATAAAAAAAAATAAAAAATTCGAATGTTTACGTAACAAACAAACGTTCAGGCTCAGCCTTAGTGTGCGACTGTCGAGGTTATGGCCCGGTCCAGACAGACAGGAGGACAGAACCACAGGAGTAATTGCTTCGCGCCGCAATACAAAACAAAGGGCAATAATATATCCTGTTTTTCTAAATTACTTCTATGCAAGTTTATCCGCAAAACCAAAACGACGTTTTCCGGAGGGGAACAAATAAAAATAAGAAACATCTTTGCGGAACGATCCTCAGAGGGCGGAGAATAGAATGTTATTTATGATTTTAATGAATTGCTTCCATGTGGCAAATAAAACTCTGGATCTGAATCTGAATCTGAATCTGAATAGCTTCTCACTCTAGAGACGACCGCTCAGGGATACTTAAACACACTCAAATGTCACCAACAAAAACATTGGTCAACATTAAAATAACTGCACATGATTAAGTCGCAGCTCTTAGCATTTGTCAATCATTAACCATAAGCTTCCTGTTGTGTCTTCTTTAGGAGGTACTTGTACTTGTACTACAATATTTAAAATAGGACATTTCTGCTTTTAAGTCACCGTTATCTGTGCATATATAAGTATGTACTATGCATTCACATCAGTTTAGCTGACTCATATTTCTATGTTCAGAGTTAATATTAATCATATTATTGTTTACACTTTACATTTTTTCATGTATTTTATATTCAGATCAAATTGTATTGCCTATTTATGTATTTCTACTATTACCCTGCCCATACATGTACCTCCCCTCCCCCCTCCCCCCATGCTGCTATGATGCCAGAATTTCCCCAAGGGATCAATAAAGTATTTTTTATATCTTATTAGAGCTGTCCCCAAGCCTGTTTTTGGGATTCGAACATTCGCCAGGGTTTTTCAAACGGACGTTTGAACCATCGGTTTTAATTGTGCAAAACAAAAAAGAACTTTTTCTGGTTCAGTACTGTCGAGTCTTAGCACATTTACTCATATAATGTAGCGCATATGCGCACATTACTGTGATTACTGCGAGTCAGAGCATGTGAGCGGCGCGGAGCGGCCGAGAAATCCACTCTTCGCTCTGGACGGCTTTAGTTCCGCTCTCATTCACTCGTGTGATCCCCCCCACGCCGCTCTACGCTCGCTCAGCGCTCACCTTCATTTGCGCATCAAGCGCTCCGCACTCCACTCAGATATGTCCGCTCAGCAGAAAAAAATTACGGGGGAAATCCAAACCAAACTACAACAGTCTGCACCCCTTAACAATTGTTTGTATTGAGCCGTATTGTATTGTACCCATTCTGCAATCTGTTAAATAACATTTTCATCCATTCATTCTACTAGCGTTACTACGCTAATGTACGCTAGCCGCAATGCTAACGTTTATAATGGCACATCCCAATCACGTTAGCATGTAAGCTAACAACATCAGCGCTCTTTTTGTGAGACTAAACTCCGCTCTTGGTGGTACATTGTGTTGATGTTGGTTTTGTTTCATCAACAAATGAGGCAGAACACACAGTGAATGTATCCTTTTTTTTATTGCACTTTGTTTCTTGCTGCAAATAAAACTCTTGACTTGACAAATAAATGCTATGTTGCTAACAGTTCACGCGAGGTAATTTAAAGATGACGGGATTTCTGTTTTGAGCAGGAAGTGTAGTGACGTGTTCAACCCTTCTGATTGGTTGAAAATGGCCTTCATGTTTGAACTACATCGCCACCTATTGCTTTGGCATTGTACTACATGTATATTACATCAGTTTAAACCACTGTGTATACCCGTGATCGTGTGCACTGAACGGCTCGGAGCGGCTCGGAGCGGAGGACAGCTTTCGCTCCGGAAGTCACTCTGACCCATTTTAAAACCCACTCCGCGCTCACTTCAAAATCCACCCGCTCCACTCCTCGCTCCACTCCGCTCACATGCTCTGCTGCGAGTTCTGACTACGTACTGGTCACGGGAGGCTTCAATAACGTTTGGATGATAATCCATTTTGTGAATACATTTGTTGAAACAACATCTTTGTTGGCTAACGGCTATCTTAATGTTAGCAAGCTAAAGAGCTGCGCTCAGCTTAATTAACTCATTGACTCCCAAAAACTAGTATATTATTGTAGCATCCTGAATATTCTACTAAGTATTCAGAAGTGCTAACTAACTGTTACTTTCCCTGTGTGTGTATAAAGTGTGATAAACAGTGTTCCTTTTGATATCTCGTGGGTCCGCCATCTTGGCTAAGTACGAACGGTACCTCGTGTATCCACATCAACGTCCATTCAAGTGAACGCTAACAACCAGTGTCTAAGGGGTACCCCAAACAATATAAGCCGGCTTTAGTGTAGGTTTTATTTTGGTAACGTGGGCCTACATTTACTTGGTTTCTTTTGTATTTTTGTATTATTATTGTTGTTTGAATTCCCAATGATTTCTCTACTTTATGCCTGGGTCTCCCCTAGTACAAGCGGGGTATTATTAATGTATTGAGCAAGCGGTGGGAATAGTGTTCCCCTACATTATCAGTGAGAGCACCCGGTGCCATTTATGAATACGTGCTATCTGAATAAATCTGAAGTACAACCTGTAACTGATAACCTGCCCAGGCTTCAATACAAAGTAGATATAATTGGGAGCACTGTGTGTGTGTCTGTTTCTTCCATTTGCTAAACTAACCCCTGGGTAAATACTGTAACTGCATAATTATTTAACCCTTACACCCCATTCACAGCATAGCATTTGAAGGGTCTATACAGGTGGTCAAGGAAGGGTACTGCTTAAAGGGAAGCCCAATGATACTATTGAACTGACAGTCACCGGGTGTGGGAGGGCTGTCGGAGGTACTGGGGGAAGTGAGAGTGTGTGGGGAGCTACTGCTGACCGCCTTGGAAGGCGAGGGAGACCAGAGTACCATTCCCCAGGTTAGTAAATCCTGGGCCCCATCCACTCCTGCTGCAAGCCCTCCAGAACGACGTTCCGGGCCAAAGACGGGGGTACATATAGATCCAATTCTATAGTATCCTGCTACCAGGTGGCTGTGTACTACTACTCCCATAAGCAGGGATAATCCACCCTTCTACATTATTATGATACTAAACATTAAGTAACTTGTGTTCCGCTGGGAAAGCATCAGTATCACTCCATACACTTGGTTTAATCCAAACATCCATTCGGAAACAACAAAGAAGTTCCATGTATAAAAAAGCTTTAATAATTCGCTTAGTTAATTTTAGAACAATTAAAAAACACCAACATGTTTCGGCCTCTCTATCGGCCTTCTTCAGGGCATACGGAAACGTTGTATTATGAAATAAGACGGGTGAGTGTGAGTCACTAAACTCTCTTTTTTCCATGATTGATTCTATTATGTTGAGACAATGAACACACAACCGTGTAGTTTCATAACTTTATTCGACTGACGTTTACGTTACAACACCAGCCGTACCTCGAGCGCTAACCACGCCCGTCTATTAAAGGCACAGTAGCCTACAGTGTAACTGCTAGTATGTCACAACCTACACGTAGCATAACAGGACATAACATTTCCCCCCCCTTCCCTTTTGCAACAGCAATAGAACATTCCAGTCCATGAACAGAAACTGAACACTTCAGTCCACCAACCCGTGGCATTTACCCAGTAACATAGTCCCCATGCCAAGCGGGTGGAGCCCTCACCCTCTGAGGGCGAGCAGGCTGGGGAGCAGGGTCTGGTGGTTGTTGTGGGTTACCTCCCACCCTGGTTGCTTCCAAGCGGGGCTGCCAACTGCGGGTTGCAGCTTGGCTCAGGGATGATGCGGGTAGTGTCGGGGCACCAACCTTATGCAGGCGGTTTGAGTGCCATCGAGAACCATCATCTAGTCTGTAGGTGGCCGGACCCAGTTGACGGGTCACTCAGAGGGGTGCTGACCAGTATGAGCTCAGCTTGTTCTTGCGGTTGGCGTGTTTAATCCTGACCCAATCCCATGCTGACATAGCGGGGGTCTGTACTCTGTGAGAGGCATCATACCTCTGTTTCATCTGAGCCTGTGAGCTTTGGACCTGATCTCTGGCCTTCTCGCGCCCAGGGCTCTCGCATGCAGGGGCCGGTTCAGCTCTCAAGCAGTCTAGTGGTTGTTTCCTTTCTCGCCCAATCATGAGCAGAGCCGGAGAGGCCCCTGTGGTGGAGTGCTTGGATGCCCGGATGGTCAGGAGAGTTTGGGTGAGTGCAACGCTGAAGGTTTTCCCCTCCTCCAGGCAGGCTCGGATTCCATTCTTCAGAGATTTGTTTAGGCGTTCAACGCCGCCGTTACTTTCAGGATGGTAGACCGACGTCCTGATGTGCCTGATGGACCTCAGTGACAGGAACTCCGAGAACTCTGCCGAAATGAATTGAGGCCCATTGTCTGTGGTGACGACACTGGGCAGGCCCCAGCGCCCAAACAGCTTGACGAGGTTGTCGGTGATGCTCTGTGTGGTGATGGAGCTGAGTTCGATGGCTTCTGGCCACTTTGAGTATAGGTTGTGCACGACCATCAGGTAGCGGGCATGTGCCGGGGCCCCATGAAGCTCTCCGCATAGGTCAACCTGAATGTGCTCCCACGGCGCGGACGGCCACGGGGTCGGGGTGAGGGGTGCTGTAGCTGGCTGGCCCGTTTTCCCACTCAGCAGGCAGCAGGTACAGTTGCGCACCAGCTCCTCTACGTCGCCGTCTATGTGAGGCCACCACACTGTGTCTCTGCAGCATTGTTTCAACTTAACCACCCCCAGGTGGCCGTCGTGCGCCATGTGCAATACCCTGGCCCTCAGCGCCTCTGGTATAATAGCGCGGTGACCGCGGGCGAGGCACACCTCCCCCAGCAGGAGAGCTCGTCGCGGACTCGGCGGTAGGGGAGCAGTCTGTCCTCCACCGTGGCTGGCCAGCCGTCCTGGATATAGGCACGGAGATTTGCAAATGTCTCATCTTCAGCCGCAGCCTGCTGCAGCTCAGCCAGCGTGACTACTGCGCTGAGCGGTCCATGCAGCATGTGGACCCAGTCCACGTCGTCCTCCTGTTCAGGACTCGCCTCACCCACCTCTTTTGTCGTAGAGACGGCTCTCGAAAGAAGGTCAGCTACCGTGTTAAAGCGCCCCGGCATAAACTCGAGTCCGAAGTTGTACTGATTCAGCCTATCAGCCCACCTCAGTAGCCTCATAGGCTTGTGCCCCGCCCCTCGGGTCGCCAGCAGCGCTGTCAGAGACTGATGATCTGTGCGAATGGTGAACGCCCTGCCATACAGGTAGACATGCCAGCGTTCGCAGGCCCACAGACAGGCGAGGGCCTCCCTTTCCCCCACCGAGTATTTCTGCTCGGCTGGTGTGAGGGCCCAAGAGGCAAAAGCCACTGGACGCTCTACCCCTCCATGAACCTGGGATAGCACGGCGCCGAGCGCCACCCCAGAGGCGTCACAGGTGACCAAGGTGGGCGCGGTCAGGCTGAAACGCGCCAGTGTTGGCGGGGACGTGAGCTGCTGTTTGATGACGCGCACAGCCTCCCGGCAGGCCGGGGTCCAGTCCCATACCGCATCCTTGCGTAACAGCTGGCGCAGAGGGGCCGTCGAGTCAGAATAGTGTGGCATGAACCGGAGGTAGTAGGCAGCCATGCCCAGAAAAGAAGACAGCTTGGACGGCGACTGCGGGTCCGGCAGGGACAGGATTGCTTCGGTGTGGGACATGATCGGGGTGATACCCTCCCTGGAGAGCCTGAACCCCAGGAACTCGACCTCAGTAGCTCCAAATGTACACTTCTCCGCATTGAGTGTGACCCTGTGTTGCTTGAAGCGCTGGAAGACCTGCTCCAGGCGAGCGTCGTGGAGTGCAGCGGTGGGCTCATGCACCACCACATCATCCAAGTAGATGCTGACCCCCTGGATGCCAGCCAAAATGAGCAACATTATTTTCTGAAAACAGCTTGGGGCTGATGACAGGCCAAAAGCCATGCGCTTGTACCTGAAAACCCCCACATGTGTGACAAACGCTGTGAGGTCCATACTGCCCGGTGCCAGGGGAACCTGCAGGTAGCCGTGACGTAAATCCATTTTACTGAAAATCGTGGAGCCATGGAAATGGCTAGTCAGCTCCTCCGCTTTGGGATGGGGATACTTGTCAGGGATGATGGCTTTGTTTACGTCTGTCAGATTGACGCATAGACGCAGTCCGCGACCCCCCCCCCCCCCCCCGTTTCTTGGCTATCACCAGGTTGGACACCCAGGGAGAGGCGTTGATCGGTTCTATGACGTCCTCCTTCACCAGATGATGAATCTCCTCCTCCACCGCATCACGGAGGGCCAAGGGAATGCGCCGCAGCGGCTGAATGACGGGTCGGACAGACGTGTCCACCGAGGGCTGGTGCACAAATCCAGTCATACAGCCCAGGCCTTCAAACAGTGTCGGGTGATGGTCAGGCCAGGACGCGGTGACCTGCAGGACCCCAGCGTCGGTCAATGTGAAGTCCAGAGCATGAAACAGGTCTAGCCCCATGATGTTAGCCCCTCTCCGTGTGATGTAGAACTCGGTGTCAGGGATGCGTCTCTTTTTGTACTCCACAGGTAGGCAGGCTACCCCTAAAGTGGTGATCGGGGCGTGGCCATACCCCGACAGGGCGTTTGCTGCTGTAGTCAACGGCACGTGACTGAAGAGCCGGTCATACGAGTGTGGTATGGAGGCCCCACCCACACGACATGTGCAATGACTGAATGAGGCCTGTGGGCTTTGTACTGTATTGATGGGAACAGCCCCAGACTGTGCATGATCAGGAGGAGAGCGACACCAGCGTGCAAAATGGTTAACCCTGTTGCAGTTACGGCAGCGCTTGCCTAGAGCAGGGCAGGACAGGTCCCTGGTTGCATGCTTAGGGGAGCCACAGTTACCACAACGCCTTTGTCCATTCTCCCTCTCCCTCGGCGCCCTGTCTGCCACTCTCTGCACATCGAAGCTGTCACCGTCTGCGCCAGCTGCCTCCTGGGCCACGTTCTGAACTCCGGGTGGAGGTGACGTCACAGGCTCATGCACCGCGCGGGAAAACTTGCGCGCCTCAGAGATAGCTGTCTCCAACTGTTTTCCAATCACTACTGCATCAGCTAGTGTCATGGCGTCCGGCTCTAATAACAGTCTCTCCCTCAGTTGAGCACACAATGTTCTTTCAATCAGCTGGTCGACTATGAGTCCATCCTCCAAGTTCCTAAAATCACAATGCTTGGCTAGCTCCCGCAAGGCAGACACATATTGCGAAACAGTCTCACCAGACCTCTGTGCTATCTGGCGGAACTCAAAACGGTACATCCGACGGCTTCTTGTGTCTTTTTGTATTTGTGTATTTTATATTATGACATTTTATGCTTTGACTGTACAGCACTTTGGTTGGCTCTTGAGTTCTTAAACGTGCTTTATAAATAAA
>NC_140166.1:144939971-144957471 GCF_963971535.1 Notolepis coatsorum | reverse complement strand
ATGACGGCGGGTCCGGGAATCGAACTCGTGTCCCCCAGATCCGTGACGAGCACGGTTTTCCCCGGCGCAGAAATAGCGCCGAGATATGCGGTGAGCTACGGGAGCTCCCCGATATTAACTTTTTTAAAGGTCTACCTCACCTCATGCTCTGTTACCCTGAACACTGAGTCTCCATCAGCAGACCCCCCCCCCCCATTGCCGTGGCTTGTAGGCTGGTGTTGTTATTCCCAGCCTCAAACCTCGCATAGAAGGTATTGAGATCATTTGCTAAGGAGATGTCACTGTTCAGTTTGAGGGATGTGCCTTTGTAGTCTGTCATCGTTTTGAGGCCCTGCCACATAGCTCTGGAGTCAGCCTGTTCAAACTGAAGTTCAATTTTATTCCTGTAGCGCCGTTTTGCCTCTATTACTGTCCTCCTTACGTTGTATCACGCCACCTTGTGGTCATTCATGTTGCCTGCCACCAGCCCGGCGTTGTATGCTGTGGTGCGCGCTTTCAGAGCCTCACAGACGGATTTGTCTACCCAGGGCTTTTGATTTGGGTAAACTCTAATTATGGTAATGGGGATTGTTTCTTCCACCAAAGTACGAACAAAGTCCAGCACTGTCTCCGTGTAGTCATTAATGTTATCTGTGTTGTCACGGAACACGCTCCAGTCTGTGCACTCAAGCACAGCCTGTAGCGTCTCCTCTGACTACACATCCCATTTCTGCACCTCTTGTGAGACTACCGGGGTGCTCTTGATCCTTTGTTTATATTTTGGTGAAAGAAAGATGGCCGCATGATCAGATTTTCCGAAGCCACTAGCAGAATGAGCCTTGTATCCACACTTGAATTGCGAGTAACAGTGGTCTAAAATGTTACCGCCTCTGGTGTTACAAGTCACATGCTGATAGAAGTCCGGCAATACCTTTCTCAGATTGGCGCTATTGAAATCACCCACAACCACAATAGCATCATCAACGTTAGCTGCCTGGAGTTTGTTTACTATGGGGGTAGATTTCTATCAAAAATAAACAAACACAAAAGTACAATCCACAATCGTAAAAACGATCCACACACACACACCTCTCAATTTGTGTTTCATAAATCATAAAAACATGCTTGATTTGTTTAGATTTACGTACGGAATTCTAAAAACATCTTGATCTGGTTAGATTTACGTACGGAATTCTAAGGACACGCTTGATCAACTTGGAGTTACGTACGGAATTTTGAGACAAATATTTCGCTGTTTTCCCCGTGGGGATTCGTGTGTGACGCTTCTTATTCTTAGAGGTCTATCAAAAATAAACAAACGCAGAAGTAGAATCCACAATTGTAAAAACTATCCACACACACACACCTCTCAATCTGTGTTTCATAAAACGTTTGATCTGCTTAGATTTACGTACGGAATTCTAAAAACACGTTTGATCTGCTCGGAGTTACGGACAGAATTCTAAGGACACGCTTGATCTGCTTGGAGTTACGGACAGAATTTTGAGACAAATATTTCACTGTTTTCCCCGCGGGGATTCGTGTGTGAAGCTTCTTCTTCTTCGGCGCTACCGAACACGGCCCGAGGTGTCTTCGGCTCATGAGCGCTACCAGTGGCCAAAATCGCACATTATCTTTAGCCCTAGGCATCAACATTTCATTAAGAAAATGAATGCTCAAAGTAAATATATATAGTACCATTTTGAAGATAACAACTAGGGCTTTCAAATGATATAAAATATCTGTATGATTATCATGATTATTATTATTAATATCTTTCATATTTGATACAGAAATTATTACAAAAATCTTGTCCGGCCACCACATTTCAACAAACTGCATTTTCAACCACTTTACTGACAAGCTAGCAGGAAACTTAGAGGGTATGGGATATAGACAATTATGTGGGCAATATAGAACAGCTGACAGATTAGAAATAATTTATTGTTCAAAAGTTATGATAATTATAGTGATAGTAATAAAACAATTCCGTCTGAAAATTTACTTGAATGGGTTTATGATGAATATCTGTTTGTGGGTATGCTCAAAGTAATATATTATTCATATCTTTCATATTTGATACAGAAATTATTACAAAAACTTGTCCGGCCACCACATTTCAACAAACAACTGCATTCTGAATTAATTTAGCCTTGTAGTTTCTAATCCCATTGTTTATTTGTATTGATTAAACATAAGTCAGTTACTGTACATGACACTGTATGTCAAATATGCTAAGGTAATTAGCTTTAACTTATTGCTTATGGAGCATTGTTTCCCCATTTATCCCAGAGGAGTTGATGAACACTGCAGCTGTATTATGTAAGAAATACATATGCACTATATGGACTCTTTTTGAATCACAAACAGTACTGTATTTGCAAATCTGGTATGTCATGAATGTATAGATGTAGCAGTACTGTCTATCTGTATGTCATGTATGTCATAATTATATGTTATGATGAATTGAAAATGGGGGACCCTGATGTAAACAAGACGAAAGCCTTTCTCTGGTCTGCATCCCCTTAACAATTGTGTGTATTGAGCCGTACTGTATTGTACCAATTATGCAATCTGTTAATAAAGTTTTCAATCAAGGTGTGAGGTCTGTGTGTGTCAGTGTGTGTGTGAGGGGCTGTTATTGTGTTGGACTCATATCCTGTTTCATAGCCTGTATACCCTCCACACATACACACTGACACACGCACACACACACACTGACACACACACACAAACACACACACACACACACACACACACACACACACACAGACACACTGACACACACACGCACACACACAAACACATATACACACCCACACACACACACACACACACACACATACACACACACACTGACACACACACTGACACACACATACATTTTATTACTTTATTTGGTTCAGCAAATTATATTACATAAACAGGGAATCAAATGTATCGGGGCCAAGCAGCACTGAACACTTAAGGGACACATAGCACCTCCTTCTCCACGTGGCTAAGCTGCCAATAATACCTTAGACAGAGCAATATTTGGCAATTTGTTTGGCTTTTCATTTAGACATTGCAGCAATTCTCAGACCGGTCATGGTGCATTTATATACATGGCCAAGACTTCCGAATACAAGTACACTATATCTACAGTATTAATTAGGGAAGCAACTGATGGTTTATCTTGTGTCTCAGATTGGTTCCAGACTAATAAGCTATCGTTAAATGTAGACAAATCGAATTTTATTGTATTTTGTATAAAGGTAAAAGTTATTTAAAAAATTAGGCAAAGCTATTAATCAGTAACACCGAAATCAAACAAGTAACTTCAACACAGTTTTTAGGGATCCTAGTTGATGATAAACTCAATTGGAAAAAACACATTGATCATGTTTGTAAAAAAGCAATGAAGTCAGTAGGTATAATTAGGAAGGTGTGTTCATTGATAAATAGAAGTTGTTTTTTAATCCTGTATTATAGTCTTATCTTTCCTTACATATCTTATTGTAACATAATATGGGCTAGCACTCATTCATCTCATCTTCAAAAAATTATTTTACTTCAAAAAAGATTTGTTAGACTGGCAACCCTCTCAGATCGATTTGAACCATCTGCTCCTCTTTTCAAGAAACTAAACATTCTGACTGTGTCTGAGGTTAATTCTTTACAGATATGTATATTTGTGTACAAATGCGTTCATGATCACAATCTACCAAATGGTTTTAATAGTTTTTTTTCTTTTAATTCAGATGTTCATTCATATGCTACACGTCAGTCCAGGGACCTGCATATACAGTACCTTATTGTGGTACTTCACTTAGGCAGTTCTCTGTGAGGTATAGAGGGTCCAATCTTTGGAATGCAGCTGATCCTATGCTGAGGAAATCTCCATCTCTGCTTATTTTTAAAGCAAACTAAAAAAAAATCTCCAAAAGTAGTAGATAGATAAATAGGTCATACATTTGGTTATGTGGGTGGGTAGGTTTGTAGGCAGGTGGGTGGGTTGTTCTGTATCGTATCGCTCTCGCTCTGCATCGCTCTCTGCACTATCTCGCATACGTGCACGCGCACTGAATAAAGACCACAATGTACCTTTAATCCCAATATTCGTCTGACCACACCCCTATCAGCTTACCCATATAAGCAGGGGTGGGGCCACCCACTCTCCTCCTTCTCGCTTTCACCACAAGGAAGAAGTGCCTCGGTAGATCCCCACACTTGACACCATGATGGAAGAAAGGTTTAGGAGCAGCTTTGGGAAACAAGGATACGTTGACATCATATCTTTATTTTCTCTCTCACTATTTTCGAGAAAATACGGCGATATTGTCTTCGTACTGGAGTGTCTGGAAGATGATGATCATTCTAAAAACCCTCCACCGGTTTTCGTATTGGGAGCACGCCGCTGCATGCTTCTCAACTGCAGTTCCTTGCTGTGTTTGTTGGGGTGAAACCTGTCAGGCCACAGCTGAACTGTCGGACATGCCGCTGTTGTGAGAAGCGGTGCGTTCCAGGTTGGGTGAGTAGTGTTTGCTGGCGGGCTCCACTTGTCTGTTAGTGCTATGGGGGCTACTTGACAAAGTTTATGGAAACCGGCCCCAGGCTAGGGTCCTTTGTTCAGCCACCTAGGCGACAGAAGGCCTTGGTCTGAAGACCATTATAGTTTTAACTAGTGGGCCGCGACCATTGACACTGGTGATCCCTGTGTGTTCTGGACGAGTGGATTCTCTCTGTCACCGTGTTAAGGCCCCATCTTTCATATCCAAATGAGAGTATTCCTTCACGAGGGGATATGTGCATGTAATGTGCGATAGCGGCAGATTCATGTTCAAAGTCAGCTACACAGGCCAGTTGGTACTGTGCTGATTCCGTCGGATGTGGTAAAGTCACCGTTGTGAAGCGGTGTTGACATCTTGTTTTCTCTTTTCTCTTAAAAAGTGAGGAGAGGTTCAGAACGGCGGCCTGTCTGGGTGAGTGTTATGTCATTGTTTACATGTTCATAGCTTACGGTTAGCCAGTCAGCTGTTAACTGCTGCGTTAGCCTGCTGGATCGCTGCATGGCCTGCTTAGGGCCTACTATTAGCCAGTCAGCTGTTAGCTGCGGGGCTAGCATGTCGTGGTCGCTAGGTAACGTTAGCTTGCTGCTATGGCCATGGCCTGGCGCGGGGTAGCTTAGCTTCTCGCGCGCCGCCGTGGGCTCGCTTCTGATCGCGTGCGTCGTTAGATCGGCGTCTCGCGAGCAGAAGCAGTAGCACCCGAACGGTTGGAGCGGCCGTTAGCTTGATGCTATTCTGTTGAACGTGCTTTGATTTTAACATGTTTTACACTCTTGACCACAACGTCATCCTTGACAGGGGATGTTTTCGTCGACCCTGCCCTGAGCCAGGACGGCAAGGTTGCATCAACAGGGGACTGTAGTGCGGGTTGGGGCGGTGACGCTGCCCAGTTCGGACAACACAGGAGCGGCTGTGTTCCTACGGTGTCTGTGACTGCACTTCGCTGATCTGCGTTCCGTGTAGGAACGGGGTTGACCAGACCTCATAACACGTCTTCTGGTTTTACTTTGCTAAATGTATTGTGAATAACGGTGTTTTTCCAAAACGTGTGTTGCTACAATGCATTTAGGATACGTTGCGGGTTATGTGTGAGCTGTTTTTGTCACTGGCAGTTAGCTTCTCCGTGCAAACGGGATGTAATGATCTGGTTGTTGTGTGAGAAACACGGCCGTGTACTCACAACTAAGGTAACTAACCTATGAAGCTATGCTTGGTGACAAGTGAGTAAAAGAATGTTCTTTCTCAGACTGTAATGACAATGAACAGTGTGTTCACACATTAACAGGTTTTCCTGTTTTAACTGGCCGTATTGAGGGTAAAATAGGAGGATTGTGTTTCCCCCCCGGTTCCCTGGGGACTTTTTCATCCTCCTATCAGACATGTTGTGCATTAATTGTGTCTTTTGTGTGGTAGGGATACGATGTAACTCTTAGCTTGATTGCTGAGGTTGTGCTAAATCTGCTGGAGAAACTTATTTCCTAAAGGGAAATTGGTTTGGTTGCTGTCATGTGTGCTTAGCAAGGCCTGTGGTCGATACTAATCAAGAATGATGTATTCTCTCATTGTGAAAAAAACGGCGTTCCTCTGTTGAGTGTTTTTGCCATTTTTTGTAGGTGATGATGGGTTGTGTGTGTCATGTGACCTACAACTGGGTTGTACTGGCCACAGAAGCACATGTGTATGTTGGACCGGGGTTCTTAGAGCCCTCTCTATTCTGTGTTTTTCCTTAGTAAAAATCAGATAGCAGGTTAGCTCATGCGCTGTGTGGAGCTGTGAAACGCTTCATAGAGCTGACTATGACTCAAGTTTTCAAGTTTCAAGTTTCTTTAATAGTTGTCATACAGAAGTACAGAATACTTTTGTACAAAATGCTTCTTACTGTTGCGCTCCAGAGACTGTGCATGACAAGATAAGTATGAAATAAAAACATAGTAAAAATTAGAAGAAAAAAAAGAGGTCACAGTGTTCAGTTTAGACATATGTACAATGTTCGTAGACGTAGTTACCATACAATATACAATACTGTGCAGTGTACTAATATACAATACTATATAGTGCAAGGCATAAATGGACAAGGTGCAGTTTAGGTACAATTCACAGTAGGTGTACGAGTTGTAGTGCAAATCCTTTATCAATAAATATAAAGTGTAAGTGTGTTTGTGTGATCTAAAGTGTGGAGAGTGGGTGCTGCAGTGTGTTGTTTGTTTGAGTGAGTGTGTGTGTGCGTGTGGGTGTGTGTGCTGTGTGCATTTGATGGTTGTTGCATAGTGATTATTGTTCGTTTAGCGATTATTGTTCGTTTAGCAGCCTGATGGCCTGGGGATAGAAGCTCCTTCTGAGTCTTTCTGTGCTCGCCATAAGACTCCGGTATCGCTTGCCTGACGGCAGCAGTTCAAAGAGGCAGTTGTTCGGGTGGCTCGAGTCCTTAATAATTCTCTTAGCCTTCCCCTTGCACCGCTTGTTGTAAATGTTCTGGAGGGTGGGAAGCCCCCCTCTAATTGTGCGTTCGGCTGAACGTGTCACTCTTTGTAGTCTGCTACGGTCTTGTGCAGTGCTATTCCCAAACCAGGAGGTGATGTTGCCGGTCAGGATGCTCTCTATTGTACATGAGTAGAAGTTCCTAAGGATCTTCTGACTGACTTGGAACTTCCTTAGGCGCCTGAGGAAGTAGAGGCGTTGTCGTGCCTTCTTCACAACACTGTCAATGTGTGTGGTCCATGTCAAGTCCTCGGATATGTGGGCTCCGAGGTACTTGAAACTGTTCACTCTCTCAACTGGTGCCCCGTCGATGCTGAGGGGGCTGTAGTCCTTGACCCCCGACCTCCTGAAGTCCACAATCATCTCTTTTGTTTTGCTGACGTTCAGGGAGAGGCAGTTCTCCTGACACCACTGTGACAGGTTCTCTACCTCTTCCAGGTAGGCCCTTTCGTCGTTGGCAGAGATCAGGCCCACCACTACTGTGTCATCAGCAAATTTGATGATGGTGTTGTTGTTCCGCTGTGCTACGCAGTCATGTGTGTACAGGGAGTAGAGGAGGGGGCTCAGAACACAGCCCTGGGGGGCCCCTATGTTGAGCGTGATGGATGAGGAGGTGCAGTTGCCGGCTCTTACCACCTGGGGTCTGCCCGTCAGGAAGTCCAGGACCCACTGGCACAGGTCATAGTTCAAGCCCAGGTCCCTGAGCTTGGCTATGAGTTTGGAGGGGACTATGGTATTGAATGCTGAGCTGTAGTCGATGAACAGCATTCTCACATAGTTCCCCTTCCTCTTGTCCAGATGTGATGCTGCTGTGTGCAGCACATGGGCTATGGCGTCCTCCGTGGACCTGTTGGGGCGATATGCAAATTGCAGAGGGTCCAGGTTGATGGGGAGGGAGGAACAGATGTAGCCCTTCACTAGCTTCTCAAAGCACTTCATGGCTATGGAGGTGAGGGCTACAGGGCGGTAGTCGTTGAGGCAAGCGGGCGTAGATTTTTTGGGTACAGGGATGATGGTGGACTTCTTCAGACAGGTGGGGATGACGGCCTGTTCCAAGGACAGGTTGAAGATGTCAGTGAATACCGGGGCCAGTTGGTCGGCACAGACTTTTAGGACGCGGCCGGGGATGCCGTCCGGTCCTGCTGCCTTCCTGATATCCACTTTTTTAAAGATCCGTCTCACCTCATGCTCTGTTACCCTGAACACTGAGTCTCCATCAGCAGACCCCCCCCCCCCCATTGCCGTGGTTTGTAGGCTGGTGTTGTTATTCACAGCCTCAAACCTCGCATAGAAGGAGTTGAGATCATTTGCTAAGGAGATGTCACTGTTCAGTTTGAGGGGGGTTCCTTTGTAGTCTGTCATTGTTCTGAGGCCCTGCCACATGCCTCTAGAGTCAGCCTGTTCAAACTGAAGTTCAACTTTATCCCTGTAACGCCGTTTTGCCTCTATTACTGCTCTCCTGACGTTGTATCTTGCCATCTTGTGTTCTTCCATGTTGCCTGTCACCAGCCCGGTGTTGTATGCTGATGTGCGCACTTTCAGAGCCTCACGGACGGATTTGTCTACCCAGGGCTTTTGGTTTGGGTAGATATTAATTTTGGTGGTGGGGATTATTACTTCTACCTGAGTACAGACATAGTCAATCACCGTTTCGGTGTATTCGTTAATATTGGCTGTGTTATCACGGAGTACACTCCATTCTGTGCTTCCCAGCACTGCTTGGAGTGACTCTACTGACGTCACGGTCCAACGTTTAACCTCTCGCGAGACCACCGGCGTTCGCTTGAGACACTGTTTGTACTTAGGCAAAAGAAAAATTGCAACGTGATCGCTTTTACCGAATGGACTAAGAGCCTGTGACTTGTACCCATTCTTAAATTGCGAGTATACATGGTCTAATATGTTCTCGCCTCTGGTGGGACAGGTCACATGCTGATAGAAATTCGGCAGCACCTTTTTAAGACGCGCGCTGTTGAAATCCCCCAAGACCAAAATGGCCGCGTCAACGTTAGCTGCCTGGAGTTTGTTTACCTCGTCGTGAAGTTTTGAAAGTGCGACCTCAGTGTTCGCGTGTGGTGGACTGTGTCATATTCTCTTTTTGTCGTTACATCGTATCATGGGTGTGGGGTCGTAAAGGGGTGAACTGGTAACCTTTCCTCTCCCCATTGTTCTGTCGGTCAGGGGTACACCCCCTGTCCTTCAAGGTTCCCGTCACGTGGCGGTTCGGCACGTTACGGGGGTGGGGGGGGGGGGGGGGGAGGGAGTTCCTGGTCCCACGGCCTGGTATATTGGGCGTGTGCACCGCAGGAATTCCCCCGCCATAGAGTACGTCACCGTGCGCGTCTCTGTTGGTAGGACTTCCGTGTGCTGTTCAGGTCCATGTGATGGATCTGTTTTCAGGGGGGGTGGTCAGGGCTCCTCCTCACCAAGCGCCTATTCAGGCCTTCTGTGAGTTCGGACTCCTTCTTCCATGTGAGGAAGCCTCCATCAGAGTGCAGAGCCTTCCTCCTCAGATTGTCAAAGTGAGTGGACCCTCTAGAAGGGTCCTTTTCTATTGTATGTATATTCGATTCAATTCGTTTATTGAGTGTGTATGGGTTCAGTGCCTCTTCCCCGGAGGCCCTAAAACCAGTTTTTTACATGGCTCAAGGTGCAATATATTCTTTTCAATCTGTACAGCTCGCGTGGGAAGTCTCTCTGGGGATCCCCGTCTCTTTCCTATGGGAGGGTGGTGGGATGTAAAAATGTGAAATTTTTTTACCCCGGCTGTGTAGACTGGGATACATACTGTTGATGCTTCCTTCTTTCTATTCCAGAAGTGTTGGAGTTAGGGAGTGTCACACCCCTCTTGTCGTTCCCCTGGGCGCCTTGGGGATTCTATGACAGGTCTAAATAGCCTGTTCATTGATGGGGGTGTGTCCCGACGCACGTATAGTGCTAGCTCGCTGTAAACAGGCGATTGACTGGCACGCCTTGGTTGCTTGTGGTTGAAACAGCGTTTTTATAAAGCAACTGAGATGGGGGTTTTTCCTCTTCCGACGACCACATCCCATGACCTGGGTGGGTTGTCGACGGATTCTCGTTCATGTCTGGGGGATGATGACGGGATGGATCTGAACATATGTGGTGGGGTCTCACGCCCTTGGGGTGGGCCACCAGGCGCGGTTCGTCCGAACGTCTGGGTGGCGCCTTCTTTTCATGTTAAGATCAACACGCATATCTGCCCTTCTCCTGGAGTAGGCATGTCGGCGTGGTTAGGGCACGGGACTGGTTCTGGTCACGCTGGTCCAGATCAGTTGAACCCGTTGTCCGCCGGGGATGCAGATCTGCTGTTCTGGTACCCTGAGGGACTTGGGCTTTTTTCAGGGGGAAAAATGCCAGGTCGGTCTGGGTGTCACAGGGTTAAGCGCTATGGAGACCCTGGTTGGGTATGTTTTTACTCAGCACTGTCGTCATGGCTTACAGCCATGCCAGTCTGTACGCGCTCGATCTCGTCGGATCTCGGCCGCTACACAGGTTGGTCCTGGTTAGTACTTGGTTGGGAGACCGCCGGGGAATACCAGGTACGGTGTGCTTAGGGGCTGGTTCTCCATAATTTTTCGCTCCTCTCTCACGCATGGCGAAGAGGGGCCTGTGGGGGTGGTTTTTTGACCTCCTCTGGTGACCCTGTGCTTCCCGTACCGCCAGGCCCGGTCCGAAGTGATGTTTGCGACCCGTAGGCCTGGGTTAACCCTTTTTGGAAACTGAAACACTTGTACTGCGGTATAGCCGGTGTATACCCGCAGGTGTGTTTTGGAGTTTTTTCTTGAGGGGTTATAGGAACAACCACCGCATTGGGTAACACCGAGGTGGTTGATTCCCTGGTGTGTTGGAGCAGTGTCAACTCCCGGGTTCACCGTTTGAGGGTGCCCCTGCACGTTCATGACGTCTGCCAATCGTGTCAGCCTTCTCTGCCTCGACCCCTCTGGGTGGGGGTTTTTAAATGGAGGCTTGGTCATGCAACAACGCCAGCTTACGCTCCTTCCGCCGGGGCGGCTGTGTTCAGCTGTCCCCTCTGGCGCCTGTCTCGTCCGGCTAGGGTTAACAGACTGTTGCCTGGTTTTTCCCCGGTGCGCTGCCTGCTTCCGTTGGTTAACCTTTTTTGTGTGCTTACGGCCATGCTGACTGCCTGTTCTGCAGGGTCAGTGTGCCAGGCGGTGTACTATTGGGGGGACAGGGCCCGCTCGGCTTACGGCCATACCAACCTGAACACGCCCGATCTCGTCCGATCTCGGAAGCTAAGCAGGTTCTGGCCTGGTTGGTACTTGGATGGGATTCTGCCTGGGAATACCAGGTGCAGTAACTGAGGGGCCTTTGTCCGAATACGCTGGCGATGTGGGGGGCGGGGCACTACGTGCCCACCTGGTGGGGTCTTGATGCTGGCATCATGGACTTCTCCGGGCCCCCATTCTAGGGAGTCCAGTCCTTTTGGTGGGTCTGGGTCTTCCTTCGTGCTCCGCTGCTACGGCCTTGCCACGGGGTTGGGTTTGCCCTTGACCCTGTGATTCTGGGGGCAGTAACGAGGTTGTTCCTCCGTTCGTTCCCGGGTGGCATGCGGGTTGTGCGTGTGTGTAGTCGTGGGGTCAAGCCACGGTCTGCTCACCCTGTGCGTTGAGTTGCTTGAGTGCCTCTTCGCACGGTCGGGTCCGTCGCCCTCCCGTGAAGCCCCTAATAGGGGGGGTGCCCGCCATTAGGGTGGGTTGGGGGGGCTCGGCCCTCCCTGTTCTGATGGTTTGTGGGGGGCTGTCAGCGGGGTGTATTTGTCGGCCGTTGGCTCTCGCTCGGCCTCCCTTGTGCAGAGAGCGATGCCGAGCGAGAGCGATACGATACAGAACGTTAGGTTATGACTATAACCAAGTTCTGTTAGTATAGCGACGCTCGGCATCCGACGCCGCTGCAGCCTTTGACCTCGCCTTGTGGCGAAAGCTTGGGAAGGAGGAGAGTGGGTGGCCCCACCCCTGCTTATATGGGTAAGCTGATAGGGGTGTGGTCAGACGAATATTGGGATTAAAGGTACATTGTGGTCTTTATTCAGTGCGCGTGCACGTATGCGAGATAGTGCAGAGAGCGATGCCGAGCGTCGCTATACTAACAGAACTTGGTTATAGTCATAACCTAACGTTATATATTATTATGTACACAGTATATGCATGTATGTAATGTGTGTATGTATGTTTGTATTAACACAAATCTTTTTAATGTATTCTGGTATTTTATAATATGCATATTTTTGTATTTTTGTATGTTTGATTTTATAAAACAGGGGAAGTTCTTGATACGCCTCTAGGCTTCTAACTTCTCCTTCACAATCGTTATAACTTATTATGTATTGTTTTTACTTCTGTTTAACTGTGTTAATAAACAAACAAACAAACACACACACACACACACACACACACACACACACAGACACACTGACACACTGACACACTAACAAACTGACACACACACTGACACACACACACACACACACGCACACGCACACACACACACACACACACAGACACACACACACACACACACACACACACACACACACACACACACACACACACACACACACACACACACACACACACACACACACACACACACACACACACACACACACACACACATTATTTATTGCATAAACACAAAATTCTCAAGTATTACACAATTATCAAAACCTTACACTCAAGTAGCAAGACATGGGCCCAGATTTGCACCCCTATAAGCACAATGTCAGCCTTACACTTTTTGCAAAACAATACACACAGTGATTTGTAAAACACTAAACCCACGTGCATTACATTAGACACAGAATGTAAAATTACCACACATTTGAGCCAATTGGTTAAACACAGCCATCATGTGCACAAACACACGATTGCTTAATTGTAGACACACCAATCAGGTTTAAGCACTATAAAATATACAATACAATCACCAAACACTAGTTCAAGTTCAAGTTCAAGTTCTTTAATAGTTGTCATACAGAAGTACAGAATACTTTCATACAAAATGCTTCTTACTGTTACGCTCCAGAGACTGTGCTAGACAAGATAGTATCAAATAACATAATAACATAATATAGCATGAATTTAGAAGAAGAAAATGAGGTCACAGTGTTCGGTATAGACATATGTACAATGTTCTGAGTTACCATATAATATACAATACACAATACTATGCAGTGTACTAATGTACAGTACTATCTAGTGCAAAGCAGAAATGGGATGAGGTACAATTGTAGGTACAATTTACAGTAAGGTGTACGAGTTGTAGTGCAATCCTTCATCCATAAATATAAAGTGTGGGGAGTGGGTGCTACAGTGTGTTTGTTTAAAGTGGGTGTGTGCTATAAAGTGTGTGGAGTGGGTGCTACAGTGTGTTTGTTTAAAGTGAGTGTGTGCGTGTGGATGTGTGTGCTATGTGTGTTTGGTGGTTGTTGTTGTGTAGTGTTCATTCATTGTTCGTTTAGCAGCCTGATGGCCTGGGGATAGAAGCTACACAAGACCAATGATGCAGACTCCATATACCCAGTCAGCATGTCAACATCACAAAGAACAAAACATGTCCCAGTTTCCCATAAATTCTCTGGCCAGATCCAGCTAGGCGAAGAGATAATGTCTAGTATTTTCTCTATTACTCTCATAAATGTTTCGTTTTACTGCAATTGTAACCTGTACTGGATACAGTATTTCTTTTGTTTGTCTGATATTTGCTGAGCTTACAGTGTTCTGCACACTACTGTAGTAGCATGGAAACTGGGACATGTTTTGTATTTGTATATTTGTATATGGATAGAAATTAATTATATTTTCATCCATCTGCAGAATTGGTCTTGTGTAGTGTTTGGTGAATGTATTGTATATTTGCCCATTCTCTGTGTACTTCATCCCCTTAACAATTGTGTGTATTGAGCTGTACTATATTGTACCCATTCTGCAATCTGTTAATAAAATGTTCAATCAATCAATCAATCACTTACAGTGCTCTAATCACTGAGAAGTAGAATTGCTAAAAGTGTTTTGGGTTAAGCACAGCAGTGTGTAACTGGTTCAAACAGAACTGTGTGCTGCGTGAACACTTTGTAACTCTGATGTTGACGTAGACAGTGGCGACAGGAGGAGACATGAGGAGACATGAGGAGAGAGGAGGAGACAGGAGGAGAGAGGAGGAGAGAGGAGGAGAGAGGAGGAGACATGAGGAGAGAGGAGGAGACAGGAGGAGACATGAGGAGACATGAGGAGACATGAGGAGAGAGGAGGAGAGAGGAGGAGAGAGGAGGAGAGAGGAGGAGACATGAGGAGAGAGGAGGAGACATGAGGAGAGAGGAGGAGACATGAGGAGACATGAGGAGACATGAGGAGAGAGGAGGAGACAGGAGGAGAGAGGAGGAGAGAGGAGGAGAGAGGAGGAGACATGAGGAGAGAGGAGGAGACATGAGGAGAGAGGAGGAGACATGAGGAGAGAGGAGGAGACATGAGGAGAGAGGAGGAGACAGGAGGAGACATGAGGAGACATGAGGAGAGAGGAGGAGACAGGAGGAGAGAGGAGGAGAGAGGAGGAGAGAGGAGGAGACATGAGGAGAGAGGAGGAGACATGAGGAGAGAGGAGGAGACAGGAGGAGACATGAGGAGACATGAGGAGAGAGGAGGAGACAGGAGGAGAGAGGAGGAGACATGAGGAGACATGAGGAGAGAGGAGGAGACAGAAGGAGAGAGGAGGAGAGAGGAGGAGACATGAGGAGAGAGGAGGAGACAGGAGGAGAGAGGAGGAGAGAGGAGGAGACATGAGGAGACATGAGGAGAGAGGAGGAGACAGGAGGAGAGAGGAGGAGACAGGAGGAGACATGAGGAGAGAGGAGGAGAGAGGAGGAGAGAGGAGGAGACAGGAGGAGACATGAGGAGACATGAGGAGAGAGGAGGAGACAGGAGGAGAGAGGAGGAGAGAGGAGGAGACAGGAGGAGAGAGGAGGAGAGAGGAGGAGAGAGGAGGAGAGAGGAGGAGACAGGAGGAGAGAGGAGGAGAGAGGAGGAGAGAGGAGGAGACAGGAGGAGACATGAGGAGACATGAGGAGACATGAGGAGAGAGGAGGAGACAGGAGGAGAGAGGAGGAGAGAGGAGGAGACATGAGGAGAGAGGAGGAGACAGGAGGAGAGAGGAGGAGACAGGAGGAGACATGAGGAGACATGAGGAGAGAGGAGGAGAGAGGAGGAGACAGGAGGAGAGAGGAGGAGACATGAAGTGACAGGAGGAGGAGACAGGAGGAGACATGAGGAGACATGAGGAGACAGGAGGAGAGAGGAGGAGACAGGAGGAGAGAGGAGGAGACAGGAGGAGACATGAGGAGACATGAGGAGACATGAGGAGAGAGGAGGAGAGAGGAGGAGACAGGAGGAGACATGAGGAGAGAGGAGGAGACATGAGGAGACATGAGGAGACATGAGGAGAGAGGAGGAGACAGGAGGAGACAGGAGGAGAGAGGAGGAGACAGGAGGAGAGAGGAGGAGACAGGAGGAGACATGAGGAGACATGAGGAGACAGGAGGAGAGAGGAGGAGACAGGAGGAGAGAGGAGGAGACAGGAGGAGACATGAGGAGACATGAGGAGACAGGAGGAGAGAGGAGGAGACAGGAGGAGACATGAGGAGACATGAGGAGACAGGAGGAGAGAGGAGGAGACATGAAGTGACATGAGGAGACATGAGGAGACAGGTGGAGAGAGGAGGAGACATGAGGAGAGAGGAGGAGAGAGGAGGAGACAGGAGGAGACATGAGGAGACATGAGGAGAGAGGAGGAGACAGGAGGAGAGAGGAGGAGAGAGGAGGAGAGAGGAGGAGAGAGGAGGAGAGAGGAGGAGACAGGAGGAGACATGAGGAGACATGAGGAGACAGGAGGAGAGAGGAGGAGACAGGAGGAGACAGGAGGAGAGAGGAGGAGAGAGGAGGAGACAGGAGGAGACATGAGGAGACATGAGGAGACAGGAGGAGACATGAGGAGGAGACAGGAGGAGACAGGAGGAGAGAGGAGGAGACAGGAGGAGACATGAGGAGACATGAGGAGAGAGGAGGAGAGAGGAGGAGACAGGAGGAGACATGAGGAGACATGAGGAGACAGGAGGAGAGAGGAGGAGACAGGAGGAGAGAGGAGGAGACAGGAGGAGAGAGGCGGAGACAGGAGGAGAGAGGAGGAGAGAGGAGGAGAGAGTATGAGAGAGGATGAGCCGCCCTGCTCTGTTTGATGTCCACAGATCACCTCCGCTCTCCCCAGTCTCAGGGAGTAGCACCTCCCTCCAGTGTTTTTTTTTATTGTTTTCTTTCCATTGTGTTTTTTGTTTTTCCAATACGCTGTTTACTCCTCGTCTCGTACCATAAAAGCACTATAACGTTAGCGTGATGCATAAAAGAAAAATGGCTGTATCTTTCCATCGCATCCATCACCGGCCTAGACATCAAAGGCCTCTCATTATCCAGCTCGTGGTCACGGACAGAGGTCTGATTCACGGGGGATGACCTGGGGACACAAGAATGCAACCATTAGACCATGATGGAGGGATGGAGGGATGGAGGGAGAGAGAGGCGGGGAGGAGTGAGAGGAAGGAGAGGGAAGGAGAACGGGGTAAAGGGGAAGAGTATAGGAGGAACGTACAAATGTACGGTGGGAGTCAGTGTTGTGGTACTCGAGTCCGAGTCCAAGACTGATGTTCAGGACTTGTGACTCGACTTGGACTTGAGCACTGATGATGACTCGGACTTGGACTTGGACTCCAGCATTGACTGCATTCGGACTTGGAAGGTGCAGACAAGGACTCTGACTTGTTACAGTAATTGATAAATACAGTTATTATTATTATTATTATTATTATTATTATTATTATTATTATTATTATTATTATTATTATTATTATTATTATTATTATTATTATTATTATTATTATTATTATTATTATTATTATTATTATTATTATTATTATTATTATTATTATTATTATTATTATTATTATTATTATTATTATTATTATTATTATTATTATTATTATTATTATTATTATATATATTTTTTTGTAATAGGCCCTAATCATTTGGCATACAATATTGATGGCTAGTGCATTTGTGGCTATTGTGTCACAAAGTAAATAAACTCCCTTTGAAACGGTGACCTCTGTGTCATTTATGTTTTAATGTAGACCTTTTTTTATTTGTATGTCAGCTCTTTGACTGCCGGAGTGGAGTGGACTCAACCTTGATGACTCGGACTTGGACTAGAACACGGGGGACTCGAGACTCGACTCGGACTTGAGATTTCGTGACTCGACTACAACACTGGGTGGGAGAATCCATTTTTGTTTATTTTTCTCATATTTTTATATTCAGATCTAATTGTATTGCCTATGTTTCTACTATTACCCTGCCCATACCTGTACCTCCCCTCCCCCTCCCCCTCCCTCATGCTGTTATGACATTTGAACA
>NC_140166.1:144847471-144932471 GCF_963971535.1 Notolepis coatsorum | reverse complement strand
AGACCCATCATCTAGGACGGCGTAAGTGTCCAGGACCTTGTCCTCGTAGCTCAGGAGCACTCTGACCACTTTGATGAGCACTCGGGGGGTCCCGCTATACTTGGGGTCTATGTGGAGCACTCCTGTTGGTGGGTTGCCTTGTAGGGCTAGTCTTTTCTTGTGGGCCTTGCGCAGTGTATCGCAGCGAGCGTGGTCCTGTGTGTTCGTCCTACTCCACAGGGAGACAGGGAGACAGGGAGACAGGGAGACAGGGAGACAGGGAGACAGGGAGACAGACAGACAGACAGACAGACAGACAGACAGACAGACAGACAGACAGACAGACAGACAGACATACAGACAGACATACAGACAGACATACAGACAGACAGACAGACAGGGAGACAGACAGGGAGACAGACAGGGAGACAGGGAGACAGGGAGACAGACAGTGTCTCTGTGACCCTGGGCAGACCTCATGTAAGCGGAGCCTCATGGCCTCTAATAGCTAGTTGTTAGCCGTGGCTGTGGGGGAGCTACGCGCGGCACGATGCAGGTGTGTTTGATTACAGAGCAGGACCGCAGTACCAGATAGTCACCAGATCACCGGATTAGACCGGGCTGAGCCAGGTGAAGGCTTTACGGTTAGGGTCGAGGCTCAAGAGTCAAGAGTTAGAATGTTGTTCTTGCTGTTGGTGTCACTATGAGGTTGATTTTAATGACAAGGTCAGGAGGAGGAAAGGGATGATGATGATGATGATGATGATGATGATGATGATGATGATGATGATGATGATGATGATGATGATGATTGATGATGATGATGATGATCTCCAAATATGAGACAATTCAAACTAAATGATGAAGAAATTATGTTCACGAGGTACAGGGATGAGGAAGGGATTTGACATTGATGATGATGATGATGATGATGATGATGATGATGATGATGATGATGATGATGATGATGATGATGATGATGATGATGATGATGATGATGATGATGATGATGACTGGTAACATAACTGTAACTGAGGGGTTACAAAACCCTGACTGTATTAAAGATTGTGATAGATTAAACCACTGCTAGGTATGTACTTTAATTACTGGCCAGACAGTACATCGAATATAGATGGTGAACACTCACAAGAACATGGCATTGACAAATAAATAGTATTTGAGGGTATTTTATTATTATGCAACATTAGGTTACAGAATGAGAATTAGGGTCGCGCTTGTATGGCGAAGAATATGCGTAAAGTCAGTCAATAGCATGAGTCACTAAGAATAGCAGGAATCCTACGATGGGTCTAAGTTGACACCACCTGTCGTATAATAGCAACTATATAAGGCAACGCTGGTACCGCCTGGAGACAATGGGTTCCCTCCGGGGTGTAATGCCTGGAGGGTAGAGGAATGTTCGGATACTCAGTCTGATTCAATGAAGAATAAAGAGACTCCACGTACAGGAGTCGGTCCTTGTAAATCACTCGATCAGCAGCAAAGCAATAATTGTAATCCAAATGCTCGATAGCATTGATGACAGCTAGCCAGCCTCCGTCCACGAGGCCAGCCCGAGTTGTAATCCTCATGAGGTTGAATCCCAAATGATAGTGGAAATCAACGATGCTCTTCTCCGGGTAACACGTTCCAAATCAATATAATCCAACCAGTAATGGTTCTGCAATCGCCGACGCTGGTTCTCCTGTGCACATGTCCAATGCTACACACGAACAAACTGTGGTTGCACGATATACAATAAATGAACGACTATTTACTTCACATTAGATTAGGTCGAACTTGACGTTACTGCATTAAACTCTGACACTGTACTATTCCCTTCGCACGTGGTTCTCCACGCTCTGTTAGACGCACTGCTGCTCACTTCACTGTTACCGAACTTGTCACACTGCTGCTTTAGACGAACTGCTTCTATGCGCACCTGCGCCGATATATATACTTAAGTGGCTTTCTAGTTCCAAACCTAACCACTTGCCCGGAATCAATACACTGCCAAGGGCATGTCCTGACTTGCCCCAAACTCGCCCATTGCACCTGTCTGAGTGCGAGACTGCCTGGCGCCGCCGTCAGGGGGGCATTATTCATAAGGAAAGTGAATATTACTATGCTTTGAACGCAGGTAAAGGGATATTCCGTGTATATATAAATAATATACAATGTATATAAAACAATAAATGTAGATTCTCAACTTTAATCTGGCCCTTCACAACAGCCGCCTCCTAATTAGTCCGCACCTAATTAGTTAAGGGAGACAGATTAATAGTCCAGTCAACTGCTCCATATCTGTTGTGAGGAGTAGGGCAATCTACAAAGTCAGTGGGTCATGATCGTCATCAGGGGATTCAGGGAGCTCTGGCAACTCTATCAGCCTCGCCACGGGTCGGGTGTAAGTCCGCCCTTGGACAATAACTTCTGCCGCTCTGACCTTCCCATCGACGCCAGTGATCACTTTGCTTACGCGGCCGGCCGGCCACGCAGCTCGGGGTAGTGACTGGTCCATGATCATAACGACTGTGTCCACCTTCAGGTTGTCCCTGTCCTTTACCCACTTCTGACGGGCTGGACGGGATGGTAGGTCGCTTAGGAGGAAGCGGGCCCGAGACTGGTTGATCTGTGCTTGGCTGTGTCTCCACATCCTCCGTCTGTTCCTCTTGTTCTTCCGGTGCCCCCTCTGAGGAGGGGCCGGGTCCGGCCGCCCCCTCAAGAGGTTGCTTGGGGTGCTGGGTTCGAGGTCAGCTACGTCGCTTGGAGCGCAGCTGAGGGGGGTGGAGTTCGGAACTCCCTCTTCTTGAGCCAACTGTTCTCTCACAGGCCTCTCGTCTAATGTCAATAGCCTCTCAACGGGCTGTACGAGAGAGTGGCCTGTGTCGCTCACCTTTGTGTGCAGGCAGCGTGTAGACGTGGGTTGACTGTCAAGTCCGTAGAGGGGGCCCTGGAGCGTCCACCCCAGTCGGGTCTGAACCGCGACTGGGCATCCTTTAGGTCCGATGTGGGCCGCCTCGATTGGGACAAGGAGGTCCGCGTGGTCGGAGCCTATGAGCAGGGTCGTGTGGCGCCGTCGATGAGCGGTATAGGTAGTCTGCGTAGGTGCGCGTACTTCGCCATCAGCTGTGGGATGGGGTAGTTGTAGCTTGACAGGCCTATGTCATGGCCTGTAAATGCCTTAGTAATGCTGTACCGCTTCGCGGGCTGCCCGACCGCTGCTATCGTGAATGAGACGTTCTTGCCCTTTATGGTTTTCAGGTCTCGCTGAATAGTACGGATTGTCATTGTTTCTTTGGCACCCCGCAGGCCCAACTGGGCTGCGGCGGAAGCGAGGAGGAGAGTCTTTTCAGACCCATCATCTAGGACGGCGTAAGTGTCCAGGACCTTGTCCTCGTAGCTCAGGAGCACTCTGACCACTTTGATGAGCACTCGGGGGGTCCCGCTATACTTGGGGTCTATGTGGAGCACTCCTGTTGGTGGGTTGCCTTGTAGGGCTAGTCTTTTCTTGTGGGCCTTGCGCAGTGTATCGCAGCGAGCGTGGTCCTGTGTGTTCGTCCTACTCCACTGATCCATTTCGGCGGGGGTCAGTTTCTGGTATGCTTCACACCGTGACATGGAGTGTCCGCTGCGGCAGTAAGTACACCAGGGGGGGGGGCAATGGATCTTCTGTAGTGGTGGGTCAATATGCCCTTCCTCTGTGGCGGGGGAGTTGGGAATCATCTGTAGTGACGCCGACTTGTGGTAGTCAGAGTAGCACCGTGACTCCCAGTGTCTGCTGCAGCAGTCAGGACACCAGGGGGGGGTCCAGGACTGGTTTGTGGTGACACCGCCTCGGCCTGGTACATCACCGTGACGGGCCTACTTTGTGGTCCTGGCGGACGCTTGTTGCTGTCGTGCAGGACCTCCAGGTGGGCGCCGTCGCACTTGCTGCATCCTTTCTTTAGGCGGCACTCAGCTGCCATATGGCTGCGCGCGCAGCGGAAGCAGCGGCGGTTCGCTTTGATCCACTGACTCACCTCGTCAGCGGTCAGCTTCTTGAAGGTGTCACATTGAGACAGCCAATGTTCATTTTAACAGTACTGACAGACAGCCTTCCACTTCTCCTTGACGTGGGTGTTGTGGCTCATCTGCCGTGACTCAGCCTCGGCTTGGTGCATCACGGTCACTGACCGGCGGTTGTCATTGAACCTCTGCGGTCCATCTCTAGGGCTAGAGTCACTCCACACGAATGTGTCCAATCGTAGACTGCTGACCTCCCTGGCTAGGAAATCAGCCAGGTCTAGGAGGGATGGTTCTGGGCCGTTGGGGTCACGGTGGTCTCTCTGCCGCCGAAAACGCTCTTGACGGGCTGGAGGGAGCTTCTCCAGTATCCGCTCCACGTTAGAATTTGCATACAGTTCATGTCTCCACTTCTCCTTTTGGGACCCCAGCATCCCCACGAGGGATTGTACCTTGATAGAGAGGTCATCCAGTGCTCTATTGTCTTTGGCTGGGGGGAGGCGGTCGATCTCTCGTATTTCTTGGATCACGTAATCCCATATGCGTCCATAGCGCGCGTCGAGGGCCACCAGAGATGCGGAGTATGGGGTGCTTGAGTTGGAATGTGCCAGCGCTATGTTATGCGCTCTGGGCACCTTGAGATGCTTGAGGAGGATGGCATATTTGTACGACTCGTCGTGGACATCGGACATCATAGTCTCCAAACACATGCGTAATTCCGTGTACTGTGCTCTGTCCTCGCGCGTAAAGTCTGGGAACGTCGGTGCGCCAAGGTAAGATGCCATGGATGGCTGGGACACCGATGAGCGTAGGGGGAGAGGCCTCCTGGGCGAGTCTCCCCGTACGTGGGGTCGTGGGTTAGTGCTGGGTGGGTACCAGAGGCCGGGCCCCCAGGTGCTGCTCCTCGGTGCTGACTGTGTATTAAACTCAACCTTGGTTTGGGTCGGGGTTTGTAACGCAGTGGCTCGGGGCTGGGGTCGGGGCTGTACTGGGCCTCCTGGTCCAAGATGGGTTCGTGCCTGTGGGCTTGATATCCCTCCTCTTCCTCCGCTAGGTCCTGGAGTCTTCTAGTTAGTTTCTCGGCGACGTAGGCGGGATCTTCCCGTTGGCTGGGTCCCGTATAGACCGGTCGGGGAGGGGGCTCGGCGACGTAGGCAGGTTCTTCCTGCTGGCTGGGTCCCGTGTAGACTGGTTGCGGAGGGGGCTCGGCGACGTAGGCAGGTTCTTCCTGCTGGCTGGGTCCCGTGTAGACTGGTTGCGGAGGGGGCTCGGCGACGTAGGCAGGTTCTTCCTCATGGCTGGGTCCCGTGTAGATTTGTCGGGGAGGGGAAGGTGCCCTCGACCCGTGTCGTGATGATCGCCGGCAGCTCCGGGTGGAGGAGTGAGGGGTCACCCTCTGGAGTAGTTGCTCCACCATCTGCGCCTGCAGCCGGTCTCTTTCCATCTCGCGCTGTGCATTGGCGGTGTCGCGCTGTGCATCGCGTTGCGCGTGGGCGGCGTCACGCTGAATGTTTTCTTCAGCCTGGAGGCGCCTCTCTTCCAGTATGATGGTCTCGCGCTCGTTCTGTTGTTGTGCTTGGAGACGTTCTCTTTGTAGTGCAGAATGTTCGCGCTCACTCTGTTGTTGCGCTTGGCGGCGCTCTCGTTCCGCTGCAGAGTGTTCGCGCTCACTAAGTGCTTGCGCCTGGAGGCGCTCTCGTTCCGCTGCAGAGTGTTCGCGCTCACTAAGGGCTTGTGCTTGGAGTTGGTCGCGCTCACCCTGGAGTCGGTCTCTTTCGGTTGAAGCTGTCAGCGTGGCAATCAAGGCTTGCGCCAGTCTCTGGTCAGCCTCGCTGGGGGATGACACTGGTGGAGGTGATCGGGCGCTGACAGGGCTTGGGGGAGACCTGTCCTCCTGGCGCGCTCTGAGGTCTATCTCTTGAGCGCGGTACTCTTCTCGTGGTTGCGCGCCGAGGGCTGTCTCGGGTACGCGATCTTGGGTTGGTTGTGCACCGGGGTCTATCCCTGGAGCGCTTTCTTTATCCTGGAGCGCTCCGGGGTCTATCCCGGTGACGCTGTCTGGAGGTATAGTCACGTCATGTCCCGCTTGGTCCCCCCGTGAGCTAAGTCAATAGGAGTGGGCATGCTTAAACTATCCGTTTTATCCGTATTTAAAGTCCGTTTAGATAAGCTAGGGGGTAAAACGAAAGCGAAGTCCTCTAGATATGGAGGTGGCTGACGTTTGCGCTGCGGGCGTTCTAGCTTGGGGGAGCCGTTTGGAGAGTGTCCACCGCTGGCCATGTTAATATTAATATTATATTAAATATCACTGATACCCTCCGGCTCGAAGGACCAATTGTAACTGAGGGGTTACAAAACCCTGACTGTATTAAAGATTGTGATAGATTAAACCACTGCTAGGTATGTACTTTAATTACTGGCCAGACAGTACATAGAATATAGATGGTGAACACTCACAAGAACACGGCATTGACAAATAAATAGTATTTGAGGGTATTTTATTATTATGCAACATTAGGTTACAGAATGAGAATTAGGGTTGCGCTTGTATGGCGAAGAATATGCGTAAAGTCAGTCAATAGCATGAGTCACTAAGAATAGCAGGAATCCTACGATGGGTCTAAGTTGACACCACCTGTCGTATAATAGCAACTATATAAGGCAACGCTGGTACCGCCTGGAGACAATGGGTTCCCTCCGGGGTGTAATGCCTGGAGGGTAGAGGAATGTTCGGATACTCAGTCTGATTCAATGAAGAATAAAGAGACTCCACGTACAGGAGTCGGTCCTTGTAAATCACTCGATCAGCAGCAAAGCAATTATTGTAATCCAAATGCTCGATAGCATTGATGACAGCTAGCCAGCCTCCGTCCACGAGGCCAGCCCGAGTTGTAATCCTCACGAGGTTGAATCCCAAACGATAGTGGAAATCAACGATGCTCTTCTCCGGGTAACACGTTCCAAATCAATATAATCCAACCAGTAATGGTTCTGCAATCGCCGACGCTGGTTCTCCTGTGCACATGTCCAATGCTACACACGAACGAACTGTGGTTGCACGATATACAATAAATGAACGACTATTTACTTCACATTAGATTAGGTCGAACTTGACGTTACTGCATTAAACTCTGACACTGTACTATTCCCTTCGCACGTGGTTCTCCACGCTCTTTTAGACACACTGCTGCTCACTTCACTGTTACCGAACTTGTCACACTGCTGCTTTAGACGAACTGCTTCTATGCGCACCTGCGCCGATATATATACTTAAGTGGCTTTCTAGTTCCAAACCTAACCACTTGCCCGGAATCAATACACTGCCAAGGGCATGTCCTGACTTGCCCCAAACTCGCCCATTGCACCTGTCTGAGTGCGAGACTGCCTGGCGCCGCCGTCAGGGGGGCATTATTCATAAGGAAAGTGAATATTACTATGGTTTGAACGCAGGTAAAGGGATATTCCGTGTATATATAAATAATATACAATGTATATAAAACAATAAATGTAGATTCTCAACTTTAATCTGGCCCTTCACAACAATAACACTGTATTATATCATGTTGACTGGTAATAATAATAACTTTATTTGTATAGCACCTTTCATACAGGGGATTGTAGTTCAAAGTGCTTGAAATCAGTAAGAAATAACTAAGACATAAAATCAGTGTAAAACAAGCAGCAAGAGCAAAGCATAAAGTGGAACAAAATAATGCAGATATATTAATAAAATCATATCAGAACCTCACGTTCCAATAGGCTTCTGTAATCTGTTACAAAACATGATAAAGGTCAAAGTATGCACCCAGTGGATATAGTGGGGCGTAGAGATAAAAGTACAAATAAGTAAAATAATAGCAAGGGTAAAATGAGCAGACATATAAAATCACAGTTTTTCGCATTAGGATCTAACATCCCCAACACCTTGTTTATGGTTTGATTCAGTTTGAGTAGAATAGAAAATACATGTAGAAAATCATAGAAAATCACAGTTTTTTACAGTGCAATAAAATAGTTCTGGATTACTGTGATTGGACCGATTACGGGAAGGTGAAACAGGAGGTGGTAACTTTTTCACAATGACGCTCGTTGGTTGTTTCGTCTTATTCCCGGAGATTGCGAGCACCTAATACGTTGAGTAGGATGTCAATCGAACGGTGACAATCTTAGCTTTCAAGCAATGTATTGGTTCATTGGCATAAAAGCATTGGATCGCCTTAAAAACTAGGCCAAAGTGCCGCAAGTGCAAAACGGGTCGTATAAGACCTGGCGCATGTTAAGAGGTTTTAACAGTTCAAAGTCGTCTGTACCTTCTGTTTGGTATCCACAGTTTAAAAGCTCTTGTTTGATACCCACTTTGACCCTTCGAACCTCCCACTCAGGGCGCAGTTCCCTCTCTCAGGGCGCGGTTCTAGGCCTGGGTCTTACACAGTGTTAACAGATTCTGCAATGGGGCGACAATAATGTATACAAGAGGCATGGTATTCTATCTTTGGCCTTGCTCTACTGGCAGCGGTTTATTTATCATGTCGTCTCATAATACAGCAGCACATATGATCTCCTCTCCTGGAGGGGCAGAAGTGAGAAGAAGGAACAGTAGGAGGGAACCAAGGTTTATATAGTCCCAACCTGGTGTAGACAGTAGACGCTCCGCCTACAGCGCCCTCCAGTGGACACAGATATACATGCAGTCATGAGGGCAGTAGAGAGCAATTACAGTCAGTTACAACCATACATACACCCTCTATATTCAACACACAGTTTGCCTGACAGTCTTTCTTGCTTGATATCCACACAGTTTAATACCCGACAGTTTCGAACCTGTAATAAAAAGCAATAGACAGAGTCAAATAGTGCAGTGCAATTTTTTTTTATAATAATAAAGACACCAATACTTGGTCTGTAAAGCCTTTCACATTTCCTGCTCACAGTCCCAAAACGTCCCGCCTATCTGTGGGAAAACAGTAATTGACTAGTACGGATGTCCAGCCTCGGATATATAAAATAAAAGAATAAAAACATGTGGAATAAAACATAGAGAAATAGTGCAGTGTCAATCACAGAGAAATAGTGCAGTATAATAGTGTAAAGTCAGTCAAATGCTTTGGTAAAGAGGTTTTAAGCTGCCTTTTAAAAATGTCTAACGTATTGGCTTCCCTAATACTGTTGGGTAGTTTTGGAGATCACCGATCTTCTTATGACTCTTTCTGGTGACCTCTAATAGACCTGCATCTGATGATCGCAGTGTTCTGGCGGGTGTGTCGTTTATTAGAGAGTCAGCTATGTAGCTGGGTCCTTGTCCATTTAGAGCTTTGTATGTGAGGAGAAGCACCTTAAAATCAATTCTAAAAGTTACAAGAAGTCAGTGTAGAGTAGCTAAGACAGGATGTGTTCCCTCCGTTTGGTATTAGTTAGTAGTCTAGCTGCAGAGTTTTGAATGAACTGGAGTCTTTCACTAGTTTTCTTGGGAAGACCAGTGAATAGTGCATTGCAGTATTCTAGTCGGCTAGATATAAAAGCAGGAATTATCTTATGAATGGTCGTACCATCGTTATGTTTCTGAGATGAAAGAAAGCTATTTTGGTCACTTTGTTTAAATGGGCGTTGAAGTTCAAATCTGAGTCCAGGATGACACCGAGACTTGTCACCTCCGGTTTAATCCAAGTGGTTAAGATTCCTAGATAATTTTTTTTTGATTGGGGGCCAACAAGTAGGACTTCAGTTTTGTCCTCATTCAATTTGAGAAAGTTATCGTTCATCCATTTGTTTATTGCTGACAGGCAGTTGGTAATGGAGTTTATGGCTGTCGCATCATTTGGTTCAGCGGATATGTACAATTGTGTATCATCCGCATAGCTGTGGAAATCTATACCATACTCTCTGATGATGTCGCGGAGTGGTAGCATATAGAGAGAAAAGAGTAATGGACCTAAACAGCTGCCTTGTGCAACCCCGTAGCGGCTTTCATGTTTCTCTGATGCATGCAGGCCTCCTAGACTAATATAAAACACCCTTCCTCTGATATATGTTTTGAGCCAGAGAAACCAATAAGCTTTTCAAGCCGATTTATTAGGATGTTGTGATCAATAGTATCAAAAGCTGCACTGAGATCTAATAAGGATAGAGATTTTATTTGCATCAGAGTTGAGTCTGAGGTCACTAATTACCTTTGTGAGTGCAGTTTTCGTACTGTGGTATATTCTGAAACCTGACTGAAAGACTTCTAAGATGTTGTTTTCTTTAAGATAGGAATTTATTTGGACTGAGACTATTCTTTCCAATATTTTACTGATAAATGGTAGATTTGATATTGGGCTGCGGTTTGCTACTACTGTATGTTGTTATCCAATTTAGGTTTCTCAATGGGGGCCATCCACGTAATATTACGTGATTGCCCGACAACCGTTGGGTGCGAGACCACGTAATATTTCTTGTTTGGTTCATTTTTCTTTTTTTTCTCGATTTTAATATCCTATTTAATGCCAGGGACCCGTATGTTGCCGTTAGAAGCCCTACTGCGATGCCGAGTGTGCAGTACTGGCCAGATTCTCCCAGGTGGCGGTATCGAGCTGCAGTAAACCCTGTTCCAGTCCCTTGTGTTACACTGTAAGGTCTCCGGGCGCAGATTTTTACTACACGGCAAGGCTATAGATTCAATCGGTTGCATCAAAACGTCTACGGGACATCTGATGCATATGCTGTGATTGATTATGCCGTGGCCCTAATCGACATTGAATGTACCAGATGACGATCAAACAATTGGAATATTATTTTTGGAATACTCCCGGCCACAGGTAAGGACTATCTGACGTAAATTCTGGCTTGATTGTGCAATGTTTTCATACCGATCCTGCTGATTAGCGTTTTTAGCATTCAATACTAATGTCGTTACTGGTAATCAATAATCAGAAACGACTTAAATACCAGTCTACAACAAAAAGCCACAATAACTTCAAGCATCCTGGGAGAATTGTGGAATTTGTCTCTTGTGGTGTATTATAATTAATTTAGGACCTGCTCAGAGGTCATTAATCGGCACGCATGCGATGCATGCATGCGATTCGTCTCTGCTATTAACCCATCCCGTCGTCCTCCCCCCCCAAGGGCAGCCGGGAGCAGACAGGCGTCAACATGAGCCACGCCAGGGGACCAATCCAAGTGCTCCTGTCCGTCTTCGTCAAGGACGCCACAGCATTAGCGATCTTGTTGTTGTGCATGTTTTTCCATTGGGTTTATCTTATCGGGGGGGGGGGAAATCCTTGCGAGCACGGGGAGAACATGCAAACTCCACACAGAAAGGCCTGGGAGATACCCCACCTGGGTACCTGGCATCATGGAAACCTGGTCCCCAAGTGGGAATCGAACCCTGGACCTTCTTGCTGTGAGGCGACAGTGTTTAACCACTACACCACCGTGCCGCTATATTTTTGTGTATACTGTGTTGTCTAGGTTTTTAAGAAGCGTATCTAAACTGTTACAAAGGACCTTTCAGTCCATCTAGAAAACAAAGCAACAGCATCAGTGTTTTTGTTTCAACACATGCAACACATTGTGGCAGATATCACCCCCCCTCTCATGGATCTGTGAAGGATGGGAGATATTATTGCCACGGAAGGAGTAGAGGCAATTAGGTAGCTGATTAGTACTGATAGAACACACCTGTGCATCATTAGTTCACCCACATCTCACATGCACACACCCCAGACACACACAATCTAGTCTGTTAAATGTCTGTCCGCTAATGTTGCACCGAAAACGACCAAAGCAAATTCCTTGTATGTGAAAACTACTTGACAATAAAGACCTTTCTGATTCTGATTCTGATCAATAGCCATACAAAACACAATTAATCTAAAACACACTAATCTCCTCTCCTCTCCTCTCCTCTCCTCTCCTCTCCTCTCCTCTCCTCTCCTCTCCTCTCCTCTCCTCTCCTCTCCTCTCCTCTCCTCTCCTCTCCTCTCCTCTCCTCTCTTCTCTTCTCTTCTCTCTCTCTTCTCTTCTCTTCTCTTCTCTTCCTCTTCCTCTCCTCTCCTCTCCTCTCCTCTCCTCGCCTCCTCTCCTTCTCTTCTCTTCTCTTCTCTTCTCTCTTCTCTTCTCTTCTCTTCTCTTCTCTTTTCTTCTCTTCTCTTCTCTTCTCTTCTCTTCTCTTCTCTTCTCTTCTCTTCTCTTCTCTTCTCCTCCGGCTCTCTCTTCCTCTATAGGCTATGTCACTCTGCTCTCTCTTCCTCTATACTAGTTTTCGCTTCTCTATACTCGTTCTCTCCGTCTTGGCCAGTGAACATTGAGTCCTGTAACTCCTCACATCTCCTTGTCTCCTTGTACCTTCCTCCTCCTCTGTGACTCTTCCTCTCCCCACACACACACACACACGCACGCACGCACGTATGCACGCACGCACGCGTACACACACACACACACACACACACACACACACACACACACACACACACACACACACACACACACACACACACACACACACACACACACACACACACACACACACACTATGAGGAGCTAGCCAAGAAGAACACATTCAGCCACAAACGTATCCCCTCTATGATGAGCTAGCTAAGAGGAGGAGCGAGTTCAGCCACAGACTCATCCCCCTCTGTCATGTTTTGCTATAGGGCCGTATATGTTTATTATTCCGAATAGATCTACACGGGCTTATAGCCTATAATACGTGACATTTGAAGCAGGCACCACTGCTGTTGTAATTGTCTGGTAATAGCTGTTTCGAGTGTTTATTATTGGGTTGTTGTCGCAGACTCACTGCATGTTCAATTTGCGGCTCGTATGGTACTTCCTTCCTATACCCAGTTAAATCTGTCTTCATATCTCACGCCCCAGTGGCGATAGCGAGGGGGGCATATGCGTGTAGGTCAGTGGCCAATCAGAGCGCAAAACGGGAACCCGGACAGACAAACGCGTTGGTAAAAGCATACACGCCTCCGGTTCACACCAGATCTCAAAGAGGTCATTCTGCATGATTAGCATGGGGGAATTCATGTATTTAACCTTGTGTATTTAGCGAATCAGGGATCTAGGTGAAAATTGACGAGCGAAAACAGGAAGTGAAAAACACACAGAATGCATTGCCGTCAATGAGGAAATGGAATACTGGAGAACTTTTTTTTTGTACACAGTTTACCAAAATCGCTCTTAATCACCCATTTCTGAACGGATTTTTATGAAATTTGGAGCGCTACTACATAAGACTTTTCAGCTTATACCAATTTCTTTGGATATAATTGTCTGGGATATTGCAACTACTACAGGAAAAACGTGAGTACTCAAGTACAAGTACAACTCAAGTTCAGCCCTATGTTACTCTATTTCATTAGCACTAAAAGAGATTTTTCTTTATTATGTAAGAAACTTCAGAATGTTACCTTTCAAAAGAGACCAGACTCATCCACGTGCTATAAGTATAAAGTATAATAAATCGCAAATTACTTTGGATATGCAATCGTCAAAAAAACTAAAAGAAATAGCCTCATTTTTGCCCGATGCTTAAGTGGTTAATGCATTTATTTATTTTACAGATCTGTCAATAACCAATCAATTAGTCAACTAAGGGTTTCCTCTAGTGGAGGTTTGACCTCTGACCTCACACCAAGGCAGCGTCAGGTCACCCCAGACAGAAGATACTGTAGCTGTTGTTCTGTTTGAACTCCTCTGTGTGTTTATCTTTATACAGATTCCAGACGTGCGCTCTTTCTCTTTCAACCCCCCCCCCCCCCTCTTTTCTCTCTCTCTCTCTCTCTCTCTCTCTCTCTCTCTCTCTCTCTCTCTCTCTCTCTCTCTCTCTCTCTCTCTCTCTCTCTCTCTCTCTCCCTCTCTCTCCCTCCCTCTCTCTCTCTCTCTCTCTCTCTCTCTCTCTCTCTCTCTCTCTCTCTCTCTCTCTCTCTCTCTCTCTCTCTCTTCTCTCTCTCTCTCTCTGTCTCTCTCTCTGAGGTACAGCAGCCAAACATCTGTGTGCTGGCAGGTCAGGTCTGCTGCCGATTGGGGTAACGCACGGAAAACGCACACATCCAGACGCACACAGACAGACAGACAGACAGACAGACAGACAGACAGACAGACAGACAGACAGACAGACAGACAGACAGACAGACAGACAGACAGACAGACAGACAGACAGACAGACAGACAGACAGACAGACAGACAGACAGACAGACAGACAGACAGACACGCACGCACGCACGAACGCACGCACGCACGCACGCACGCACGCACACACACACACACACACACACACACACACACACACACACACACACACACACACACATACCCTCAAATGCACACAGACACCCTCACGTAGACACAGACTTGCTCACACACTCGCACGCCCCTCGACACCCATAGAACAGGTGCTTCATAGGCCTGGCGCGGGCCACACACTCCATGACCTGAGAGGCAATCATTTCAAGCCGAGAGCACGAGCTCTCTGTTCACGAAAGCCCCAGCTTCAGCCCAGCTGGAAACACAACAACAAGGTCAAGTAAAACAAATCCTGTTAGAAAGCTGCCATTTCCTTGAAATTACAATCTCGTGATGCGAGAGAGTGAAATTAGGTTAGGCAAAGCACCAGCAAAAAGAAAACAGTAATAGGTTATCACATATTTTCCAGGACCCAGATGTGGTTTCTTTTATTTTTTGCCGTTATAATGTTGTTCCAGTTTGTCTCGCGGTCGCGGCAAGAGATGTTATTAAAGCTGCCTCTGATGTGTTTGCCTTCTCAACCCGTACTTTTCTGTTTTTTATGAACGTTGTATATTATCTAGCTGCCGTGAAGCGATTTCCCCCCGTGGACGAGGAACACCTGCCGTCTGAGAGCGCCGCGAGGAACACCTTCCATGTCCACCGCTATGAGGATGTCGTGGAAGAGCAGGGGTGTGAAGTACTTGAGTAATTGTACTTAATACTTAAGTACTGTTTTTGGGGATTTGTACTTTACTCGAGTATTATTAGGTTTGTATTAGGGATGCTCGATATTGGCTTTTTTACCGATACCGATATTCCGATATTGTCCAACTCTTAATTTCCGATACCGATATCAACCGATATCAACCGATACCAATATATGCAGGGTTTCCCCGTCCAAAAAACTGAATAATTTCAGGTAACTAATAATTTCACTGGATATATATATAACAAATATTGTTATTGTTTTTTATTTTTTTTAAACCGATACCGATATTTTACGATATCACATTTTACTGCCGATATCGGCCGATAATATCGGTCAGCCGATAATATCGGACATCCCTAGTTTGTATAAATTTTTTTTGTATCCACTTTTTCTCCTCTTTTTCAATTTTTCTCCCCATCCCAATTTAGCCGTGCCAATTCTGCCCTCCCCTGTCTTGATCGTTGCTTGCATGTGCCCCCCACTAGCCGGTTGTAGGGAGGATAGAAGCCCATCGCATGTCCCCTCCGATACATGTGGAGGCAGCAGTCGCATCTTTTCACCTGCCAGCGCGGACTCTCATTTGGCGAGGAGTAACGTGTAGGAGGCTCACACTGCCCCCGCCATTTTCCTGTCTCTGCTGTGCAGGCGCCCCAACCGACCTGTAGGAGTCACTGTTTACAATGTCCAGATTACCACCCATCGACTTCCCACCCGCTAAATCTGCCAATTGAGTTAGTATGACGGCCGGCCCAAGCCGGAGGCAACGCCGACAGCCGGATTCGATACCGGTGTCTCATGCGTTGGTGAGGAGCGCAATGTCCGATGCGCCACCCAGCCGCCTTAGGTTTGTATACTTGTACCTTTACTCAATGACATTTCTGAGAAAAAAAAACATACTTTTTACACCTCACATTTAAAATGCAGACCTACAAAGTACAAATCTCGCAGGTCCAACAATTTTAATGAGTATATTTGTTTCTCTGGCCGAACTAACGTTAACGTTATTAATCCCGCGGCCGCACTTTATTTAAAAACAGCCAATCAAATGGAAAATGATCCCGCCCACACCCATGCTGATTGGTCCTTGTGCAAGACTAGCGGGGATCTTTGATTAAACACCTGCGATCAGAAGAATAGACAGTCAGAAAATAAGTTTTTACTTTTACTTTTTAGTACTTAAGTACATTAAAAAGTTGAAACTTTTTGACTTTTACTCAAGTGTGTTTTTAGCCAGATATTCGGACTTTTACTTGAGTAAGATTTTGAGACGGTACCCAAGTTTCTTTAATAGTTGTCATACAGAAGTACAGAATACTTTTATACAAATGCTTCTTACTGTTACGCTCCAGAGACTGTGCAAGACCCATACTTTCATTTCATAATTTCTGCATACTTTTTACTCACGGCCTCTCCGTGAACCGCTGCCTTCGCTCACAGACGACCTGCCGTCACGGGTGTCGGGAAATAGCGTCGCTTTTTCTCCACGTTTTTTTTAAATAATTATTTTGATTTTAGAGGCACTTTTTTCTTCTTATTCAAACTATATGGAAGGTTACTATATAAATAAAGATTGACTTTCTTAGTCTGTCTCCATGTCTGTCTCTGTCTGTCTCTCTTGCCCTCTGTCCTCCTCTCTCTGTCTCCCCTTCTCTTTCTTGGCCTCTGCCTCTCTCTCTCTCTCTCTCTCTCTCTCTCTCTCTCTCTCTCTCTCTCTCTCTCTCTCTCTCTCTCTCTCTCTCTCTCTTTGTCTCTTTGTCTCTCTTACTGTAAATGACTGTGGTGAAAATAAAACACATGTGTTTGAGAAACCAGACCGCTGACCACTCACAGCAAAAAGATTAGATTAGATTAGATTCAAATGTATTGTCATCATGCAGCACAAGTACAGTACAAGGAAAATAAGTTTGGCATCCAACCAGAGTGCAAAGTGCAACAGCAATATATACTATGTACAGGTGATAAAACTGGGTATAAAATATATAAATTAGTAGTACTGAGTAATAGTGCAATCAGATGTATGTACAGAGTTGTAGTATTAATATGTACAGTGATACAGGTATAAATACATGGTATGGTAGTAAGTCATACTGGCCAGCAGTGTAACTAGTAAGAGTAGGTAAGGGATATGTACAGATTAGGCCTGATATTCTATATTCTATAATCATATTTCAAATTGCATGTGTCCGGATGGCAGAATTCAGTACTGTATCCACAAAACCTTCTGTTTAATCATCTTCCATTTATTAATTTGATTAGATTTTTCAGGTCTTTTTCAGGTCTTATGGAATGAATGAAATTAAAATAAATTAAAATAAATTATTATTATTATTATTATTATTATTATTTTAAATACATTTTGAGTTAATTTTCATAACGCGATAATTTGCTGTGTAATTAATTAATATAATTAACACTATAAACTGACAGCCCTAATATATAAACATTTAAGGCTTTCAAAGTTAACGCGGTATTACCGCGTTATCGCCCGATTCTATTAACGCCATTCTATTTAACTCACGATAAACTTTTAAGAACTATTTTTTTTTTATTATTATTATTTTTTTTTTACTAGACTCCACTCAGGTGTATCATTGATGCTCTCATTGATACTATGTTTGTTTCTGAAGTGTGTGTGTGTGTGTGTGTGTGTGTGTGTGTGTGTGTGTGTGTGTGTGTGTGTGTGTGTGTGTGTGTGTGTGTGTGTGTGTGTGTGTGTGTGTGTGTGTGTGTGTGTGTGTGTGTGTGTGTGTGTGTGTGTGTGTGTGTGTGTGTGTGTGTGTGTGTGTGTGAGTGTGTGTGTGTGTGTGTGTGTGTGTGTGTGTGAGTGTGTGTGTGTGTGTGTGTGTGAGATATAGAGAGAGAGGGGGGTGAGAGAAATGAGGAAGGGGCAAGAGAGAAAGAGAGCTGGGAGAGTGTGTGTGTGAGAGAGAGAGGGGGGGTGTGTTGTCACGTTCCAAGGCCCGGTCCTGGCTGGACCGGGCATGAGAATAACATTGGACAGTGCTCTCCTCCTGACATTGGCTCCCTACCTCCCTCTGGTGACCTAAGCCCGATGGTGCAGTCTGCCATTTTATGTTGGTTGCACATTATTGATTGGATTTCTAATATTCTGTTATCCTGGGCCATCCCTGTCTGTGTTTGATGTCACCCCCCTGTTGGGTTGTTGTGTGTCATTGCCTTTGTGTCTAGTTGTGTTTATGGTGTCTTTGCTTTTGTGTCTAGGTTGTGTTTGTGATTCTGTGTTTTGGCCAGGTGTTGATCATTGTTAATTAGTGTTGGTATTTAGGTGTCTGTTTGTCCTCATTTCCTGGTAGTGTAATTTCCTCCAGTACCCCGTTTGTCCCCGTGTCGTGCCTGCCTTCCCCGTTGATGTCTAGTGAGTCCTTGCCTGTATACTCCTGTCGTTTTCTTGTTTTCCTTCGTTGTTTTGTTAGTAGTAGCGTCTTTTATTTTTATTGTATATTGGATCATTAGTAAACACCCCTTCTTCAAGCATCGCTCCTCGTCTCTGCCTCCGTTCCTTCTCCCTTGTCTGCAAACTGTGTTCTCACCTTCATTAGCACCCCAATCATTACAGAATGATTAATCAGCCCTTGTGTGGGTGAATGTAACAAGTTCCTAACGTTTTCTTTCCCCTATTATTTCATGCACACTTTATTCATTGTTTTAAATTATTATTTAAAAAAAAATGTGTGCATCACTCTGTTTTGAATTTGATGCAAATTTGCAATGCATGAGGGTCCTCCTTTTGTGTTAAATGAGTGCATAAAGCAAGCATTTGTTGACTTGCATGTTGATAAGACAGGTCCTGGGATATTTCAATGTTTTGGCTAATTTTGATTTAAATTGTATAATTCCCATTTTAAAATGTTTTACCATGGTATGTTTGGTATCTTTTTTTTCAGCACAGCCTCACATATATGACCTGACAGTTAGTTTTCATATTGTATAATACTGTATATACTGTATACTGCATAATGTACAACACAAAACACAAAATCGGATTGAGAAAATGTGTTATTTTTAGTATGAACCAATGCAAACATATCAAATCAAGGATATAAAACAGTGGAAATGCACCCTCAGGTAGCATATTTACATAAACAAAAGAGAACAGATCAGAATTCAATTTACAAAGCATTATTTTCTCCATACACAGGTAATAAACAGACATTTTTTTGATTCTCAACTGGAAATGATCACCAGCATGCTTTTTTTTTTTACAAAAAGTCAGTAAAGGTAAATTTCTTTACAAAAAAAAGTTAAAAAAAAGTTTTACAGTAAAAAAGTAAAAAACAACTAAATAATTAAATTGTGGGATATTCAATATACATATATACAGTACACATATGACTAGAGTGCAGTCATATAGAGTGCAGGATGCCTGAGGCGTATCCAAAAAAAATATTGCACCTGTCAAACTGTAACGCCTTTTGACAGGTGTTACCTGTGTATACATGGCATGGGGGTCTAGCTGCGGTCCTGGGGGTCTGCACGGCATGAACCGGAGGGGCTGAGGGGCTGGATCAGGATCACTGTCGGTCTTCCAGGGCATCTGGTCTCCTGCCTGATCTCCTGCCTGGGCTGGACGTCTTGGCCTGGCCTGGGTTGTCCTGCGTCGGACTGGAGCAGGCTGCTCATCATGTCTGCACATAAATGGCACACACATTGCACATATAAAACACTGCTCATACAACACACACACACTGTATATACACTAAATATTCCATTCTGTATATATTGCGTACAAAGTCTGCAAACCTAGTAATAATGAAAAAGCAATAAACATCCATAATAAGTCTCTCACCTGTCTGGGTCATTTCTTGACCTGGATCTGGCTTGGGCACGCCCTGCCCCCCTAGATGTCCCAGGCAAATCATTGCTGTAGACAATGACATGTAAAAATACATTATTTTCAACTTTTATGAACAGAGTAATAACTAAAACAAAAGCAATAATAATAATAATAATAATAATAATAATAATAATAATAATAATAATAATAATAATAATAATAATAATAATAATAATAATAATAATAATAATAATAATAATAATAATAATAATAATAATAATAATAATAATAATAATAATAATAATAATAATAATAATAATAATAATAATAATAATAATAATAATAAGTCTCACCTGTCTTGGTTAGCCCTCCTTCCATGTCTCACTGAACTGGTTGAAGGCAGGGCTTCTGCTCCTTCTGCTCCTTGCTCCTCCTCACTGTAGACATTCAACATTCAACAAGGACTCTCTTGATGCACACTTATCATGTACACTTATCCTGTACATGTGCATTCATCATGTGCACTTATCATGTGAAAGCCTTTCTTTGCCTTTCCCAACAAGTCTGACTAAAACAAAAGCAATCAAAGTCCAAAATAAGTGTCTTTACCTTTCATTGTTGTCATCAGTGGACCTTTCGTTGTAGTCATCATCACCAACCAAAGATGGATCGTCAACGTTAGCTCAAACTACTACTACTAAAACGTCTACTAATACTACTACTACTGCTACTACAACTACACTACTGCTACTACAACTACTACTACTGCTACTACAACTACTACTACTGCTACTACTACTACTACCACTACTATTACTGCTACTACTACTGCTACTACTACTGTTATAAAAGTCGAACTACTAACTACTAATTTCTCACTCATGTGCAGGCTTGTTCTACTCTTTTTTTCTGGCAGTAACTTCCGCCTCCTTCGTCACTTCCTCCCAATCTGTTCCGTTTCATTCTAGCACAAAAAATTGCCAATATATTGATAAAAATGTAACGCATGTCAAATTAAATCTGGCACATTTTACGCGTGCGTAAACGTTTATTTAGCATCGAATTGAAATTATCCTGGTTGAGTCATTTATTGGTTTATCAACACAAAATAAAAAGTAGCGTGTAGTTTCAAGGCCACGTCATAATGCCACGCCGAAGAAAACCCGGAAATGGACTAAGTTTTCGATACAGAGCGGCACAAACTGATGACGTCACTTCATCACGGCGCCGTGAGCCGCGACCGGGAACCGTTAAAACTTGGAACTTGAAAAAGATCTGTTTAAGGTAGAATTATTTTTTATTAATTTGTGATTAATCGCGAGTTAACTATGGACAATCATGCGATTAATCAAGTTAAATATTTTAATCGATTGACAGCACTAATATATATATATATATTAGTATATTAGTATATATATATATATATTTACCATATATTTACCATATATATATATAAGTAAGGTGATGGTAGAAAGGGCGCTGTGTGTCACCCTCACTCCCCAGTCCTTGCACAAGGGGCCTTAACTACATTGCTTTTTTTTCTTTATTGGACCCTAAATTAACAGAAAAACATTGGCTCAAATGTTAATCATGATTTGCAGCCTTGACCCCATATTTGCCCCAAACTGACCAGACTAACAGGGCAGCGGTGGTTCTGGTGGTTCTGTGGAGAGCAGCAGGTTTGTGTTTGGGCGGATGGGGGGGAGTTGGCTGACGCTCCCCAGGGATGAAATCCACTCCGCCGCAGAGCCCAGGTCAGTGTTTATCTTTGGGCTTTATTAGATGTTGATGTTGGCCGGGTGAGAGGGAGCCCTTTTGTTTAAAAAACTATTTTTAAAGGAACAACTGGAGAGGTGAGAGAGGGAGAGAGAGAGAGAGAGAGGAGGGAGAGAGAGAAAGAAAGAAAGAAAGAGAGGGAGAGGGAGAGAAAGGCAGAAACATGGGGAGGGAGAGGGAGATAGGGAGGAGAGAGAGAGAGAAAGAGATAGAGAGAGGGAGGGAGAGAGAGAGAGAGAGACAGAAACATGGGGAGGGAGAGGGAGGGAGGGAGAGAGAGAGGCAGAACCATGGATAGGGAGAGGGATAGAGAGGGAGGGAGAGGGGAGGAGGGAGATAGCAAGAGGGGGGAGAGAGAAATGCAGAAACAGAGGGAAAGGGGGAGAGAGAGGAGAGAGATAGGGAGGGAGAGAAAAAGAGGGGGGAGAGGGAGAGAGAGAGGGAGAGAAAGGCAGAAACAGAGGGAGAGGGAGAGAGGGGAGGAGGGAGATAGAGGGGGAAGAGGGAGAGAGGGAGGCAGGGAGAGCGGGGAGGAGGGAGAGAGAGTCTGTACTTGGGTTAACATGAATCGTACATAGAAACGTGTCCTAAAGTACATGGCCTACATCTGCAGAGCTCTGCACATGCATTCCATATAAATCATATACATAATATAAAAGCAATGTATAAAAAGAACATGAGCCTTCAATAGCATCCCTCTCATCTGGACATCCAACCACGGCATCATTGCTATCATGGCCTCAATGATATGTGTTCATTGCTATATTCTCTGTTTACCATTGCTGGTTCCACGCTGTATAGGACTGCTACGCTTTGCTAGCTTCATATCACAGCTGTATATGTACCTAGCTTCATATCACAGCTGTATATGCACTGCTATGCTTTGCTAGCTTCATATCACAGCTGTATATGCACTGCTATGCTTTGCTCACTTCATATCACAGCTGTATATGTACCTAGCTTCATATCACAGCTGTATATGCACTGCTATGCTTTGCTCACTTCATATCACAGCTGTATATGTACCTAGCTTCATATCACAGCTGTATATGTACTGCTACTATTTGCTAGCTTCATATCACAGCTGTATATGTACCGCTATGCTTTGCAAGCTTCATATCACAGCTGTATATGGACCTAGCTTCATATCACAGCTGTATATGTACTGCTACTATTTGCTAGCTTCATATCACAGCTGTATATGTACTGCTATGCTTTGCTCACTTCATATCACAGCCGGGCAAATTAACATTAATTCTTTTTTTTTATCTACTTTTTCTCCTTCTTTTTCTGTTTTTCTCCCATCCCAATTTAGTCGTGCCAATTCCCCCCTTCCCTGTCTTGATCGTTGCTCGCATGTGCCCCCAACTGGTTGGTCGTAGGGAGGGTTGAAGAATCTATTGCATGTCCCCTCCGATACATGCAGAGTCAGCCAGCCACTTCTTTTCACCTGCCAGCGCGGACTCTCATTGGCGAGGTGTAACGTGTGGGAGGCTCACACTACCCTCGACATCTCCTGTCCTTGCTGTGCAGGCGCCCTGACCTACCTGTAGGAGTCGCTGTTTACAACGACCAGATTACCACCCATCGACTCCCCTCCCGCTGACTCTGCCAATTGAGTCAGTATGATGGCCGGCCCAAGCCGGAGGCAACGCTAACAGCCGGATTCGATACCGGTGTCTCACTCGTTGGTGACGAGCACTTAGACCGCTGCGCCACCCAGCCGCCCTGAAAATGTACATTAATTATTAACAAATTTTTTAATTGTGCTTACTCAAAAGTATTTTATATTAGCTAAACATCAAATCCGGGCCACTTGTTTGTCAAACACTCAAACACAAAATGTCAATAGAGAGTCAGCTGTTTACCGAGGGCTGACGTCTTGATTAGAACATAAAACGTCTTATTTTCACTCCATGACGTATTTGATTCATCACCAAGGTCAGCGCCCAGTAAACTGACTCTCCAGTGACATTCTGAGAAGTTAGACCATTTCAACAATGTCGGGGTAAGAGTTTGACAAATAAGTGGCTCAGATTTTATGTTTAGGTAAATATAAAATGCTTCTGAGTAAGTAAAATAAATAAATGTTGATCATTAATAATAATAATAATAATAATAATAATAATAATAATAATAATAATAACTAGACAATTCCGCGCGGGGGAAATTGTGAAAGTGTGGGTGACGCCTGTGCACCGCCGGCCAACGGGGGAGAGGGTCTCTCGCGAGTCTCTATGACAAACGGTTCAAAGGATACAAAAAGGGGGCGCGGCCTAAGGATCGGGGGAGTGGTCAACATAGACCAATCAAAGAGGATATCCCTACTGAGTGCAATGACACAACCCGCAACACTATTACACTATTACACAATATTACACTATTACACACTATTACACACTATTACACACTATTACACTATTACACACTATTACACTATTACACACTATTACACACTATTACACACTATTACACTATTACACACTATTACACTATTACACTATTACACACTATAACACTATTACACTATTACACTATTACACACTATTGCACTATTACACTATTACACTATTACACACTATTACACTATTACACACTATTACACTATTACACACTATTACACTATTACACTATTACACACTATTACACTATTACACACTATTACACTATTACACTATTACACACTATTACACACTATTACACTATTACACTATTACACACTATTACACTATTACACTATTACACACTATTACACTATTACACACTATTACACTATTACACACTATTACACTATTACACTATTACACACTATTACACTATTACACTATTACACACTATTACACTATTACACACTATTACACTATTACACACTATTACACTATTACACTATTACACACTATTACACACTATTACACTATTACACACTATTACACTATTACACTATTACACTATTACACACTATTACACTATTACACTATTACACACTATTACACTATTACACTATTACACACTATTACACTATTACACACTATTACACTATTACACTATTACACACTATTACACTATTACACACTATTACACTATTACACACTATTACACTATTACACTATTACACACTATTACACTATTACACTATTACACACTATTACACTATTACACACTATTACACTATTACACACTATTACACACTATTACACTATTACACACTATTACACTATTACACTATTACACACTATTACACTATTACACTATTACACACTATTACACTATTACACTATTACACACTATTACACTATTACACTATTACACACTATTACACTATTACACTATTACACACTATTACACTATTACACTATTACACACTATTACACTATTACACTATTACACACTATTACACTATTACACACTATTACACTATTACACACTATTACACTATTACACTATTACACACTATTACACTATTACACACTATTACACTATTACACTATTACACTATTACACTATTACACTATTACACACTATTACACTATTACACTATTACACACTATTACACTATTACACTATTACACACTATTACACTATTACACACTATTACACTATTACACACTATTACACACTATTACACTATTACACACTATTACACTATTACACTATTACACACTATTACACTATTACACTATTACACACTATTACACTATTACACTATTACACACTATTACACTATTACACTATTACACACTATTACACTATTACACTATTACACACTATTACACTATTACACTATTACACACTATTACACTATTACACTATTACACACTATTACACTATTACACACTATTACACTATTACACACTATTACACTATTACACTATTACACACTATTACACTATTACACACTATTACACTATTACACTATTACACACTATTACACTATTACACACTATTACACTATTACACACTATTACACTATTACACTATTACACACTATTACACTATTACACTATTACACACTATTACACTATTACACACTATTACACTATTACACACTATTACACACTATTACACTATTACACACTATTACACTATTACACTATTACACACTATTACACTATTACACTATTACACACTATTACACTATTACACTATTACACACTATTACACTATTACACTATTACACACTATTACACTATTACACACTATTACACTATTACACACTATTACACTATTACACACTATTACACTATTACACACTATTACACTATTACACTATTACACACTATTACACTATTACACTATTACACTATTACACACTATTACACTATTACACTATTACACACTATTACACTATTACACTATTACACACTATTACACTATTACACTATTACACACTATTACACTATTACACTATTACACACTATTACACTATTACACACTATTACACTATTACACACTATTACACTATTACACACTATTACACTATTACACACTATTACACTATTAAACACTATTACACTATTACACTATTACACACTATTACACACTATTACACTATTACACACTATTACACTATTACACTATTACACACTATTACACTATTACACTATTACACACTATTACACTATTACACTATTACACACTATTACACTATTACACACTATTACACTATTACACACTATTACACTATTACACTATTACACACTATTACACTATTACACACTATTACACTATTACACACTATTACACACTATTACACTATTACACACTATTACACTATTACACACTATTACACTATTACACACTATTACACTATTACACTATTACACTATTACACTATTACACAATATTACACTATTACACACTATTACACTATTACACTATTACACTATTACACACTATTACACTATTACACACTATTACACTATTACACACTATTACACTATTACACTATTACACTATTACACACTATTACACTATTACACACTATTACACTATTACACTATTACACACTATTACACTATTACACACTATTACACTATTACACACTATTACACTATTACACACTATTACACTATTACACTATTACACACTATTACACTATTACACTATTACACACTATTACACGCTATTACACTATTACACTATTACACAATATTACACTATTACACTATTACACACTATTACACACTATTACACTATTACACTATTACACAATATTACACTATTACACACTATTACACTATTACACACTATTACACTATTACACTATTACACACTATTACACTATTACACTATTACACACTATTACACTATTACACTATTACACTATTACACACTATTACACTATTACACTATTACACACTATTACACTATTACACTATTACACTATTACACACTATTACACTATTACACTATTACACTATTACACTATTACACACTATTACACTATTACACACTATTACACTATTACACTATTACACACTATTACACTATTACACACTATTACACTATTACACTATTACACACGATTACACTATTACACACTATTACACTATTACACACTATTACACACTATTACACACTATTACACACTATTACACTATTACACACTATTACACTATTATTACACTATTACACTATTACACTATTACACACTATTACACTATTACACTATTACACACTATTACACTATTACACACTATTACACTATTACACTATTACACACTATTACACTATTACACCGAGTACAATGGCACAATCCGCAAGTCTCTACGACAAACTGTTCAAGAGATACACTGAGGGGGTGTGGCCTAAGGGGGCGTGGTCTAAGGATCGGGGGAGTGGTCAACATCGACCAATGAAAGGTGGTCAACATCGACCAATGGCACAATCCGCAAGTCTCTACGACAAACGGTTCAAGAGATACACTGAGGGGGTGTGGCCTAAGGGGGCGTGGTCTAAGGATCGGGGGAGTGGTCAACATCGACCAATGAAAGGTGGTCAACAGGGGGAGTGGTCAACATCGACCAATGAAAGGTGGTCAACATCGACCAATGGCACAATCCGCAAGTCTCTACGACAAACGGTTCAAGAGATACACTGAGGGGGTGTGGCCTAAGGGGGCGTGGTCTAAGGATCGGGGGAGTGGTCAACATCGACCAATGAAAGGTGGTCAACATGGACCAATGAAAAATGAAAGAGGATATCCCTACTGAGTACAATGACACAACCCACAAGACAGAGGGCGCTGTCCAGCAATTCAGTACTGCAACACAGTGATGGGCAATGATGGGTTAAAGTGGATGAGGTCATTGGCAGCTCAGCCACGAGCCACACAGCTGAACCAATCATGAGTGAGCCATGAGCCACACAGGTGAAGCAATCACTATGACTTGCATATTTTCTATCCAATGCATTTCTATGGAGGCAGATGCATGACTGCATTGTCACGTTGATTAAAAGAAAACTATAAGAGATGAAGCGTTGTGACGCGTACATGAGCACTACAACGAGTAGGCGAAGGGTTGTGCGCGATATTGTGACATTCGTGCGATATTGTGGCACTCCTTCGGCGATCGGAACAGAAGGCTAAAAAAGAGTGTGAAAAAAGTGATTTCTAGAGTGCGATTGCATGGCGGTCAATGGGGAGGAGAACCTTCAAACAAATGGTCGTCAGTTGAGATATAAATGTCCAATTCCATTTATTTTTCTTTTGTGAGCGGGCTGACAGCCGTGTCATCGTTTTGATGTGTTTGTTTTATTTCTACGTCCAAAATTGAGATCACACTCGCAATTCACCCAAGGTAGGGGGAAAAAGATTATTTCAGCTGCTACACTCTAAAATGCAATGCATTCCCAATGGGACCGAAATTTTACCGTTTAAAGTCGATTCGTAGCCAGACGGTGCGGTGAAACTTTACGAGTTCGAATAGCATATCGAGTTGGAGCAAGCCAGTCGTTTTGATACCTTTCACGTGTATGGGGCGCAAACGGTCTGGGAGGAGTTTGTTGTCAAAATCGGTGGAATAAAGAAGAATAAATAAAAAGAGTATGGATATGTATAGTGTGGGTTGCAACCTGGCTTCGCCAGGTCACCCACACACACTATTACACTATTACACACTATTACACTATTACACTATTACACACTATTACACACTATTACACTATTACACACTATTACACTATTACACTATTACACTATTACACACTATTACACTATTACACTATTACACACTATTACACTATTACACTATTACACACTATTACACTATTACACACTATTACACTATTACACTATTACACACTATTACACTATTACACACTATTACACTATTACACACTATTACACACTATTACACTATTACACACTATTACACTATTACACACTATTGCACTATTACACTATTACACTATTACACTATTACACAATATTACACTATTACACACTATTACACTATTACACTATTACACTATTACACACTATTACACTATTACACACTATTACACTATTACACACTATTACACTATTACACACTATTACACTATTACACTATTACACACTATTACACTATTACACACTATTACACTATTACACACTATTACACTATTACACACTATTACACTATTACACACTATTACACTATTACACACTATTACACTATTACACTATTACACACTATTACACTATTACACTATTACACTATTACACTATTACACTATTACACTATTACACAATATTACACTATTACACTATTACACACTATTACACTATTACACACTATTACACTATTACACTATTACACACTATTACACTATTACACACTATTACACTATTACACACTATTACACTATTACACTATTACACACTATTACACTATTACACTATTACACTATTACACACTATTACACTATTACACTATTACACACTATTACACTATTACACTATTACACTATTACACACTATTACACTATTACACTATTACACTATTACACACTATTACACTATTACACTATTACACACTATTACACTATTACACTATTACACACTATTACACTATTACACACTATTACACTATTACACTATTACACACTATTACACTATTACACACTATTACACACTATTACACACTATTACACACTATTACACTATTACACACTATTACACTATTATTACACTATTACACTATTACACTATTACACACTATTACACTATTACACTATTACACACTATTACACTATTACACACTATTACACTATTACACCGAGTACAATGGCACAATCCGCAAGTCTCTACGACAAACTGTTCAAGAGATACACTGAGGGGGTGTGGCCTAAGGGGGCGTGGTCTAAGGATCGGGGGAGTGCTCAACATCGACCAATGAAAGGTGGTCAACATCGACCAATGGCACAATCCGCAAGTCTCTACGACAAACGGTTCAAGAGATACACTGAGGGGGTGTGGCCTAAGGGGGCGTGGTCTAAGGATCGGGGGAGTGGTCAACATCGACCAATGAAAGGTGGTCAACAGGGGGAGTGGTCAACATCGACCAATGAAAGGTGGTCAACATCGACCAATGGCACAATCCGCAAGTCTCTACGACAAACGGTTCAAGAGATACACTGAGGGGGTGTGGCCTAAGGGGGCGTGGTCTAAGGATCGGGGGAGTGGTCAACATCGACCAATGAAAGGTGGTCAACATGGACCAATGACAAATGAAAGAGGATATCCCTACTGAGTACAATGACACAACCCACAAGACAGAGGGCGCTGTCCAGCAATTCAGTACTGCAACACAGTGATGGGCAATGATGGGTTAAAGTGGATGAGGTCATTGGCAGCTCAGCCACGAGCCACACAGCTGAACCAATCATGAGTGAGCCATGAGCCACACAGGTGAAGCAATCACTATGACTTGCATATTTTCTATCCAATGCATTTCTATGGAGGCAGATGCATGACTGCATTGTCACGTTGATTAAAAGAAAACTATAAGAGATGAAGCGTTGTGACGCGCACATGAGCACTACAACGAGTAGGCGAAGGGTTGTGCGCGATATTGTGACATTCGTGCGATATTGTGGCACTCCTTCGGCGATCGGAACAGAAGGCTAAAAAAGAGTGTGAAAAAAGTGATTTCTAGAGTGCGATTGCATGGCGGTCAATGGGGAGGAGAACCTTCAAACAAATGGTCGTCAGTTGAGATATAAATGTCCAATTCCATTTATTTTTCTTTTGTGAGCGGGCTGACAGCCGTGTCATCGTTTTGATGTGTTTGTTTTATTTCTACGTCCAAAATTGAGATCACACTCGCAATTCACCCAAGGTAGGGGGAAAAAGATTATTTCAGCTGCTACACTCTAAAATGCAATGCATTCCCAATGGGACCGAAATTTTACCGTTTAAAGTCGATTCGTAGCCAGACGGTGCGGTGAAACTTTACGAGTTCGAATAGCCTATCGAGTTGGAGCAAGCCGGTCGTTTTGATACCTTTCACGTGTATGGGGCGCAAACGGTCTGGGAGGAGTTTGTTGTCAAAATCGGTGGAATAAAGAAGAATAAATAAAAAGAGTATGGATATGTATAGTGTGGGTTGCAACCTGGCTTCGCCAGGTCACCCACACTAATAATAATAATAATAATAATAATAATAATAATAATAATAATAATAATAATAATAATAATAATAATAATAATAATAATAATAATAATAATAATAATAATAATAATAATAATAATAATAATAATAATAATAATAATAATAATAATAATAATAATAATAATAATAATAATAATAATAATAATAATAATAATAATAATAATAATAATAATAATAATAATAATAATAATAATAATAATAATAATAATAATAATAATAATAATAATAATAATAATAATAATAATAATAATAATAATAATAATAATAATAATAATAATAATAATAATAATAATAACAATAATAATAATAATAATAATAATAATAATTGCATTTATATAGCGCTTTTCTAGACACTCAAAGCGCCTTACAATGTAGGGTGGAAATGGCCTCCTTCACCACCACTGGTAGCACCCAACCTTGGGCTACAGGCTCAATGGCTGCCTTACACTGGCACCAGGCACACATCACACTACACAATGGCTGAACGGCTCAGGAGACAGAGATTGATATCAGCCAATTATGGGGAAGGGATGATTAGGTGGCCTTGATGTCAGAGATCTGGGTCTTGGCCAAGATTGCAGAGACTGCTCTACGTGCACCACGAGGCCACGGATCAGCTCCTTACAATCTTCTCTCCGTGGTCTGTCAACGTGGTTTCATTGCTGGGTTAAGTACTTCTATTCTATTCACATAATATGCTTACTTCATATATCTACTCTATTCACACATATGCTTACCACTTGTATCTATTGCTATGTCCGCCCACTACAATCACGCGAGCTGTCTAACGCCTGTCCCGTCTCCCTGTCTCCCTGTGAGTTGCTGTCCCGGAGTGTTGACCGGAGTGTCGGACGTCCCGCGATGAAGGCCGGGAGGATGTGACCCTCTCTGCGTGCCCTCCTGTCTCCCTGTCTCCGGCTGTCTCGTAGTGGTGACCGGAGTGCTGGACGTCCCGCGATGATGTCGGGGAGGTTGCGACCCTCTCTGCGCCGCCCACCCATCTCCCTGTCTCCGGCTGTCTCGGAGCGATGATTAAGACGGGAAGGACGCGACCCTCTTTGCGTCGCCCCTGTGCCTCAAATAGATTCGCTATCAGCTCTATCTTTAATCTCTCAAAATGTTCAGTTGCTATCGCTATCAGCTCTATCTTACATTTTTCAAAATGTTCAGTTGCTATTGCATGCACTCATCCGTGTTTCACATGAGTGCATGCTTACCAACTGTTAGTCTGCAACACTACTATCACCGACATCTAAGAACGGAGATCCCCCCTTGAACGGCCCTTCTAAGGTTTCTCTCCTCCACATTTGCCTGTGGTGCATCTTTTCCTATTCCTAGGTTTTAGTGAGTTTTTCCTTACCTTCGCGTGGGGTATGTCTGGGAGTGTTGCATTTATATTATTTATAAAAAATGTGTTGGACTTCATGGTGTTTTTGTTTTGTTCTTGACTTATTGTGATGTTTCTTATTGACTTGTTTAAAGAAGACGTGTCCGGCCCATGGGGACATTAACGTGTGTTGTCTGGCCTTACAAATAAATTTGATTTGATTTGATGACACGATGGACGATGGACAGACAGAGACATACATAGATAAATAGATAGATAATAAATATATATATATATGGACATGATTGTGGACTACAGACCCCGGCCCCCTCACCCCATGACCCTGTGTCACAGTACACTGTGGAGTCCTTCCGCTTCCTGGGAACTCTTATCTCCCATGACCTCCAATGGGAGCTGAACATCAGATGTACTTCCTGCAGCAGCTGAACAAATGTAACCTGCCAAAGACGATGATGGTCCACTTTTACACAGCCATCATCGAGTCCATCCTCACCTCCTCCATCACACAGTATGGTGCGCTGCAGCCATGGCCAAGGACAAAGTCAGGCTGCAGCGTGTCATCCACTCTGCTGAGAAGGTGATTGGCTGCAATCTGCCATCTCTCCAGGACCCCGAAGCGTGCAGGCAAGATTGTCGCCGACCCCTTCCACCCTGGTCACAATCTGTTTGAGACCCTCCCCTCTGGCAGGAGGCGGTGGTCAATCAGGGGCAAAACCTCTTCAACAAGAACAGCTTCTACCTCTCTGCAGTGAGCTTCATAAACAAGAACAGCTTCCTCTGCAGTGAGCCTCGTCAACAAGAACAGCTTCCTCTGCATAGAGCCTCATCAACAAGAACAGCTTCCTCTGCAGTGAGATTCGTCAACAAGAACAGCTTCCTCTGCAGTGAGCCTCGTCAACAAGAACAGCTTCCTCTGCATAGAGCCTCATCAACAAGAACAGCTTCCTCTGCAGTGAGCCTCGTCAACAAGAACAGCTTCCTCTGCAGTGAGCCTCGTCAACAAGAACAGCTTCCTCTGCAGTGAGCTTCATAAACAAGAACAGCTTCCTCTGCAGTGAGCCTCGTCAACAAGAACAGCTTCCTCTGCAGTGAGCCTCGTCAACACGAACAGCTTCCTCTGCAGTGAGCCTCATCAACAAGAACAGCTTCCTCTGCAGTGAGCCTCATCAACAAGAACAGCTTCCTCTGCAGTGAGCCTCATCAACAAGAACAGCTTCCTCTGCAGTGAGCCTCATCAACAAGAACAGCTTCCTCTGCAGTGAGCCTCATCAACAAGAACAGCTTCCTCTGCAGTGAGCCTCGTCAACAAGAACAGCTTCCTCTGCAGTGAGCCTCGTCAACACGAACAGCTTCCTCTGCAGTGAGCCTCATCAACAAGAACAGCTTCCTCTGCAGTGAGCCTCATCAACAAGAACAGCTTCCTCTGCAGTGAGCCTCGTCAACAAGAACAGCTTCATCTGCAGTGAGCCTCATCAACAAGAACAGCTTCCTCTGCAGTGAGCCTCGTCAACAAGAACAGCTTCCTCTGCAGTGAGCTTCATAAACAAGAACAGCTTCCTCTGCAGTGAGCCTCATCAACAAGAACAGCTTCCTCTGCAGTGAGCCTCATCAACAAGAACAGCTTCCTCTGCAGTGAGCCTCGTCAACAAGAGCAGCTTCCTCTGCACTGAGCCTCGTCAACAAGAACAGCTTCCTCTGCAGTGAGCTTCATCAACAAGAACAGCTTCTTCTGCAGTGAGCCTCATCAACAAGAACAGCTTCCTCTGCAGTGAGCCTCGTCAACAAGAACAGCTTCCTCTGCAGTGAGCCTCGTCAACAAGAACAGCTTCCTCTGCACTGAGCCTCGTCAACAAGAACAGCTTCCTCTGCAGTGAGCCTCGTCAACAAGAACAGCTTCCTCTGCAGTGAGCCTCGTCAACAAGAACAGCTTCCTCTGCAGTGAGCCTCGTCAACAAGAACAGCTTCCTCTGCAGTGAGCCTCGTCAACAAGAACAGCTTCCTCTGCAGTGAGCCTCGTCAACAAGAACAGCTTCCTCTGCAGTGAGCCTCGTCAACAAGAACAGCTTCCTCTGCAGTGAGCCTCGTCAACAAGAACAGCTTCCTCTGCAGTGACCCTCATCAACAAGAACAGCTTCTACCCCTCTGCAGTGAGCCTCACCAACAAGAACAGCTTCCCCACTGTGTTACATTAACACACCCTTTTCATTTTTATTTATTTATTTTTATTTAACCTTTATTTAACCAGGTAAGTCATTAAGAACAAATTCTTATTTACAATGGCACCCTGCCAAAAGGCACAGCCTGTATAGCGATAGGGGCAGGGGGTAACATAAATACACAGTTAAACATGGCAAGGCAAACAGAGCAGAACAAAACAGCCACAGCAGGCAGGCAGACACGGGTGCTAGTTTAGTAGTCAGCATAAATGTCCAGGATAGTTTCCTTGAAAGCTGACTTGAACCACATATTTGTATATACACTCAAAACTCTTAATACCTGTTCATACTTCACTGTTTTTATACTTTTACTGCTCAATTGCACAGTCCTGTTAAATATTCCATCCCACTGTATTGTTATTTTTATTCTAATTAGTGTATAAACTTGACCACATTGTGCACAATTGTACAGCCCTAGCCTATTTTATTTCATACATCTATTCTATTCTATTCTATTGTACCTCTATTTCAATTTAGTTTAGGGCTAACAGTGTATTGCACTATCGCAGGACCTTAGCATGTCTTACCATGCTTTTTGTAAACGTTATGTACATATACCTGTTATGTCTTATTCTTATTACTTGTATTATTGCACAAATGTCTTATTCTCATCCTATTCTTATTACTTGTATTATTGCACAATCGTTGCGGGCAAGACCCCCCGCATTTCACTGTATGCTTGTATGCCGTGACAAATAAAACTCTTGAATTGACTTGACTTTATATTCCATTTTATTTTACATTTTATTTTATTCTACCTTAATTGTCTGTCAGTAAAGCAATAAAGCAATAAAGACTGGTTGGTTCTCAGGGGTCCTCCAGTTTGCTCTGAACTAGAAATACATGTTTTTTTCCTTCCAACACCTGGAACGTTTGCGGACCCATCGTATATTCTATATTATAGCTATAGAGACAATAGTATGGCTCATTTGACAGGCACTATTTATAGCCCAACAGGGACAAACCAGTTCATTTCTACATACTTTCGTTTGTGCGCTATTCCGCGCTAAACATCGCCCCGTTTCAAAATAATCCATTCTCGTTTTCTATATAGTGAGATATGTTCTTTTTCTTTTGTATTTTATTTTTTTATTATTTTTTAAACAAACATATAAACAAACATGACAACACACGATAAGATATACAAGCATTATTAACAGTGCACATCCAATGAAATCGCCATATGGTTAAATGTCTTATACAGGATATACCCCCAATACCTGCTATCTAATACCCTACACAGATATGCTCTAGCTCGTACCCCCCCCTCCCGGACCCCCCATTGGATAATCCATCCATTATCCCTCGCTCCTAACCAGACACTACCATTATATGCTAGCTTTTATTTTCTCCACCACTTCTAACCACATTGTCATTTTGGATTCATTGAGACCCAAAATTCTTGCTGTAGATATTTCTTGATAAATCACATCGAGATATGTAATAATCCAGACCTTTCGGCAAATTTTTTCCGGTTGGAACCATCGTGATGCTATCAGCTTTTTAGCCACTGTGATACCCGATAAAACCAATCTCTTTAGCTGTGGATGTACTGCACACTCAAAAACATCATTCAGCAGTAATACAGAGGGGTGTACAGGTATATTCAGAGTTAAGAGATTTGATAATTGCTGGGTCACCTCTTTCCAGAATATCTTAACTGGTGGGCAGTCCCAGTACATGTGCATAAATGTCCCCTCGTCCCCATTTGTAGATAAGGAGCATTTGGAGTCTTGTTTAAGACCCATTTTTTTCAGTCTTATAGGAGTCAAGTATGTCCTGTGAATGTAGTTAAGATTTATCTTGTTGCCCAGGCTTCTTGCCAATCAAAATCACTTTCCAGGTCTGGTATATCCCTCCTCCAGACGGAGTCTAGGTGGAGGGTTTCATACGAGGACGTTAGTAATTGATGATAAAAATCTGAAACAAAACCTCTCGATGTCTCTCTTTCATAGAAGAATTTGCGGTATCTGTGGTGTTCAATTGGTATCTTTAATGGAACACCTTGAGACTTCAAACATAACAATAACTGTGTGTAAAAAGAAAATTGTGGACTCGGTGAGATTAAGTTTTTTGCGTATTTCTTCATAACTACAAAAACCCTGTTTGTTAAAAACATCACCTAATGAGTGTATGCCTTGCTATTCCCATATACGGAATCTTATAGGTCGTTTTCCAATCAAGAGTGCATTGTTATTGAATAAGGGAGTATGATTATGCCATTTATGTGGGTTAGAATATTTTTTTTGTGTTTCACGCCATATCCGGATCGCATGAGTAATTATGGGGCCAAATTTCCGTTCGCATTGCTTAATTGATCATTTAGTGTATGCTATGTCCTTCAGTCTATGTGGGGCTACTATATTTTCTTCAAATTTTCTCCAGGATACTAATGCTTGGGGATCAAACCATGTTGTCAATGGTCTTAATGTGTACGCCTTAAAATAGTGGAAAAAATATGGAAATGCCATACCACCGTCTGCTTTGTTTCTCTGTGCGGTGGATCTTTTTATACGTGGTGGTTTGTTATTCCAAAATTTGTATGTGGAGGAGTGTAATTTTTGCCAGTAACCCTCTGGAGGGGGTAACGGTAGCATTGAGCTGAAGAAGTTGATTCTAGGTAGTACGTCCATCTTAACTATTGATATCCGTGCCTGTACTGAGTTTTTAAGTTTTGACCACCTATCAAGGTCGTCTTTGATTTTGTTTTGGATCTTTATGTAATTGTGCTTCACCGTTTGTCTTATGGTGGGGAATATTTCCACTCCCAAACATCTAAAGTGTTTTACCATAGGTATCTCTTCTGGGAGGGTTATATTTTTTTTTGCAGGGGCGTTAAGTGGAAGGAAAGCCGACTTCGGCCAATTTATCTTAAATCCCAATAAATCTCCAAAGTCCTCAATCAACTCGAGCAGATGAGGCAATGTGGTGTTGGGGTTTTGCATGAACAGTATTACGTCGTCCGCATATAAACTAATTTTATGTTGTGTGCCCTTGATTACGATTGGTTCTATGGATTGGGATTGTCTTATATATTGTGCTAAAGGCTCTAATGATAGATCGAATAGTCCGGGACTAAGAGGGCAACCCTGTCTAGCTGAGCGTGATACCGGAAATATTCCGGAGGTGATTATACCTGTTGTAATCATGGCCGATGGGTCTTTGTATACTACTTTAATCATATCAATGAAACCTTTACCTAACCCCATCCTTTCTAATACTGCCCATAGATACGACCATTCCAGCCTGTCAAAAGCTTTCATTGCATCCAGGGACAGCATCGCCTTAGTTATGGTGTCGTCCTTGTCAGCATCTAGTACGTGCAGTATTCGTCTTATGTTATCAGTGATCAAGCAGCCTCTTATGAAGCCAGTTTGGTCCGGATGAACTAAAGACGTCATATGCTTTTATAATCTGATGGCTAATACCTTAGAGTACAGTTTGATATCGGTTCCGAGGAGGCTTAAGGGTCTATAACTACCGCACTCGGTGGGGTCTTTGTCTTTTTTAAGGAGGACTGTTATGAGTGCAATATTGTCGTTCTTATGGAAGTTCCCCTCCTTGACTGAGTATAAAATCATATTTAGTAATAAGGGTCCAATTATGTCCCAACAAGAGAGGTACATTTCTGGTGGGATACCGTCTCTTCCAGGAGCCTTACCACTTTGCATTTCGGATATGGCCTTCTTGAGTTCCTCTAGTGGGATCGGTGTTTCTAACTGTTTAGCGTCATCCTCTGAAAGTTTAGGGAGATTAATTTGATTAAGATATTAAGATATATGTTTTTGATTTATACAAGTTGGAGTAGAATTCTTTGAATGTCGCGTTTATTTCTTCAGGGTCTGTCACAAGTACTTGTTGTGCTCTAATGGTACTTATATCTGCAAATTTTGCATTAACTCTTAATCGCATAGCTAATAGGTGACTTGGTTTAGAACCTTGAGAGTACTGCTGTTGTCTTGTGCTACGTATTTGTATTTCCGATTGTTGTCTGTATATGGCATTAATCTCTTTTTTTAGTACATTAACTTGATTTTCCAGTCGAATCGAGTTGTTGTATTGTAAAGAATTAAATAACGTTGAGTAAAGCGTTTCCAGTTCAGCCAGTTTTGAGCATCGATTCTTGCGCATTTTGAAGGAAAAGCTATCAGTGAAATCCTTGATCATTCCCTTTACCGACATCCATAATATTCTGGGGTCCTGCACCGAGTTTGCATTCCTCCGTAGGAATACTGTAAGTAAGAGCTTCTTTGAGTTGTGTAATGAATTCCTTGTTATTAAGCAGCATCGAGTTAAATCGCCATCTTGGGGCTCGGGAAGATAGTATACCAAATGTTCCTTTTAGGAGTAAATAACAGTGATCTGATAATGCATTGGGTATAATTTCCACATCATATTTATCAAATAGTCTCTGGGATGCAAAAACATAATCTATTCTGGATAATGTGTTATGTCTCGCAGATCGACAAGAGTACTTCCGGGCTGTGGGGTTAAGTGATCGCCATAAGTCATTTACACCTGTAATCTTCTACCAATCCTTTAATGCATTAGATGCATTTTTTTGTTCGTTGGAAAAGGAGGGGTAAGATTTGTCCATCCTTGGATTCCAAATGGCATTAAAATCTGCACCAATTATAAATGAGTGATCGGGAAGGTCTAACATTGCTTTGGTAAGTGTAGTGAAGAAACCAACTTCGTACAAATTTGGAGCGTATACCGCTACCAACGCTATTTTCCTGTTCTTGTGTACAATCTTAGCTATAGTTATCCGACCATCTGCATCAGACCATACTCCCTTCAATTCAATATTCAACTTCCGTCTAACGACTATGGCTACTCCCCGAGTTCTCGTTCCAAAGGAAGAGTGACTAATGTTATGATATGTGTTGTCCGCTAACGTATCTATGTCTTTCTCTAAAATGTGCGTTTCGCTTAGCAGAGCCATGTCAACCTGTTCTTTTTTCATCAGTGTGAGCACGCTTTTGCGTTTGTGTTGATTATTTATTCCCCCAGTGTTCCAGATCATTATATTCAAACTAGCCATAATCTATACATGTTGTTGTGTAGTTGTTGGTAATGCTTCTGGAGTGCGAAGCAACAATAGATATACATCCAACTATTGAGGTCCCGTTGAGAGCCGAGCTTAAAAACATACATATATACAAATAAAAATCCCCTAATCCCCCCTCCCACCGAGAGTCGTACAGGACTGTGTTCCATAGACACATCCTACGCGTATGACTCCCTTCCTTAAGCCACCGGGTTGACCAAAATGAGCTTTGTAACCCTAAACTTCCTATGCTAATTGCCATAGGATCTACAACTTTCATTCTAATTCAATAGAATGTCGCTTTTTGGTCTTGCGCCTTCCCATTAATGTATAATAGTGTGAAAAATGAAAAATATACCTTCATTGATATATTCATATGAACCTTCTACTAACTTATGTTGGAACCATCAGAAAGAGGAAAAGAGTGGAGAAAAATATTAACACCATCAAAAAAAAATAGAAATAAAAAATAAAATAAAAAGAGTGAGAATTCAAATAAAACTCATCAGAGAAAAAAGAAAATGAAATAAAAATGAATAAAGAGAAAAACAGAGACTTTTAGAGCTACATTATGCAAATCACTAAATCAATGGAGTAATTATTTAAAATATTAGAATAACCTTGTCATGCTTGTACCTTTAGATGTGGCTGATGTTTTTTTTAAAAGCCTTATTAAACTTACGTCATTGGATCATAATGCTTATACATACCGGATGTTAATGTTAAAGTTACAGGCCTTCGTTGTAGGAGTGCATTATATTCTAGAAGGTTGTAGAATACTCTTGTGAATTCGTAAACACTGCTGTTATGTTCCAGAATGATCTTCCTACCCAGGAGTCATGACCTAATAGTATTTTCCGGAATATTCCATTGTGCCCCTGAGCAGTCGAAAGAGGAGTTCAGAATGTTCTATTGGATTATTGTCTCCTCAGAGACCAGAAGTCTATAAATATAATGCCTTACGAACCGTATTAAACACCTTGTGCCTTGGTGTTGCCAGCATGCATATCATCTGTTGCTTTTGTTGAGCCGTGGTAAAGTCATTCTACTACTAAGAGTACTAAAATACAAAGAGGAAAAAAATTGAGAAAAAGAGAAAGATGAGTAGGCTTATCTGATTCGAGCCTATGTCGCGTTCATGTTGCTTCATGTAATCCTCGGCGTCTTTAGGCGTGCGTAATCCGTGCCTAATACCATCTTTCCCCAAGATCGATAGTAGTGCCGGGTACTTAAGGCTTGGTTTAAGACCTCTCTTGTACAATCTCTGCATCACATCCTTGTAGGGGACACGCTGACCGATGGTCTCCTTGCATAGATCTTCGTAGATAGATATTGAATTATCACCATATTTCAGTTTCCCCCTTTGATTGCGCGCCCCTCTGATGATGGCGTCTCTTAGCTGTCTTGCGCAGAGTAGCAATGATAACCCTCGGACCGTTGCCTCTTTGGTCTCGTGTACCGACTCTGTAACATTGGTCCACTATCGGCGCTGTGGGTAAGGTGTGGTTACCTAGGATCTCTGCTAACACAGTTGGAAAACTGTCGTCTGTGCAATTGACTGATTCATCCAGTCCCACAGTACGGATATTATTTCGCCGGTAGTAATGTTGGATCTCGAGCCGCCTCTCCATTGCTTCCTCTTCGATGTCTTGTAATTTCTTCCGAAACGCTTCTTCCACCTGTTTTATCTCCTTCGTTAACTCTGTAAATCCATCGTTAACGGTCTTCTCGTTCTCTTGGACCACCAGTGTAATTCCTATCATCGTTTTCTCCACAGAAGTGATTCGCTCGGCCTGTACAGCGGCCGCTTTTATAACCTCTTCGAATTTAGCATCGATGTGTGCTTTGAATTCATCTTTGAGTTCATCGATGTGTAATTTGAAAGCGACCATCTGATCCTTCCCTACTTGTATCTGATCTTTTATCAGGTTAGTCAGAGAATTGAAGTCGGGTTGTGTGATTTCACTGCTTGTGTCAGTTGACGTTGTAGGTGCGTTTGGGTACACGGTGGGTTTGATGTACATTTTCTTCTCAAATTCCTCTGCTTTATCTCTCACTGTGTTTTTCCCCGCCGTTACCGTTATGTTGTCATCTGCTGTCACCCCCTCGGGGCCTGTCGTCGTTGGTCCCGGTATATTCTCCACTATTGTCTCCCCGATGGGGCCAGTCAACAACGGTATTGTTGAACTGGCGACAGCTGTATCCTTCGAACGTGTCAAAACCTGCGCCGTTGGAATGTCGGCTCCGGGTCTCTTTCCACTCTTTTTCTTGTCCTTAGGATCCATGTTGAATCTTTATGTCTTTTGATATAGTTAGTAGAAGGTCTTATTTAATATATACGATGTGGTTTAATCTCATTAGTGTTGTTAAAATAAGGTTTTTAAACGAAATTAACGTTGACGGGAGCAGAGCAATAACCAAACGCGCTCGCTTCATACTGCTGTCAAACCGGAACTATGATATGATGTTTTATATGCATACACGCAAATCGTTCAGGTTGCTCGCCTGAAACCTATATTATTTCCAAATCAAAGGTATATACCATATAGATGTTTCTTCACAAAGTCATCAAGGGGGGGGGGGGGGGGGTCGTTTTACAAGGCTGCGATCGTTACCAAAAGCATGTTTTAGGTTCGGTAAAATACGACACTGTGATCAATACAAAAGCATGTTTTAGGTTTGGTAAAATAGACCTAAAATAGACCATACCTTTGTCAGAAGGTACTCCAAAATGAATATAATCCCAGTAGTTCCATCGCGATCGCCATTACTGGTGTGCATTGGGCCTGGCCATAATACGGGAAACAATAGGTTTCAGGCGAGCAAATCAGCGACAGATGGCTGTGTGCTGATCCTCTTTGAGGGGGAGGGGATTCCTGCAGCCGGAGGTACCTCAGTACTGAGAGACAACTAAAAGACCCAGTTCAAAAGGTAGGCGATACTGCCATCTGTCGGGATTCGATCATCATTGCAATTATAACGTAGGCAGCGGTGCCAGGGAGACAGAGGCAGGTCCACGCGAGTGTTTAGAATGGGAAAATCGTTTTTTTTTTTAAATTATCTAAACCCGAGAAATCTCGGGTTTGGCGCTTCACACATGGATTCGAAACATGAGAAATCTCGTGTTTGGCGCAGAATGAGTTGATTACATTTTTTCTTTTCTTTTTTCTTAATGCATTGCCGAAAGATTGGATCGGGAAAAATCAGTATTGGTAGATACTCAAAATCACATGATCGGGATCGGATCGGGACATCCCTACAGTTTATGCTAAGTGGCTAACGTTAGAGCGGCCATGCTAAGTGGCTAACGTTAGAGCGGCCATGCTAAGTGGCTAACGTTAGAGCGGCCATGCTAAGTGGCTAACGTCAGCGTGGCCATGCTAAGTGGATAATGTCAGGGCGGCCATGCTAACTGGCTAACGTCAGCGCGGCCATGCTAAGTGGCTAACACCAGAGCGGCCATGCTAAGTGGCTAACGCCAGAGCGGCCATTCTAAGTGGCTAACGCCAGAGCGGCCATGCTAAGTGGCTAACGTCAGCACGGCAATGCTAAGTGGCTAACGTTAGAGCAGCCATGCTAAGTGGCTAACGCCAGAGCGGCCATGCTAAGTGGCTAACGCCAGATCGGCCATGCTAAGTGGCTAACGCCAGAGCGGCCATGCTAAGTGGCTAACGTCAGCACGGCCATGCTAAGTGGCTAACGCCAGATCGGCCATGCTAAGTGGCTAACGCCAGAGCGGCCATGCTAAGTGGCTAACGCCATAGTGGCCATGCTAAGTGACTAACATCAGCGTGGCCATGCTAAGTGGCTAACGTTAGAGTGGCCATGCTAAGTGGTTAACGTCAGCACGGCCATGCTAAGTGGCTAACGTCAGAACGGTCATGCTAAGTGGCTAACATCAGCGCGGCCATGCTAAGAGGCTAACGTTAGAGCAGCCATGCTAAGTGGCTGACACCAGAGCGGCCATGCTAAATGGCTAACGTGAGGCTAGTACTTACTAACAACTATCAGCCATGTAAATGCAAATGTCTGTCTGAACTGATGTTGACAAGGAGCAGCTTCTGAATGGATTTTTTTTAACCCTTTCACTACAGAAGGTTAACCTTTCACTACCACACTAAAGACGGTTAACCCTTTCACTACCACACTACAGCAAGTTAACCCTTTCACTACAGAAGGTTAACCCTTCCACTACCACACTACAGAAGGTTAACCTTTCACTACCACAATACAGAAAGTTAACCCTTTCACTACAGAAGATTAACCCTTTCACTACCACATAACAGAAGGTTAACCCTTTCACTACAGAAGGTTAACCCTTTCACTGCCACACTACAGAAGGTTATATTTCACATAGCTCTGCTCAGCGCCATAGTGGCAATACTCTTCACGTCAGTACTTGCACTGAATACATTTACACAATGCACCTTTATATACCATCATCTGTCTGGCCACACCCCCATCCGCTACCTACATAAGCAGGGGTGTGGCCATACCATCATCTCCTTCTTCAATTTTCACCACAAAGAAGTGCCTGTATACCAGCACTTGAGCTAGGTTGTTTAGTATGAAGAAAGGAGAACAGAAGAGCAAGGAGATACGTTGACGTTATATCTTTGTTTTCTCTCTCACTATTTTCGAGAAAATACGGCGATAATGTCTTCGTCACTGGGGTGTCTGGAAGATGATGATCATTCTGACCTACACCGGCTTTTTCGTATTAGGGGCTCGCGTCGCTGATCTAATCCCCACCTGCAGTCCTCCAAAGCTGCGGCTGGATAGGTATTGAACCTCCGGTTCTACAGCTGGACTGTGCAGGAGGCGTCGGCTGTTTGTGAGAAACTGGCTGCCTCTGGGGTGAGTGATGTTTTGCTATGCGAGTGCCGGTTGTGTTGCTAATGCTATGGGGGTTAGCTGCACAATTTTATGAAGGCTGGCCCCAGACTGGGGTCCTTTGTTCGGCCTCTTAGGCGACGGACGGAGGGTCCTGTTTTGAAGCCCATGATAGTCAAGCTAGTGGGCCGCGACCGAGATCTGGTTTAAACCCGGGGTCTCTGGACGAGCGGATTCTTCTCTGTCCCGTGTAGGCCCCATCTTTCAAATGAATGAAAGATTGAACCCTAAACACGAGGAAAAGTGGGTCTGGATCTTCGTTATCGGAAGCTCCATGCTCAAGTCGGCTGCAGCCCATAAGGGAATTGTGCCGACTCCGCTGTATGTCTGTTAAATCACCGTTTGAAAACTGTGTTGACGTTTCTTTTTCTCTTCTCAGATGGGGACTCAGATGGCGGCCTGTCTGCAGTGTGGCTTATTATGTTCTTGTGTACAGTTCAGGTGATAGCTGCTTAGCTTGCGTGCTAGTTGTGTGGCCTACCTGTTAGCCAGTCAGCTGTTAGCTGCGGCGCTAGCCCATTGCGTTCACTAGGCTAGAAACGTTAGCTTGTTGCTATCAGTCAGAAGTTGGTTGTTAGCTTAATGCTACACTGTTGAACATTACTGTGAGAATAACAAGCCTTAACACTCTGACTACGACGTCATCTTTGACAGAGGATGTTAGTCGACCCTACACCGGGTGCCCTGCCAGCGAGGACTTTGTCAACATGGAGAACGTAGCGGCTGGGTGGCGCGGCGGGCATTGCCCTCGTCACCAACGCAGGAGACGCCGGGTTCGACTTCGGCTGTCCCCGTTAACCAGTGTTTGCAGTCCTCTCAGCCTGCGCTCAGGGTGTAGGTAGGAGTCCTGCTGGACTTAACAGTTCTTCTTTCCTTCCCTTCTAAATGTTTTATAATAACGATGTTTTCCAAAACGTATGTTGCTGCAATACATTGAGGATACGACGTGTGTTGTGTGTGAATTGTCTTGTCACTGGTATAGGTTCTCTCTACCTAGAAAATCTGCGTTGTTTTTTACGTGAGTAAAAATGAACTGGTTTAGTTGTGATGAGAACATGTGTGTTCATGTAACGTTAGTAACGTGGTTGAGCTCACAACTAAGTGGGTTGTTTACCCTGCAAAGCTATGCTTAGTGACATGTGATCAAGGAGTAAGTCCTTCTCTCAGCCTGTGATGACGATAAACAGGTAGCGTGTTCACATATTAACAGGGGTACCTGTTCAACCTGGTCGTATCAAGGGTAAGGTGGGAAGGGGTGATCCCCCCGGTTTCCCTGGGGCTTCCCCCCTCCTCAAACATGTTTTACAATATATTGTGTCACTATGTTTGTGGGGATACGGTGTAACCCTCAGCTTAAGCTGCTGGGGTTGTGCTCCTGCTTGAGAAAACGATTTTTTCCTAGGGAAAAGATTGTTTTGGTCGCTGTCATGTCTGCTTAGCAAGTGTGGCCAATACATAATCGAGGACTTATGTCTTCTCTCGTTATGAAAAATGGCGTTCCTCTTACAATAGTGAGAATGTACTTTGCCTTTTTTATTGTGATGAAGGGTTGTGTGTGTCGTTAAGATCTACAACTGGTTTAGGTGTTGGTCCACAGAAGCACATGTGTAAGTCTGGTACCGGGGCTCTTAAAGGGGCCCTCTCTGGTCTGTGTTTTTTCTTTGTAAAAATCAGATGGCTGTTTTCTCTGGGTCTGTGTTTTTTCTTTGTAAAAATCTGATAGCAGGTTTTGCACATGCTGTTAAACGCTTCATGTAGCATGCTATGACTGGTGTCATGGCTCTACTTTGTCATTACATCGTATCAGGGGTGAGGGGTCGTAAAGGGGTGAACTGATAAACCTTCCTCCCCTTTTTCTGATTGGTCAGCGGTTAAAACCCCCTGTCCTTCGGGCTTCCTGTCACGTTGCTGGATCAGCACGTTACAGGGTAGGGGGGGGGGGGAGTTTCCTGGTCCCACGCCATGAAAGATTGGGCGGGTGGACCGCGGAAATTCCCCCGCCATAGAGTACGTCACTGGGCGCGTTTCTATTGGTAAGACTTCCGTGGGTTATTCAGGCTCCATGTTATGGACCTCTGTTACAGGGAGTTTCAGAGCCTCCTCCTCAGGGAGTTCAGAGCCTCCTCCTCAGGGAGTTTCAGAGCCTCATGTGAGTTCAGACCCTCCTTCCCAGTGAGGGAGCCTCCTCAGGGTTTCAGAGACTCCTCCTCAGATTGTCAAGGTGAGTAGAACTTAAAAGGAAGTTCTGCTCTGTTGTATGTGGTTGCAATGTGTCTTTTCAATCTATTGCTCAAGTGGGAAGTCTCTCTGGGGGTTCTCCGTCCTCTCCTTTTTGGAGTAGGTGGACGGGGTATTGTTTAGGGTTTCCCTGACTCCACGCCTTAAAGGTCTGTTGAGTCATGGTTTTCCCCCCGTCATAGGGGTACGTCGCTCTCCGTCCCTTCTTTATGGAGCATGGTTGACGGGGTGGTGTTTCCCTCAGCCGCGTCGTATGGGACCCATGTCCGTATTATTTTTTCTTTTTTCTGTCAAAAATTTTAAATTTAAAAAAGCGGCTTCTTGTCGTTCTCCCAGGCGGCTTGGAGGAACGGTATCTGGTGTCTTGTTAGACTATCCATTGATGTGTTTTGGTCTCGACGTGTACATAGTGCTGGCCCTGGGTGCTTCTGATAGGAATCACGCATGAGGCTTGCGCGCCTTGGTTGCTCATCATTAAAACGGCGTTTTTATGGGGCAACTGGGATGGAGTTTTGTCTCTTCCGAGCGCCAGTTTACTAGGTTTGTCTCGACAAATTCTCGTTCATATCTGGGGGATGTTAACGGAATAGATCAAAGCATAGGTAGAGGGGTCTCACGCCCTTGGGGTGGGCCACTGAGCGCGGTACGAACGGGACCGTCTGGGTGGCGCCCTCTATAATGTTTTGGATCGACACACGTACCTACCCCCCTCCTAGTGTTGGGGATGTCGGCGTGATTAGGGCATGGGACTGGTTCTGGTCACGCCGGTTCAGATCAGTTAACCCGTTGTCCGCCGGGGACGCAGATCTGCAGTTCTGGTACCCTAAGGGACTTGTGCTTTTTTCGGGGGGGAAAATGCCTGGTCGGCCCGGGTGTCACAGGGTTTGATATTATGGAGATGTTCGTGGTTGTTACTGCGTGTTACCTCTCACTGTTGCTTGGTCCATGTTGTGTTGTACATTGAGCTGCGCTAAGGGGGCCTGGTCCTTCTCCATTCGTTTCGCCCCTCTCTTCTCCCGCTTACGCATGGCTGAGAGGGGGCTGTTGAGGTGGTTTTTATGGAACTCCTCTGGCATCCTTGTGTACGTCCCGGTCCGCCGGGCCCGGTCCGAAGTTTTTTTCGTCGACCCGTAGGCCTGGGATAACCCCTTTTTGAAAACTAAAACACTTGTACTGCGGTATAGCCAGTGTATACCCGCAGGTGTGTTTTGGAGTTTTCCTGAGGGGTTATAGGAACAACCACCTCATGTTTAACCAAGAGGGTGGTTGGTTCCCTGGTGTGTTGGAGCGGAGTCAACTCCCGGGTTAACCGATTGAGTGTGCCCCCGCACGTTTCATGACGTCTGCCAATCGTGTCAGCCTTCTCTGCCTCGGCCCCTCTAGAGAGTCAGGGGGTTTTGTGGAGGCTGTGACATGATGCACAACAATGCCAGCATACGCCCCTTCCACCGGGGTGCTGTTTTCAGTTGACCCCTTTGGCGCCTGTCTAGTCCGCAGTGCTCCAGGCTCGGGTCGAGTTCCTGTTGCCTGGATTGAGGGATCGACCGTTTCTAGAGGTCGTCTCCCTTGTGCGCTGCCTGCTCCCGCTGTAGGTGTAGCCTCTTGAGTGCTTCGAGTTACAGCCATGCTGACTGCCTGAGTATGCCAGGGTCAGTGAGCCAGGCGGCGTGCTATTGGGGGGAAGGGCCTGCTCTTGGATGGGCCCTGTCCGAATACACTGGCGATGTGGGGGGCGGTATCACTAGTGACCGCCTGGTGAGTCTCGATGCTGTGGCGCCATTGGCCTCTCCGGGCCCCCTTCCGGGGGGATCCAGTCCCTTCTGGGTCTGGGTCTTCCTTCGCGCTCCGCTGCTACGGCCTTGCCACGGGGTTGAGCTTTGCTCTTGACCCCGTGATTTTGGGGGTGGTAACGAGGTTTGTTCCTTCCGTTCGTTCCCTGGTGGCATGCGGGTTGTGCGTGTGTGTAGTCGTGGGTACCTACCCCACGGTCTGCTCACCCTGTGCGTTAAGTTGCTTGAGTTCCTCTTCGCGCAGTCGGATCCGTCTCTTTCCCGTCCTCCAATAGGGAGGGTTCCCTCCAATAGGGAGGGTCGGGTGGGCTCGGGTCCTCCCCGGTTCTGATGGTTGTGGGGGGCCTCAGTGGGGTACATTTGTCGAGCTTAAGCTCTGCTCAGCTCCTGGGTTGCCACTATGACGCTGAGCAGAGCTATGTGAAATATAACGTACGGTTATGTAAATAACCATAGTTATATGAACATGGTGACGCTCAGCGTCAGACTCACTGTGGCCCCTTTGATCTTGCCTTGTGGTGAAAGATTGGGAAGGAGATGATGGTATGGCCACACCCCTGCTTATGTAGGTAGCGGATGGGGGTGTGGCCAGACAGATGATGGTATATAAAGGTACATTGTGTAAATGTATTCAGTGCAAGTACTGACCTGAAGAGTATTGCCACTATGACGCTGAGCGTCACTATGTTCATATAACTATGGTTATATACATAACCGTACGTTAATCTTGCAGTACCACATTACAGAAGGTTAACCCGTTCACTACCACACTACAGAATATTAACCCTTTCAATACCACACAACAGAAGGTTAACCCTTTCACTACCACACTACAGCAGGTTAACCTTTTCAATACCACAGTACATAAGGTTAACCCTTTCACAAGCACAATACAGAAGGTTAACCCTTTCACTACCATGCTACAGATGGTTAACCCTTTCACTACCAAACTACAGACGGTTAACCCTTTCACTACCACACTACATTTACATTTACATTTAGTCATTTAGCTGACGCTTTTATCCAAAGCGACTTACAAGTTCTGTACGACAGGTCATCAGGAAGGATACAACTCTATCAGCTGAGTAACAATATTCATCAAAGTGTTGCGTGTTACAGTGTAGGTTAGTTTATTAGGACAAGTGCATGACAGTAAGGTTAGTTAGGGTTAGAATTTTTTTTTTTTTTTTTTTTTTCAGATAATGGTTGAAGAAGTGCGTCTTTAGTCGACGGCGAAATATTGGACGGGATTCGGCTGTCCTAACTGGGGTGGGTAGTTCATTCCACCATTGTGGGGCAAGGACTGAGAATAGGCGGCTTCTCTTTGATGACCCTCCCAGAGCTTGGATAGGAGTAGGTCTAAGGCGGCCAGAAGATGCAGAGCGTAGGGGTCTTGAGGGTGTGTAGTTAGAGACCATTTACCGGAGGTAGGCGGGAGCGGTTCCCTTTGCCGCACGGTATGCTAGGTCGAGGGCCTTGAAGCGGATACGTGCAGCAATGGGGAGCCAGTGCAGGTCCCTAAGAAGTGGGATGACATGGGCCGACTTCGGTAGGTTTGAGATCAGGCGGGCCGCTGCGTTCTGAATGAGTTGAAGAGGCTTGGTGGCAGTGGCCGGTAGGCCAGCTAGCAGTGCGTTGCAGTAGTCGAGGCGGGAGATGACTGTTGATTTTTAGACGAGGAGTTGGGTGGCTTCTTTTGTCAGGAAGGGGCGGATCCTTCTGACGTTGCTCAGGAGGAATCGGCAGGTTCTGGTTGTCGCTGCGATGTGAGCAGAGAAGTTCAACACCAAGGTTCTTGACGGTCGGGGACGCGGTCACAGCTGCATTCTCGACTGTGATGGAAAGGTCGGTCAGGGGGGAGGATTTGGCCGGCAGGTGGAGCAATTCTGTTTTGCTTAGGTTCAGTTTGAGGTGGTTGGTCGTCATCCAGGCGGAGATGTCGGACAGACAGGCCGAGATCCGCTCAGAGACGTGGATATCTGAGGGAGGGAAAGAGAGGAAGAGTTGATTATCATCGGCATAACAATGATATGAGAAGCCATGAGACGTGATAATGTTACCCAGTGATTTAGTGTAGAGGGAGAAGAGAAGGGGTCCTAGGACCGAGCCCTGGGGGCAGACCAGGCTGCAGAAACAAATTAGTGGGGGGGCATAAAATGTTCTCGGGGGGGCACAATGGTTTTTCAACACAGGTTCCCTTTTATACGTTTCAGCTGGGACAGCGGCGCTGTGGCTTGCTTGGCGCTGCCCACGGTGCTGAACTAAATAGCAGAGAGGCAATTGAAAAATCTAATTTCTCTCTATCTTAAGAACTTTCACTTATACAAAAACAGACTGAACGGATATATATAACAGACCTGCTGGGGCAGCGGACTGAGAGCAGGGGACACAAACAGGCTGGATAAGATGGTCAAAAAGGCCAGTAGCGTGGTTGGGGTGGAGCTGGACTCTAGCGAGGGTGGCGGAGAGGAGGAACCTTGCTAAGCTCCAGGCCATCAGGGAAAACCCCTTCCACCCACTATACCCAGACTTGGCTGACAGGAGGAGCATGTTATAGGCTTACCCTACCTAAATGCAGCACTGAACGGCACAGGAAGTCCTTCATTCCGACAGCTATCAGACTATACAATGCATCACTGTGCCTCACTGCATCACTGAGCACAGAGTGACAATTACCATCTTCCTGGACTCTTACTTTTTAAACAGCACTGTGCATTATTACACCTACTGTAGACTTCAGTATATTTTTACTGTATTTATTTACTGTGTCTTTTATTCTATTTTTATTCTATTTCATTGTATTCTATTATTAGGCCATTTGTTTTGTTATTCTACTTGTTAGTCTACTTCCTGCTTCAGCAAAGCAAGCTGCTTTTACTGTCGCTCCGCTCCGCTGCTTTTGCCTATCGCTATTATAATGATTTATTACAGCCCTTTCAACTTTAATTACTCTGTACGTTAACTCCCAATTCCTATGGTACTTCTCCAGAACTGTGAATCTTCTTATCTATTCAGATTTTTTACCACAGTCGAAAGGACGAGTAGCAAGATTCTCCGTGGGAGGAATAGCGAGCCGTCTTATCAGCTACACACAAAGGACTATGTCGGAAGGCAAGGATATTTATGAAAGACGAGGAAGGTTTTCCTTGTTATTTTGAGTTTTAACGAGACGGAAGACGACAGTCTGAGTAATAGCACAGCTCCAGGGCAACGGAACTGCCCCGTGTAGGGGAGAGAAACGGACATATCCGGGGCGACGGAAGCTGCCCCGTTTAGGAGAGAGCGACGGACAGCTCTCTTGTATGATATTTCATAAAGACCCCGGTTGTGAAGTGAGTGACCCACCACCACCACCACCATCACCACCACCATCGCCACCATCACCACCACCACCACCACCATCACCACCACCACCACCATCATCATCACCACCACCACCACCAGCTAAGTACCTAGCTTAGCTTCAGCTTAGCCTAACCTGAATAGAAATAAAGGAAGATGCCGGGACTCGACTCTCCCACAGAATGTACTAATTGCTTGGAGATGAGAAAGAGGATTGTAGAGCTGGAGGCTCGGGTTTCTACCCTGTACCAAATACAGCAGGATGAGCAACTCATTGACTCTATTTATGAAGCTACTACAAATATAGCCAACAATACCATGATTGAGAACTGGCCTATGCTAGTAACTACAGAACAGCACCACCCAAAAGACGGTCCTTGGCACAACCAAGGAGCTAGACCAAAGCAGTGGATCACCGTCAAGGATAAAAGGAGAAATAAACGATCCAGGACCTCACCCCCGGTACCGCCAGGAAATAGTTTCAACCTACTCTCGGAAACACGCATATCAACACCCAAGGCAAAGAGACATAGAAGCGTAGCTAACAACGCTAACGAAGAAAACAGCGAGCGTAACGGAGCTCACGCTAACGACGCTAATAGCAAGAATACCGGAGCTCACGCTAACACTAGCGAAGCAAACAGCTGGCATGCCGGAGCTCACGCTAATGCTAGCGAAGCACACGCTAACGACGAGACGACGAGGAAAACAGAGCCACTAGCGACACGGCTGGCAAACACGACCCAGACCGAGCGAACGGCTAACAGTGAAGAGACTATCATGCGCCGAGAACGTTGCGGTAGCCAACGCCGAAGGTACGGGACCAGCGTTAACATGCCGGCTACTGAGAAGGCTAACGAGGCTTCACCAAGGCCACAGGACTGTGGAAAGAACCGGCAGACTAGGCCTAGCCCAAAAACAAACGGCCCCAAAACTGTTGGAAAGAAAAATGCTAACCTCACACAGAAAATAGACTGCATACTGATTGGAGATTCCATAACAAGGTATTTGGAGATGGCAAACACAGAAAATATCTGTCTAGACAATACAACTGTGAAAGAGCTAGCCGAAAAACTTCCAACACTAATCAGACCAGGAATAACAAAAATTGTCATTCACTCTGGATCGTTTGACATCCTGCGAAAGAAGACTGGCACAGAGACTTTGAAAGACGATTTCACACGTTTAATGAACACACTAGACAAACATCAGTCTGTGTACACAAACACTGATGTGTCCATCAGTGGACCAATTGCATGCTTTCGCAGAGGACAGGAAGCATTCAGTCGACTCCTAAATTTTAATTCATGGTTAGGGGCTGCATGTCTCGTACACGGCCTGAAATTCATTGACAACTTCAATGTTTTCTGGAATAACCCAGAACGTTTTCAAAGAAATGGCTTCTTCCCAAATCGCTTAGGTTCAAAGCTCCTATCAGCAAACATGCGTCATGCCTTGATGGCCTCCAAGAATATTAAGCTCATACCAGCATGAGAGATAGTCATGAAGGACACAATCTCACCACGAAGTACAGCACAAGACGTCCCCCCCCCGTCCCCCCCCCCCATATCACACAAGGCCATCTCGTCTGATCAAATGTCCCCGAAAGCACAGTGCAGTCAGTACGGTACAGTATAGCACAATTACCATGCCATCTCTCAAAACATACAAGTAATCATAACTAGCCAATGGCATGGTGAAAAATATACGCCACCAATGCGTTTACCTGCTATTAACCTCAGGGCCATCACGGTCAAACCAAAGCAGACCTCCTCTAAAGAAGTCCAACAAATAAAATTAGCTTTCCTAAATGTCAGATCACTGAATAATAAAACATTCTTAGTAAATGATCTGATTAAAGAAAATAACTTAGATTGCATCTGCCTAGTAGAGACATGGCTAAATAATGACACAGCTACATCAATAATGATAGAAGCTTGTCCACCAGACTATAACTTTTTTCAAATACCCAGAAAAAATAAAAGGGGCGGAGGAGTTGCAGCAATCTTCTCCTCAAAACTCTTGTTTAGAATCACAGAACTAGGCGAGTTCATGTCAATGGAATATCTTGCCATTGAACTAAAAACAGAATCAACTATTATTGTCACAATATACCGCCCGCCTAGACACTCACCAATATTTATACAGGAGCTCTCTGAACTGATCTCACTATGTGTTACCGGATATGATAAGGTGATCCTAAATGGAGACCAGAACATCCATTTTAATAAGAAAACAGACTCCAAAACTATGGAACTAAAAAATCTACTAGATAGCTTTGACCTAATACAGCATATAACAAATGCAACTCACCGGCTTGGGAATACACTAGACTTAGTTATAACAACAACTGGGCTAAGCATAACAAATATCTCAATAACTGAATTACCTCTCTCCGACCATCACTGTATATTTTTTGATACTCAAATAACCCTTACTAAAACAAAAAAAGAAATCATAGTTAAAAAGAGGCTCCTAAACGACAAAGCTGAATCAAAGTTCATTGATCTTATCAGACTACATGAACCACACAATCATGACAGCTCTCTAAATGAAATGGTAGAAAATCTCAATGATGCAATGTCATCTATATTAAATTCTGTCGCCCCATTAAAAACGAAAAAGAAGAAAACTAGAGCCTCGCCCTGGTTAAACTATAATACGGTCAACAAAGAAAAAAGGAAATGTCGTGCAGCGGAGCGAAAATGGAGAAAAACAAAAACCACCATATGCTGTGATATATACAAAGATGCTTTAACTGCTTATAATAAAACCATCCGCTTAGCAAGGAAAGATTACTTCTCTAAAATCATTACAGAAAATGCTGGAAACTCCAGAATCCTCTTTTCCACTATTAATGTACTACTCAACACTGCCCCTACACCTCCTCAGTCATCAACGGTTAAGTGTGAAGAACTTGCACTATTCTTTAACAACAAAATAACCTTGATCAGGGCCAGCATTACTCATGATGGAAATAAAGTTGATTGCGGCAAACCGTGCAATGTAACCATGAGAAGTTCCACATGCATCACATTAGATGTACTCTGCAAAACTGTCTCAGAATGTAACTCCTCCACCTCAGACATTGACCCTATACCTACAGCTTTCTTCAAACGGGTATTTAATAGTGTTTCAAGCCCTGTGCTAGATATCATAAACACTTCCCTTAGGACTGGTATTTTCCCGGATGCCTTTAAAACAGCAGTTGTAAAGCCATTACTAAAAAAACCTAACTTGGATAGTAATGAAATGGCAAATTATCGTCCAATATCCAACCTACCATTCATTAGTAAAGTACTTGAAAAGATAGTTTCAGTTCAAATAAATTCCTTTCTTGAAGAAAACAACATCTTAGAAGAATTTCAGTCAGGATTCAGAAAATATCATAGCACTGAAACTGCCCTCACCAAAATAATCAGTGACCTCAGACTAAACTCTGACGAGAATAAGATCTCCATCCTTATCCTGTTAGATCTCAGTGCAGCATTTGATACAATCGATCACGATATTCTAATCGATCGTCTTGAAAACCATGTCGGTTTCTCAGACCATGTGCTGGGCTGGTTTAAAACATACATCAGAGGGAGGAAATTCTATGTTAAACTAGGAGATCACATGTCTGATATATACGACAACAACTATGGAGTTGCACAAGGGAGTTGCTTAGGTCCTTTACTCTTCTCCCTTTACATCTTACCGCTGGGTGATATCATCAGAGAACATAATGTAGATTTCCATAGCTATGCGGATGATACACAACTGTACATATCTGCTGAACCAAATGATACAGCGATTAGCTCCATTACAGACTGCTTACTGGCAATAAATAAATGGATGAGTAAGAACTTCCTGAAACTAAACGAGAACAAAACTGAAATTCTAATTATCGGCTCCAAAACTAAAAAAGAAACATTAATAAAGAACCTGGGGGGACTAACCCCTTGGATCAAATCTGAGGTCACTAGTCTTGGGGTTATCATAGATTCAGAACTGAACTTCAATTCTCATATTAGCAAAGTGACGAAAACATCGTTCTTCCATCTCAGAAACATAGCAAAAGTACGACCATTTATTAATCAGAACGATGCTGAGAAGCTAATTCATGCATTCATATCTAGCCGGTTAGACTACTGTAATGCACTTTTCACAGGTCTCCCTAAGAAAACCACAGAGAGGCTTCAGCTAATCCAAAACTCTGCAGCCCGACTGCTAACTAGAACCAAAAGGAGAGAGCACATTAGTCCAGTCCTAGCCGCTTTACACTGGCTTCCTGTAACATTTAGAATTGACTTTAAGGTCCTTCTCCTTACATACAAAGCTCTAAATGGACAGGGACCTAGCTACATCGCCAACACTCTAATAAATTACACACCAGCAAGAACACTGCGATCATCAGCTGCTGGACTACTAGAGGCTCCCAGAAGCAGTCAAAAGAGGATCGGTAATGCAGCCTTTATCAACTATGCCCCAAAACTATGGAACAAACTAACCCAAAACATCAGGGAAGCCAACTCGCTAGACATCTTTAAAAGACAGCTTAAAACCTATCTCTTTGCTCAGGCATTTCACTGATAGATATCTGCTACCACCTAGTGGCAAGAGGAAACATCAGGGATATCCTGACACAACTTGTATTTATTCTTACCCTGCCTACTCTTTTACACTGCCTATCAAATTCATGTGTCGGTTATTGCACTTTTTACTTCTTACTGATGACTATTTTTAAACTGAATCATTTTAAACTATTCTTATTATTTGCTAGATCCAAATGTGAAACACTGATTATTTATGACTATTTTTAAACTGAATCATTTTATTCTTATTATTTGCTAGATCCAAATGTGAAACACTGTGATTATTTGTTCATGAATTACAGGAGTATTACTGAATAGAGAGCCTATTAGGATGCTAGATCCTAATGTGAAACACTATGATTTGCCATATCTTGCTATGCTCGCTCATGCCTGTATTTTTTATGTCCGTTCTATTTTATAATTTTTTGACTATTTTTAAACTGAATCATTTTAAACTATTTTTACTATTTGTGTTACTGAAAACTGTAAGCGGAGAGCCTATTGGGATGCTAGATCCTAATGTGAAACACTGTGATTCTACCTGTCTATCTTTTTATGCTCGCTTATGCCTGTATTTTTTGCTGTTGTGAAGCACTTTGAACTGCAACCTCTGTATGAAAAGTGCTATACAAATAAAGTTATTATTATTATTATTATTCTTATTTGTGACTTGTTCTGTCTAAATGTTTAATGTTGAATGATTTGCAGTGTCAAATTTCCCTCAGGATAATACATTTCTATTCTATTCTATTCTATTCTATATCTTTGAAAAGTCTCCATTTATTCAACACTTCTGAATTCACTGACAAACTGAACTGAACTGACAAAAATAAGGTGCATAAAAAAGCAAACAAAATTCCTCCACAGGCTACTCACCATCATAAGTAGAGCGGCAAGCAGCGTTTGGGGACAGAGTGAAATCTTCTTAAAACACTGCCCCTCCACTCATTCCTGAACTTTTTTGTTAAGTCCTTCTCAAATGCCAACTGAATTAAATTGGCCTTAGTTGCGTCGATGAAGCATACTAAGGCGATGTTCTGTAAAGACGTTCTTGAGGGTAGAAAACGAATTCTCACAGAGTGCCGTGCTAGCTTCAGTAGTGTTGTTGTTGACATCAGTGCCCACTAGGGCTGTCCCCGACTAAGGATTTGGATAGTTGACTTTGATTGACAAAAAAATAAATAAAAATTGCCAGGGTGGGCACAGCTGACTCAGTGGGCGGGCCCGGCCCCCTAATGCCCGCCCATGGCGCCAGGACTGCCTGGGGCGGGTGGCCGACAGAGTCCCTCTCCATGACACTTGGTAGGAGCGGTCATTGAGGTATGATGTCAGCCATGTCAGCACAGATCCAGCCACTCCCATTCCTGCGAGGGCCGTGAGGAGGATCTGATGGTTGACTGTGTCGAAGGCTGCAGATAGATCTAGAACTACAAAAGGTTAAGTGCTGCTAACTACTGTTAACCGTCTGTAGTGTGGTAGTGAAAGGTTAACCTTCTGTAGTGTGGTAGTGAAAGGTTAACCGTCTGTAGTGTGGTAGTGAAAGGTTAACCGTCTGTGGTAGTGAAAATGTTAAAACCTAGTAATTATCTAAATCCTTTCCCAGACCAGTGCATGGAGCCTCCACTCTTCCACTACATCTCACTCTCTCTCTCCCTCTATCACCCTTCTATGCCCCTTTCTCTTTCTGTGTCAGCCCTAGTCTCTCTCTCTCTCTCTCTCTCTCTCTCTCTCTCTCTCTCTCTCTCTCTCTCTCTCTCCCTCCCTCTCTCTCTCTCTCTCTCTCACTCCTTAGGGGTTTGTGCCGCCTGGTGGGGATTATGTGATCGGTTGCGTCTTTCAGTCTGTGTGTGTTTGTGTGGGTGTGTGTTTGTGTGGGTGTGTGTGTGTATGTGTGTGTGTGTGTGTGTGTGTGTGTGTGTGTGTGTGTGTGTGTGTGTGTGTGTGTGTGTGTGTGTGTGTGTGTGTGTGTGTGTGTGTGTGTGTGTGTGTGTGTGTGTGTGGTGTGTGTGTGTGTGTGTGTGTATGTGTGTATGTGTGTGTGTGTCTGTATGCGTGTGTTTGTGTCGCTGTGTGTGTGTGTGTATATCACTCTGTACTACATTCTGTTGTGGAAGGACAGCTCATTCACTGAGAGACTTACACTGCATCAGGGTAAGACATTTTAAGTAATTTAGTAATATCTTTAAACTGAGACTTGATTGCTGACTTGACCAGCTGACTTGATTAAGGGGCGTGTTTAAAGCGGCCATTTTGTTTCCTTAAGTGACCCATTAAAAGCTGCTTCCTGCTTAAAGACAGCACTTGTGTACTGAGTGTGATCTCAGAACCCTGTCACTGCTTAAAAGCAGAACCTCAGCCTCTCCTGGAATCACTCTGTACTACATTCTGTTGTGGAAGGACAGCTCATTCACTGAGAGACTTACACTGCATCAGGGTAAGACATTTTAAGTAATTTAGTAATATCTTTAAACTGAGACTTGATTGCTGACTTGACCAGCTGACTTGATTAAGGGGCGTGTTTAAAGCGGCCATTTTGTTTCCTTAAGTGACCCATTAAAAGCTGCTTCCTGCTTAAAGACAGCACTTGTGTACTGAGTGTGATCTCAGAGCCCTGTCACTGCTTAAAAGCAGAACCTCAGCCTCTCCTGGAATCACTCTGTACTACATTCTGTTGTGGAAGGACAGCTCATTCACTGAGAGACTTACACTGCATCAGGGTAAGACATTTTAAGTAATTTAGTAATATCTTTAAACTGAGACTTGATTGCTGACTTGACCAGCTGACTTGATTAAGGGGCGTGTTTAAAGCGGCCATTTTGTTTCCTTAAGTGACCCATTAAGGGCCAGGTGTTAGAAAGCACTAATTAGTGATAGGGATTTAAAGGCCTGCTGGCTTAGCGTCAGCGAAGCGTCGAGAAACGAAGAGGGACAAAGAGGAGTTTTCCTGGAGTTCTCTGCAGAGGGATCCAGGGATCCACCCAGTGCTAAGTACATCATAATCCTATCTTACACTCCACTCTGAAAAATCTCCCTTTCCCTCCCACTCTGCTATTTCTCTACTTCCTCCCTGCCACTCTTGACACCACAATGTGTCTCATATCCACAATCTGCTCCCCCAGAACAGACTCAACCCACCCACGGCAGTTTGCTAGCAACCCGGCTAATCTATCCTACCCTCCTACAGCCACTAATACACCTGTCACAGTACAGGGAGGCCTATGGAATTGTCAATCAGCAGTCAAGAAAGCTGACTTCATTACTGCCTACGCCCATAGTCAAAATCTGCAGCTCCTGGCTCTAACTGAGACCTGGATAACCCCCAATAACTCATCAACACCTGCAGCATTATCTACAAACTATAACTTCACTCACACACCTCGACCTTCCAGGCGGGGTGGAGGCACTGGCCTCATGACATCTCCTTCATGGACTACAAACGTAACACCCCTCCCAGCACTGTCACTCTCCTCTTTTGAATATCATGCAGTATCTGTCTCTAATCCTTTCAATCTCACCATTGTTACACTCTACCGCCCTCCAGGTCCGCTCGATCACTTCACAGATGAGCTGGACATGCTTCTAAGCTCCTTACCGGAAGATGGTACCCCTCTCCTTCTATTGGGCGACTTCAACCTGCCTGACTCATCTCAGTCAGTCATAGTAGTCTCCCTCCTACAATCATTTGACCTGACTCCCACTGCCATGCCTCCCACCCACAAAGCAGGCAACTCCTTGGATCTCATATTTTCCCGTAACTCCAGCATCATTAACACCACGGTAACTCCCCTACATGTATCTGACCATTCCTTCATATCCTTCTCACTAACTCTCATGCTTAACCGAAAGGTCTTCACCCCAACTCAAACCGTCTCACTCAGACGCAACCTGCCCTCCCTATCCCCCTCCACCCTCTCCTCTGACATACTATCCACTCTACCTTTGAGTGACACCTTCTCTGCTCTCTCCACAGAGATGGCAACCTCCACCCTCCTCTCAGCCCTTGCAACCTCCTTCGACAAGCTCTGTCCCCTCGTTGAGAAACCTGCCCGCCGTTCCCCACCCAGTCCATGGCTGACAGATCCAGTGAGAGAACAAAGACAGGTCCTGAGAGCAGCTGAAAGGAAGTATAGAAAGTCACGCCTCACTGCTGACATCGACACATATCACAACCTCTTGTTAACATTCTCCAAAACCATTACTAATGCCAAAGCTTCTTTCTTTCACCATAGGATCGAGGCCTCTGCCAAGAATCTTCGCAAACTGCATGCTACCATGTCCTCCCTCCTCACTCCCCCCCCACCCCCCCCCTCCCTCATCTTTCTCTGCCAAAGACTTTGCGATCTTCTTTGAGGAAAAAGTGGAGAACATCCGCAGCTCCTTCTCCCAACCCCCACCCATTCCAAATGCTGAATCGAGAACCTCATCCTTCACTCTGTCATCTTTCTCTCCCATTACAGAAGCCGAGACCCTGACACTGGTAACGTCGAACCGTCCGACTACATGCCAGCTGGACCGGCTACCTTCCCCACTCCTCCAGTCCATAGCACCAGACATCCTCCCATTCCTAACTGCAACCATCAACTCCTCACTCAACTCGGGGGTGGTCCCCACCTCCCTAAAACAAGCCAGAGTCACGCCCCTCATAAAAAAACCATCCCTGAACCCTACCGTCATAGGCAACTACCGTCCTGTCTCTCTTCTCTCCTTCCTTTCTAAAACACTTGAACGTGCTGTATCCAACCAACTTACTGCTTATCTCTTACAGAATGACCTCCTAGACCCTAATCAGTCAGGCTTCAGGACTGGTCACTCCACAGAGACAGCCCTCATTGCGGTCACAGAGACACTTCACTTAGCAAAAGCGAAAGGCCTCTCCTCTGTCCTGATTCTCCTAGATCTATCTGCAGCCTTCGACACAGTCAACCACCAGATCCTCCTCGCGGCCCTCGCAGGAATGGGAGTGGCTGGCTCTGCGCTGACATGGTTGTCATCATACCTCAATGACCGCTCCTACCAAGTGTCATGGAGAGGGACCCTGTCGGCCACCCGCCCCCTGCGGACGGGTGTCCCCCAGGGCTCGGTTTTAGGACCCCTTCTCTTCTCCCTCTACACTAAATCACTGGGTAACATTATCACGTCTCATGGCTTCTCCTACCACTGTTATGCCGACGATACTCAACTCTTCCTCTCCTTCCCTCCCTCAGATATCCACGTCTCTGAGCGGATCTCGGCCTGTCTGTCCGACATCTCCGCCTGGATGACGACCAACCACCTCAAACTGAACCTAAGCAAAACAGAATTGCTCCACCTGCCGGCCAAATCCTCCCCCCTGACCGACCTTTCCATCACAGTCGAGAATGCAGCTGTGACCGCGTCCCCGACCGCCAAGAACCTTGGTGTTGTCCTCGACGACCAGTTGAACTTCTCTGCTCACATCGCAGCGACAACCAGAACCTGCCGATTCCTCCTGAGCAACGTCAGAAGGATACGCCCCTTCCTGACAAAAGAAGCCACCCAACTCCTCGTCCAATCAACAGTCATCTCCCGCCTCGACTACTGCAACGCACTGCTCGCTGGCCTCCCGGCCACTGCCACTAAGCCTCTTCAACTCATTCAGAACGCAGCGGCCCGCCTGATCTCAAACCTACCGAAGCCGGCCCATGTCACCCCACTTCTTAGGGACCTGCACTGGCTCCCCATTGCTGCACGAATCCGCTTCAAGGCCCTTGACCTAGCATACCGTGCGGCAAAGGGAACTGCTCCCGCCTACCTCCGGTCAATGGTCTCTAACTACACACCCTCAAGACCCCTACGCTCTGCATCTTCTGGCCGCCTCAGACCTACTCCTATCCAAGCTCCGGGAGGGTCATCAAAGAGAAGTCGCCTATTCTCAGTCCTTGCCCCACAATGGTGGAATGAACTACCCACCCCAGTTAGGACAGCCGAAACACGTCCAATCTTTCGCCGTCGACTAAAGACTCACTTCTTCAACCATTATCTGAATTAAAAAAAAAAAAAAAAAAAAAAAAATCTAACCCTAACTAACCATACTGTCATGCACTTGTCCTAATAAACTAACCTACACTGTAGCACTCAACACTTTGATGAACATTGTTACTCAGCTGATAGAGTTGTGCTCTTCCTGATGGCTTGTCGTACAGAACTTGTAAGTCGCTTTGGATAAAAGCGTCAGCTAAATGACTAAATGTAAATGTAAAATGTATATGTGTGTAGGTGGTGGGAGGGTCAGTGACCACACCTTGTTAACCCATGTGATACCAAACGGGAAAAAACTCGGGACAAGATCGTTAATCTCTGTTCTGAAACGGCTCTGGCTTCACGAAAGAAGAAACTCACGGACCCTTCATTCGCTGGGAAGGTCTGGTTTTAGGCGAGTGACTAAGGCTACGTTTAGACGGAGAGAGTCTGAACAGAAACCGCAAAAGTCGTCTTACGGTTTCACTTTTAATTTTGCGTTTAGACGAGCGTTTTGGGATGGAATTCTTCGTGCAGACGAGGCTGTAACAACTCGAGACAACGGAGCCCCGCTGTCACACGATTGGCGCATATGTCACATGACGTGCTGTGAAGACCCGCCCTACTCTGCCTCTGATTCGCAGACTGTGGGTGGGGAATGTGATTGGACCAAAGCAGAGTCACTCACAGACAGTGGGTCCAGTCACGCCACGGGACAGATTCTTGTGTATTTAAAAGTACTGCCAATGTAGCCTTCAGGTGATCGCCGTAGATGGAATCAGACATGCTTTGTTCACGCTTCTAGGCTACTGGCGCATGCCTGTGATGTAAGCAGTACACGCGACGAGAGCCTTGACAACCCTTTCGTCATCGTTTTATGCGGTTTGACAGTTTAGATGAGAGCGCAAAGGTTTAGCGTTTCTAGGAATTCCACCCTGGAAGGTGGTTTCACTTTTTTACGGTTTCACCCCGTAAAAACACCGTTTCCGTATAAACGAAAGGCACATCCGAAAAAATATTTTTGCGGATTCACCTGCTAGCGTTTCCGTCTAAACAGGGCCTAACCCACCTCCACCTCTAGTCCCTCCATCCCCCGCCGCAACTCGCCCCCGCCCCGCCCCCCCTTCGTATGCGTGGCCCGTGGAATCAAGGTGATGATGAACAGACAGCTCCTCCTATCAGCAGATGCCATCTCAGCCTTGTCATCGAAAGGTTCCAAACTCGCGGCCGGTTCCCCTTTCAAAGGCCTCCCTGCGCCTCCCTCCCTCCCTCCCTCCCTCCCTCCCTCCCTCCCTCCCTCCCTCCCTCCCTCCCACCTCCTCCCCGCACCGGCCGTCAGCTCCCTTCAGATTCATCCCCCGCTCTTTATGCAACATTTATTACTCACTTGATGATATCCTGTCTGATCGGCCTTCTTCCCTCTCCTTTCTCTCTCTCTCTCTCTCTCTCTCTCTCTCTCTCTCTCTCTCTCCCTCTCTCTCTCTCTCTCTCCTTTCTTCCCCTCCCTCCCTCTCTCTCTTTCTCTCCTTTCTTCCCTCTCCTCTCTCTCTCCTTTCTTCCCTCTCATCTCTCTCTAATTTGTTCTCTCTCTCTCTCTCTCTCTCTCTCTCTCTCTCTCTCTCTCTCTCTCTCTCTCTCTCTCTCTCTCTCTCTCTCTCTCTCTTCTCTCTCTCTTCTCTCTTTCTCTCTCTCTCTCTCTCTCTCTCTCTCTCTCTCTCTCTCTCCTCTCTCTCTCTCTCTCTCTCTCTCTCTCTCTCTCTCTCTCTCTCTCTCTCTCTCTCTCTCTCTCTCTCTCTCTCTCTCTCTCTCTATCTGCTTTCTTCCACTCCCTCTCCCTCTCTCTACTTCATGAGGTCAAATTGCAGTGACTCTGAAACCACCAGCCTTTGGAATGAGAGAGGTGTTGAAAACTCGACCTCACCTCCTATGATGACTATTCTCTCTCTCTCTCTCTCTCTCTCTCTCTCTCTCTCTCTCTCTCTCTCTCTCTCTCTCTCTCTCTCTCTCTTCTCTCTCTCTCTCTCTCTCTCTCCTCTCTCTCTCTCCTCTCTCTCTCTCTCTCTCTCTCTCTCTGCCTCCCTCTCTCCCCACCTCCAGCTGTGCTCTTTAACCTTCTCCTCCAGACAGATAAGTGTTTGTTATGATAGGGAGGACCGGCCAGTTTATTCCCCAAAGAGAAATAACATGATGTTGGCACCAGGCTCCTGGCTCATCAGGAAATATGGACGGTAAGATATACTGTATATAACAACTTAACATACATTAAACGACTGTGTGAACACTTGTGTCCGTTAATCTGTATGTGAGTATAAATGTATATTAACCGTACATATTAACTCAGTATTACTCGTCTATATATTCTATACCCAGTTTAATCACCTGTACATTGTATATTACTGTTGCACTTTACTGGTACATTTGCACTCTGGTTGGACGGTACTTGTGCTTTATAAAGACAATACATTATAATCTAATCTAATCTAATAATCTAATCTGATCTAATCAATTAATGAACACAATCATAGAGATGTGATTTATAGACATGCTGCTCCCTCCACTGAAGCCTCTAGACACGGTCTGTCATTCTGCTCTGAGGTGTTTCACTGGTGATGGACATGATGCTCACCACTGCATCCTGTGTGATGAGGTGGATGGGTCTTCTCTGGCAGAGAGGAGGAATAAACATTGGTATCCGTTTATCTTTAACCTCTTCCACCCGTCCGGTACCGGACCGCAAATGACATCACAATGTATCCAACAGTAAACATCCTAACCATGTCACAACAGCAGTCATAGTGTATATTTTCAGCAATACGTTTGTTTACCAATAGGTTAAAGTGTTATTAATGAAATATGAGTTTAGGAAAGAACGCACATTTCGACCGGACAGTTTGTGATGTTGCTGTAGTCATTATGATGAAGGGAAGACAGGGCTTTCAATGAGCGTTGAAATTTCCATAAACTACATCTCCTAGGGTGCTCCAGCCTTCTGGAAGCAAATTACTTCCTGATTATTATTTTTATTTCTATTATTTCTCGGGATTATATACCACAAAACTGAACGTTATTGGCATAGTTGGAGCGCAGTTAGGTTTGTCTCCTTCTGTGAACATTTAGCAACCATCCGTGTTGAATTTGGTTTCAAAATGGCGGAGCTGTCTCAAAAATAAAAAGCTGACTGTACATACAGTAGGTTTCATTCTCGGTTCTTCATGCATGCCTGGTGATACTAAATCCAAATTGAACTCTGTCATTGGAATGCGTAGATTTGGCCCGATCCATAGATGTGCAACATCGCTATAATAAGGTAATTTATAGGCCTCATATTGTGAGGATTCGCCTGTCCTGGACCTTTTTCCTGTGTTTTCCCTGTCTACTCTCCTCTACTCTTCACCAGCCCCCACCCTTGCGATGATTTACTCTCCTCTACTCTTCACCAGCCCCCACCCTTGGACATCCTTGATCCTCTACCTTCACGCACCTGTTGGGAGTTTGCAATCACCTCGGGAGAGTACATAGTTGCAGACTCCCCTCCAGTCCTTGTCGGGTCGTTCTGTGTTCTGGACTCTGTGTTCGTTCTGTATCTGTATCTGTGTACACTCTGTGTTCATGGAGTTCTGTACGTTACCATCCTGTACGTTACCATCACCTGCCGCGTCTCCGGCGTGAGACGACGTGCCAGCCATCACCACCTGTCGCCGTTTGCCTGGAGTGGGACACCGTCTTCGCTCTCTAATTCTCTACGGGAGGTTTTCCAGTGTTCCCACTCCAGACGTCAAGCCGGCTCGTCATCGCTCCCGATTCCACGGGAGGAAGGCGTCTCTTCGTGATCCTCGTTCCTGGGGTGAGGCTCGTCGTCGCTCCCTAGTATTCCGCGGGAGGACGGCGTGTGCCCATCCCGTTCCCTTGGACCCAGGCTCGTCGTCGCTCCCTAGTATTCCACGGGAGGACGGCGTGTTCCCATCCCGGTCCCCTGGGACCCCTTGTTCTGCGCTGCCCGTCTGCAGCATCCGAAGAGGAGGAGGAGGATCCCTGTGCCAGGCCTCCGCCGTCGGGCCCCTGTCCCCGTGCCAGGCCTCCGCCGTCGGGCCCCTGTTCCCGTGCCAGGCCTCCGCCGACTGGCCCCTGTCCCCGTGCCAGGCCTCCGCCGTCGGGAAACCTGTCCTCATCCCTGTAAGCAGCTCTGGCCCTCGCCCTGTCCAAGGCCTTAACCCTGTTCTCTGTCCCTGTCTCCAGCCCGCCTCTCCGGGCCTCTGTCCCTGTCCCCCTCTCCAGTGCCCCTGTTCCTGGCCCTGACACTTAGCCCTGTTCCTTAGCCCTGGCCCTTAGCCTTAGTCCCTTAGCCTGTTCGCCTCTTAAAGGCACAGTGCCGCATTTTCCATTTTTCTTTGACTCTAGTGTTTTTGTGTTCTCCCTTAAAGGGACTGTGCCGCTTTTTGTTCTTTAATAAATAAATGCCCTGTTTTGGCTTACTCTCATACCTGTCTTGTGTTGTGCGATTGGGGTCGGTTACAAACCATAACACATATTCTATAATAATATTTCAAATGGCATGGGTCCGGATGGCAGAATCATTTTTAGCATGGTGTTATTCACTGTCAAAGATCCAAAGAGAAAACATAATTCATATTCTCCTTTGTTTCATCACAATTTACTCAAGCCTAGTAACAGACACAATATTTCTGACACTGGGAATACATTCCATGAGATCCATAGATGTTCCTAGATACCAAGAACGTGCAAATGGACATTGTAGAAGTGGAGCAATATACCATTTACTTAGGTATATATTTTTAGGTGGAAAATAGGGCTAGGGCTTAACAGGTTAACTTTTCACTACCACACTACAGAAGGTTCTATTTCATTATGGCTCCGCTCAGCGTCAGTCTGCACGCACTTCACTTCATGCACGAGCACTGAATGAATGAACTGAATACATTCCAACATTCGTCTGGCCACACCCCTATCCGCTTACCTTCATAAGCAGGTGTGTGGTCACCTACTCGCCTCCTTCTTCACTTTCACCACAAGGAAGTGCCTGTTACAGGCTGGGCTACAGCTCCGCCTTGTGGGCGTGCTGGGCCGGTGCCTGTATGATATATGACGTGTCTCACTTCCTGGGGAAGGTGTGGTTTGTTTACTTGTTGCTTGGCAATACACGGCATTAAGAACCAGCGCGACTCGACTCTTTTATTGTACAGCTACACTTACAAACATGGTGTCAGAAGTGGAACTAGGAGGACCCAAAGAGGATTTATATACGGCCCGAAACAGCTGTTTGCAATAACAGCGGACGTTTATGTGTTGTTTGGGTGAGAGTTTGTGGCGACAATGGCATCCAGCATTCCGCCTCCGGAGCCAATGAAAATGACGGGAGACATTCACGGCAACTGGGTGAGCTTTCAAGCAGAGTTCGAGGACTATCTGCTTGCGACCGGGCTCAGCGAGAAGGAAAAGCCAGTACAGGCGGCGGCGCTCAGACGGTTAATGGGGAATGACTGTCGTCATATTTATAAACACAACCTGGGACTCACCGTGGAGCAACAAAACGATGTGGGGGCTATTCTGACAGCACTGCAGCAATACTTCACACCGGCTAAGAACGTGATATTCGAGAGGTACGTTTTTGGCAACTTGAAACAGGAGGATGGAGAGCTGTTTGATGCTTTTGTTACAAGACTGAGAGAAAAGGCTGCCTCTTGTGAATATGGAGCTATTAAAGATGAACTCATAAGAGACAGTATTGTCCTACGGATAACTGATGAGGGCGCTAGACGGCGCTTATTAAGAGAAAAGGACCTTAAATTGGATCAGGCCATCAGTATTTGTCGAGCAGCTGAGGTCATGGACAGTAGGTTAAAGACCATGTCTCTGGGCAGCGGCAGCTCCGGGCCTGGGGACAGCGTTAACGCCACACAAGGGCAGCGATATGGACGGAGGCCTGCCAGCAGGCCATCCGAAGCCAACACATCGGCACAGCCACAGAACATGAGAGACACTGGTGAATGTAAGTACTGTGGCACACGGCACAAACGTGGGCGTGACCAGTGCCCCGCCTTTGGTAAATCATGCCGTTCATGTGGCACGGCTAACCATTTTGCAAAGGTTTGCATGAAAAAAGGCCAGCAGGCTCGCCAGTTAAATGCTGTGGATGACCCATGGCCAGGGGAACGGGAGGACAGTGACCGGGAGGAGAGAGACGTGTACACAGTAGAGAGCGTGGGGGCTGTGAACACTCAAGGTAAAAAGTGGTTTGTCAACCTACCACTGCAAAAAGGCCTCCAAAGGTGCCAGCTCGACTCGGGAGCCACATGCAATGTGATGAGCATCAAGGACAAGTCAAGACTGGCACCTAGAACACCCCTTCAGAAGAGCTTCATCAAACTGAAACTTTACAACAGTGAGTGGATGAGCTCGTTGGGGGTGTACAGCACACAATGCGTCATTAGGGGTAAGACGCACAGACTGGACTTTGAAGTCGTACATACTGGCCAGAGGCCCTTGCTTTCGGGGGAGACATGTGAGAGGCTTGGTCTGATACGCTTCACCATTCCTGAGGAGCTGAATAAAGTGGAGCACTGCAGGAAGGTGTCACTGACCAAAGAGTGGCTCGTCAGCACCTACCATGATGTGTTCACCAGCCCTGTTGAGTCTCTGCTCGGTGATATTCACTTTGAGCTGGACAGCACGGTGGCGCCGGTGCAGTGTGCTCCCAGGAACGTTCCAGTGGCCCTGAAGGCAGCTGTTAAAGCACAGCTGGATAAATATGAAGAAGATGGGCACTTGACCACAGTCACTCGACCCACGGACTGGATTAGCAATCTGGTCATAGTGAAAAGGCCAGACAAATTGAGACTGTGTATAGACCCAAAGCCCCTTAACCGAGCTCTGAAACGGTCCCATTACCTGATGCCCACTTTGGATGACGTGCTGTATAAGCTGCCAAAGGCACGTATATTCACGCTGGTGGATGCACGGGATGCATTTTTACAGTGCCGTTTGGACAAAGAGAGCAGCCTGATGACAACGTTCTGGACACCGTGGGGTAGGAAACGTTGGCTAAAACTCCCTTTCGGTGTGTCAGTGGCTCCAGAGCTGTACCAAAGAAAGCAGCATGAGCTGCTGGCTGGCTTGACGGGGATTGAGCCCATAGCTGATGATATCCTCATAGTGGGCTGTGGGGACACAGAGGATGAGGCCAACCATGACCATGACACGAACCTCGTCGCTCTGATGGACAGATGCAGAGAGGTAAAGCTGAGACTGGGCCTGAAAAAGCTGCAGTTTCGACTGAAGGAGGTCCGCTTCCACGGCCACATACTGTCCGCAGAGGGCCTCAAGGTTGACCCTGACAAGGTCAGGGCGGTTCTGGACATGCCAAACCCCACAGACGCAAAAGGGGTCCAGCGATGTGTTGGGTTTGTGAACTACCTGTCGAGATTCATGCCACGCTTGTCAGCGGTATGTGAGCCTCTGAGGAGACTGCTCCACAAAGATGTGATGTGGCACTGGCTGCCCAAACATGAGGCTGCCATGAAGGAAATCAAGGCTCCGATCATGGCGGTGCCAGTCCTAAGGTACTATGACGTCCACAAGCCGGTCACCGTACAGAGCGACTCCAGTCAGACGGGTCTGGGCTGCTGCTTGCTTCAGGGGGGACAGCCTGTCGCATTTGCCTCTCGTGCATTGACCCAAACGGAGCAAAATTATGCACAAATAGAAAAGGAGTGTCTAAGCATCGTATTCGCCTGTCAACGCTTCCACTACTACCTATATGGGAGGGGTGATGTGACTGCAGAGACCGACCACCGCCCGTTGGTGTCCATCTTCACTAAGCCTCTCCTCAGTGCACCAAAGCGCCTTCAGAGCATGCTCCTCACACTGCAGAACTACTCCCTGGCGGTGGTGTACAAGCCAGGCCCCGAAATGTACATAAGTGACACACTCAGCAGAGCCACCACCCCACCACAGAGAACAGATACACTGTACAGACAGGAAATGGTCTGCAGCATGCGGCAGGAGCAGTGGGACACGGCCGCCATTCGGCAGGCGGACTATCTGAACGTCAGCAGCCAACGTCTGGCACAGATTCGAACACACACTGAGGAGGATGTGTGTCTGCAAACACTCAAGTCAGTCGTGCTGAAGGGATGGCCAGACCACAGAGAGGAGACCCCTTTAGCCGTCCGGGACTATTGGGCCATCAGGGACGAGATAAGTGCACAGGATGGCGTGCTCTACAGGAGTCAGCGCATCATAATTCCGAAAGCTATGCGTCCGGAAATGCTGAGACGGATCCACTACAACCATGTGGGGGCCGAGGCGTGCTACAGATAGGCTCGTGATACACTGTACTGGCCCGGTATGCAAGGGGAAGTCAAAGATTACGTACAGCAGTGCTCCGTGTGCAATGAGTATGCACACGAACAACAGAAAGAGACTATGATGTCACACCCGCTCCCCACACGGCCCTGGCAGCTGGTAAGCATGGACCTGTACAGCTATGCAGCACAGAACTTTCTTCTCGTGGTGGACCACTATTCGGACTTCTGGGAGGTCGACTTGCTCCCTGACCTGTCAGCGGACACCACGATCCGACGATGCAAGGCACAGTTTGCTCGCCACGGGGTCCCAGACAGGGCCATTTCTGATGGTGGGGGCCAGTTTGCCGGTGGGGAGTTCCGGGCGTTTGCGAGGGAGTGGGGCTTTGAGCACGTTATGTCCTCACCGAGGCACCCGAAGGCTAACGGCAAAGCGGAGTCGGCGGTAAAGATTGTGAAGAGCCTGTGCAGAAAGGCAGACCGGGCCAGAGAGGACCCCTGGAAGGCCATTTTACATTGGAGAAACACACCCACTGAGGGTATGCAGTGCAGCCCTGCACAGCGGCTTATGTCGCGGAGACTGAGAACCCTTCTCCCTGTGGCCGACCAGCTGCTGGTACCTCAGGTCGTCACAGGGGTCCCGGACAAGCTGAGAGTGAAACATCAGGCAGCGAAGTTGATGTATGACCGATCGGCGAAGGATCTGCCGGAGCTGAACGTCGGCCGGCCCATACGGATGAAGCCACTCCCGGGTGACAGGACGGGCCGATGGAGAAGAGGCGTGTGCCTGCAGCAGTTGGGACTCCGGTCCTATCTGGTCGACGTGGAGGGAACTGCGTATCGCCACAACAGGGTTGATCTCCGACCAGCAGAAGCGGCCCCTCCCCAGCCGTCAGTTCACCCAGAATTGGCCCCAGAACAGCCTGCGAGTGGGGGAAGCACCGAAGAGGTCGTCAGCGGTCCTGAGGAGTCTCCAAAGTCATCAGCCCCGAGGTCGACGCCGTCTTCCCCGCAGACTGGTAACACACCAGGCCGTGAGTTACAGGCCCGGGCCTTCTCCCGGAGCGGGAGGCCGTTACGGCCTCCGGACAGACTTAACCTCTAGGTCGCACACAAACTGAGACTGTCTCACATGCACACACACACACACACACACACACACACACACACACACACACACACACACACACACACACACACACACACATACACATAGTCACGCTCGCACCCCAGCACACAAGGACTGTGCACATGCGTATGGACTGTAAGATATAAAAAAAAAAAAAAAAAAAAAAAAAAAAAAAGGGAATGGGAATGTGGGGAAATTGTGATTCTGTGTTTAATTGTGGTTGTTATTGATGAGGTGTTTTGATACTACTTAGGTCTGCACGGATTGATGTTGTTACTTACTAAAGGAAGGGAGATGTTACAGGCTGGGCTACAGCTCCGCCTTGTGGGCGTGCTGGGCCGGTGCCTGTATGATATATGACGTGTCTCACTTCCTGGGGAAGGTGTGGTTTGTTTACTTGTTGCTTGGCAATACACGGCATTAAGAACCAGCGCGACTCGACTCTTTTATTGTACAGCTACACTTACAAACAGTGCCTTCAGTATATCCCACACTTGACGAGGTTGTTAGCTGAAGAAAGTTGAGACGTGTTTACATTTTTTCTTGCTTTTTTCTTCTCTCATATATTTAGAAAGAAAAAAGCTAAATCATAATGTCTACTTCGGAGGGTCGCGCTCGCAACACCACTCTTCACCAGCGGTTCTCCATCGCCGCCTCTGTCAGGCGTCTTGGAGCGGGGTTGAGGCCTCTCTCGTGGTCGGCAGATGGGTAGTTTGCCTCTCCAAGGAGCTGGTGCACCAGTGCCGTCTCCTGTGCGATGGCCTGGTTCCGGCTCTGGTTCCTCTGCTTACGGGGAGTCGTCCGCTGTTGGGCGGCCGGCTCCTTTGGTTGCAGGGGATTTGAGACGCAAACTTTTTGCGTCAGCTCGCTCCCGTCGCAAGATGGTGGCTTGCAGACGTGAACGGCCTGGTTTTGGTGAGTTACTGGAGCCGGATGAGGATGCGTCTGTCTCTACATGGCCGATGGAAACAGAGGACTACATGATAGAGGCGGACGGGTTCTTGTTTGAAGGCCCGGTGGAGACAGGTCTCCCGCCCGTCCAGGTAACACTGGAGGGGGGTGAGATGTCTCCTTGGGGTTCCTCGTCCGCGGATGTTGGGTTAGAACCTCCGACTCTGCGGCGGGATGCCCTGCTATCAGCCACATCAGAATGTGGCTCCTTGACCAGTAGTCTGCTGCATGTGAGGGACGCGGGCTCGGAGGAGGAAAGTATGCAGGGGGAACTGCGTGCTTTGTTCCCCGAGCTCATGGTCGCGGCGGCAGTCGCAAACGGCGTGCCGCCGCCGCAGCCACTGCCTGTTCCTGTCCCTGATGATCTCATAGGTCATCTATGGCAACGTCGCCCGGTGAGAGGGGTGGACGTTGTCTACCCATTTTTTCCCTCAATGGCGGCCTACGTCCGTCAGGGCCAGGTGGTCTCCCACATCATGGGCCTTACTCCCGCCTACGTGCAAGTCACGCGGGTGGCGGGTTTGGTAGATGGCATGAAGGAGGGCGTGCCACAGCTTGATAGGCCGATGGCGGCTCTCCTTTGTCCTGAGGTGGTGTGGGAGCCGTTACGGAAGCCGGTTCCCCAAGGGAAATCGACGAGGCGGTTGGCATTTTGGAGCGACCAGTCATTTATCACCGGAACACGATCTCTAGCTGCCACTTCTAACATCGCGCAGCTGGCGAGCTTCATGTCCGGGATATTGACGGGCGGCACGGAGCTGACTGATTTACAGCATGATCAGCTCGCCCAGTCGGCAGGAGCCATCCTGCATCTGATTCAGCCGCAGGCTATAGCCGCTGGGAAAGTGCGCGCCCTGGCCACTCTGATCCAGCGCCACCTTTGGCTGGAGCAGGTGCGTGTGCCGGAGAAGAAGAGGACTCCCCTTCTGACGGCACCCCTCTCCGAGGCTGGACTATTCGGGTCGGCACTGCAGCTGATGACCTCAACCTGCAGGGAGATGCAGGAGGAGCGCTCCGTGCTCCAGCCTCATTTCCCCCCGCCCGATGTTGCCGGTGGAGTCAGACGGCCGCCGCGTCGTCGAGGTTCCTCCGCCGTGGCCGCCGCTGCTACCACCGCCACTGCTGGACCTTCGGCAAAGAAGGCCAGGAGGAGAGAGGGCGCCTCCGCCACTGCAGCCGGCCCATCTACGCCCGGAGGTGACGATAGGGATCGTCGAGACCAGCTGCCGATCGTTCACCGTCCCTCCGGGGCTCCACGGGGTGGGAAGCCCCGAGCGGCTCGTGGCAGGCGTCGCTAACTTCATTGACTTTTTCCCTCTGTGGTCCCCCCCTGTTCCCTTCCCGGCCCGGATTTTTGTTCGAAAATAAAAAGTCCCTCCTAAAGGGGGACTGTATTTTTTGTTAACAAACTGTGTGTTTATTCACCAAACATATGATGGGGATGCAACGTGTGAATCTTTCACTAGTATGGGTTTGATAGGAGGGCTAGACGTTACTTCATGTTAGAGCTTAAGCAAGGCCAGCAGCCTACACTCGGTTGAAAAAAGGTTTTTTCTGCCTCAACCTAAATCTTCACATAAAGGTAGAGGTTAGTTGTGTGCTCTGTTGCTTAAACAGTGATATTGAGCTGCAACACTATTGTGTTGGTTTGCAGTAATGCTCGTATGAAAACGTATCACGGCTCGGCCGCTCTCTCTCTCTATCAGATTCTTCTGTGTCTTGCAACATAGAGTGTCGGGTTCACACATACACAACTTGGCCTTGCTATAAACCCTGTTCACAGATGTGTCTGTGTCTAGCGGGCATTGAATTAGCTTGCGCTATTCATTGGCATTGCTACTGAAGGTATCATATGGCTGTTGTTGTTGTCATATGCAAGGGTTGGGCTTGCGAGGGGGTACCGGATAAACCCCTCCTTCCCTCTTCTGATTGGTCAGGGGGCTCTGGGACTCTCTTTTCATTTGGTCAGGGTCAAGCTGTTAGGCAGCTTGGCACGGGGGGGGGGAAGGGTTTCCCAGACTCCGCACCTATCACAGGCGATTGAGTCTTGGGTTTCCCCCCGTCATAGCAAACGTCACTAGGCACGTTTCTATTGGACGACGGCTTCCGTGAGTTAGACCCGTATGTAGGGTCTGTTGTTGTCAAGTTGTTGGGGCAGAGGGTAGGAACTTACTGTTCTACTACGCTCGATATACGTGTAACTTGAGTCGGTTGGTCACATGACTCAATGTTACCGTGACTTTTCAATCTATGGCTCACGTGGGAAGTCTCGCTGAGGAGTTCCGTCTCTCCTCTGTAGTGAGGGTGGCGGGATGTAAAAATGTAAAAAATGTTTACCCTCGGCTGCGTCACGTGGGATTCATGTCAGTCGGTGTTTCTTTCTTTTTTAATAAAAAAGAGTGGAGAATATGAAGCACGACAACCTTCTTGTCGTTCTCCCAGGCGCCTTGAAGGAGGGGTCTGGTTAGACTGTCCATTGATATGTTTTGGGTCCTGACGCATACATAGTACTGGCTCGGGGTGTTTCTGTTAAGAATCATGCAGGAGGCTAGTACGCCTTGGTTGCTTGTTATTAAAACAGCGTTTTTATAGGGCAACTGGGATGGGGTTTTTTTCCTCTTCCGAGAGCCTGTTACTGGGTCTCGACGGATTCTCGTTCATATCTGGGGGATGTTAACGGAATAGATCAGAACATAGGTAGAGGGGTCTCACGCCCTTGGTGTGGGCCACTGAGCGCGGTATAAATAGGACCGTCTGGGTGGCGCCCTCTTTTCATGTTTTAGATCAACACGCATTCCTGCCCCCTCTCCTGGAGTGGGCATGTCGGCGTGGTTAGGGCACGGGACTGGTTCTGGTCATGCTGGTCCAGGTCAGTTAATCCGTTGTCCACCGGGGATGCAGATCTGCTGTTCTGGTACCCTGAGGGACTTGTGCTTTTTTCAGGGGGAAAAATGCCAGTAATGTGAAGTAATGTTTCGTTGAAACCATAGGCCTGGGATAACCCTTTTTTCTTGAGGGGTTATAGGAACAACCACCGTATGTGGTACCAAGAGGGTGGTTGATTCCCTGGTGTGTTGGAGCAGAGTCAACTCCCGGGTTACCCGGTTGAGTGTGCCCCTGCATGTTCATGACGTCTGCCAATCGTGTCAGCCTTCTCTGCCTCGACCCCTTTGGGTGGGTTTTTTTTGATGGAGGCTTTGTCATGGTGCGCAACAGTGCCAGCATACACCCCTTCCGCCGGGGGGGCTGTTTTCAGTTGACCCCTTTGGCGCCTGTCTCGTCCGCAGTGCTCCAGGCTCGGGTCTCCAGCCTGCTGCCTGGTTTCCCCGGTGCACTGCCTGCTTCCGTTGGTTAACCTTTTGAGTGCTTTACGGCCATGCTGACTGCCTGTGTTGCAGGGTCAGTGTGCCAGGCGGTGTACTATTGGGGGGAAAGGGCCCGCTCTTGGAGGGGCCCTATCCGAATATGCTGGCGATGTGGGGGGCGGTGTCACTAGTGACCGCCTGGTGGGGTCTTGATGCCTGGCGTCATTGACCTCTCCGGGCCCCCTTTTTCCAGGGGACCCAGTCCCTTCAGTGGGTCTGGGTCTTCCTTCGCTCTCCGCTGCTACGGCATTGCCACAGGGTTGAGTTTGCTCTTGACCCTGTGATTTTGGGGGCAGTAACGAGGGTTGTTCCTTCCGTTCGTTCCCTGGTGGCATGCGGGTTGTGCGTGTGCGTAGTCGTGGGGTCAAGCCACGGTCTGCTCACCCTGTGCGTTGAGTTGCTTGAGTTTCTCTTCGCACAATCGGATCCGTCTCCCTCCCGTCCTCCAATAGGGAGGGTATCCCTCCATTAGGGAGGGTCGGGGGGCTCGGTCCTCCCCGGTCTGATGGTTGTGGGGGGCCTCAGCGGGGTACATTTGTCGAGCTTCTGGCTTCCGCTCAGCTCCTCTTGTGCAGACTGACGCTGAGCGGAGCCATAATGAATTAGAACGTAAGGTTATGTATATAACCAAGTTCTATGAATTATGGTCCTTGATCTCACCTTGTGGTGAAAGTTTGGGAATGAGGCGAGTAGGTGACCACACACCTGCTTATGAAGGTAAGCGGATAGGGGTGTGGCCAGACGAATGTTGGGATGTAAAGGTACATTGTGGAATTTTTTATTCAGTGCTCGTGCACGAAGTGAAGTGCGTGCAGACTGACGCTGAGCGTCACCATAATTCATAGAACTTGGTTATATACATAACCTTACATTAACCCTTTCACTACCACACTACAGAAGGTTAACCCTTTCACTACCACACTACAGAAGGTTGGCCCTTTCACTACCACACCACAGAAGGTTAACCCTTTCACTACCACACTACAGAAGATTAACCTTTCCACTACAACACTAGAGACGGTTAACCCTTTCATTACCACACTACAGAAGGTTAACCTTTCACTACCATACTACAGAAGGTTAACCTTTCACTACCACACTATAGAAGGTTAACCTTTCACTACCACACTACATAAGGTTAACCTTTCACTACCACACTACAGACGGTGGTGTTTGTGATGTTGTGTTGTTGTGAGGACACAGTGTGTTTGTAATGTTGTGTTGTTGTGTATCTCTGTCTCTTCATGGAGGTTGGACTCTGTGTGGTCTGTCTTACATCGTTAACAAACAGGATACCCTGTCCCACCTGACACACACACACACCAAGGTACACACACACACACACACACACACACACACACACACACACACACACACACACACACACACACACACACGCACCCCAGTGATCACACACATGTATAAATAGAAGGTCTAATTACATTATACACGTGTTCCTGCATGAAAACTTAAAAGCCTCCTTCTGAACAGAGGCGGACCCCCTCCCCCCCCACACACACACACACACAGAGGCTGACCCCCCCCCCCCCCCCCACAGAGGATGACCCCCCCACAGAGATACAGAGAGAGATACAGAGAGATACAGAGAGAGATACAGAGAGATACAGAGAGAGATACAGAGAGAGACAGAGAGAGAGAGACAGAGAGAGACAGAGAGAGAGAGACAGAGAGAGAGAGAGAGAGAGAGAGAGAGAGAGAGAGAGAGAGAGAGAGAGAGAGAGAGAGAGAGAGAGAGAGAGAGAGAGAGATTTTTTTTGATTTTAGAAAAAAACATTTATTTACATAAACTCACTACAAGGTGTGTCTCAATACAGTTACATACATACACATTGTATCTCACATCATACATGTGTTCTTATCACTCAAAAAAACACATGAGATTTCACATAAAAACATTGTTAAAACACAGCTGCCCCTCTACATCACAACAAATAACTTCCTTGAAACTCCACCGAAACACAAATTCATCAATATTATTCACTGGGGAGTAAAATCGAAAATCCACTCTGACCCTGGCTCTTACCAATGCTTTAAACATTGGCATCAGGCTCCACCTAAGCCATTCTCCATTTGTATTTTCCTGCTCTTATAGATGACCATTTTGGCTTGACCCACAATAAATTTCAACATTTGCCACTTCATTACATTGACCTTTTTGTAACCAGCCCCAAACACAAAAGCTATTTCACTCCAACTCTCACCACACTTCAAAAACACATTGTACAATGTTTCGAACAGACCTTCAAGTCTTTTGCATTCTAAAAAACAATGAAAGATTGTTTCTGGCTCCTGACAAAAAGGACAACAAATTGTTACAGTGGGGTTTAATTTAGCAACAAAACAATTAACTGCTACTGCCCCTTTCAAAATCCTCCACACAAGCACACATGAGCACACACACGACACGCACGCTGTGCACGCTCACACACTAGCAGCCACTTTAACACTTTAACATGAGCGGGCACACACTCATGCCGCACACACCCACACTTATGGCCAAAAAGAAAGGCCACTTTAAATTAGTATAAAATCAGTAACAGTGTATTGCACTACCAAAGCTACCTAGCATGTCCTATATGCTCTGTAAATAACTATGTACAGATACCGAGATGTCCCACCATGTTACCTGTTACCTGTTTATTACACAATGTTGTTTCTATTGGATTCTATTATATGTTGTACCACTGTATTGCACATCGTTGCGGGCAAGACCACCCGCATTTCATTGTATACTTGTATGCCATGACAAATAAAACTCTTGACTTGACTTGACACTGAAGGTCACATGTCCTTTTGTTTAGCGGTGGCTTATACAGCACTCTCCACACTGGTGTACATTTATCTTGTACCCTCAGTCTCTTTCTCCACACAGTGTCTGTTCTTCCACTCAATTGAGATTTATGCAACGCTTTGACACAATACTTATACATATGTTTCCCATTTAACATATACAGATTCGTAGGTAAAACATATGAGCAACCCAACATGGGTCCCGTCAGTCCTGTTTGGTCAATTTCAAAACCCAACTCAATTTCAATACCTCGTCAGGACTTTCTGTTCCACTGGAGTATTCCCGTAACATGACTTGTTCCTCACTGCTAATTTTTTCAGTCCATGCATTTAAAATGTCTTTGGTATGACGGGATGACCTCAGACCCAGTAGAGAAGCCACTGCCTCCGTGTTGTGAAGTCCTGGCACGGCTACATCCACTACATGCCTCAGTTTTACTGCCCCCACTCAGCACAAACGCTGGATAAGCCCAGGTCTACCATTGTTCTGAATGTCTAGCCGGGCCCCATAAATCAAAGGTTCTTCTAGCAGCCAGAACAGTGAAGTTTCCAGCTCCAGTCTGTTCCATTTAAATAAAAGCCATGCTCTAAAAATACTCTGATAAAAGGGAGACATTCTACACCAATGTGCAAAATTACAGTTAGTTAAAAACAGAGATGCATCCAAACCCACCCCTTCCACTCTCCTTAAAATGGTGTACTGTTGACAAAGCTGGCGAATCTCCACTCTCCCACAATCCCACCACTGTTTCAAGGATGCAAACTCCCCTTTTCTAGTTCTAAAAACGTTACAAAAAAATACAAACGTTTCCTTAAAATTCACATATAAAAGCAAAGCCGTGTTAAAATGCCAGTATGCAGACTTGTGTTTAACATTTGCAATAAACACATTGCATGATACCATTGAGTGATCAGAAAAACCTACAGGTATTATCCTGCACTCTTTCACAGTACTAAAGTAGGGTGACCATATTTTGATTTTCAAAAAAGAGGACATGCTGGCCCCAGCCTCGAGATACTTAATGATACTTTGCACAATCGAAGCGGGCATGGCCACCTTCATTTCACTATGTCTTGTGTACTGTACTGTATGTGATGAATAAACCTCTTGAATCTTGAATCTCTACTCAAAGTTTACTCAAAGATGCCTTTATTGTTTTAACATATGCTTGGAAACATGCACCCAGAAAAGCGGCAATTTTTTTTTATACTTGAACTTGAGGACTGCATACTTTTTTTGCAAAGCTTATCTTTATACATTATGCTTATAGCACATGCATAAGCCTGGTCTCTTTTGAAAGATAACATTCTGAAGTTACTAATGCAAAAAAGGAAAATCACTTTTAGTGCTAATTTAGTGAGTAGCATATAGGTCTGAACTTGAGTTGAACGTGAACTTGTGTACTCACATTTTTCTGCAGTGGTTGCAATATCCCAAATTTAACCACATAACATGCGCCCAGAAAAGTGGCAATTTTTTTTTACTTTAACTTTTTTTGCAAAGCTTATCTTTATACTTTATGCTTATAGCACATGCATAAGCCTGGTCTCTTTTGAAAGATAACAATCTGAAGTTTCGTACACAATAAAGAAAAATCACTTTTAGTGCTAATGAGTAACATAGGGCTGAACATGAGTTGAACTTGTGTACGCACGTTTTTGTGTAGTATAGTTGCAATATTCCAAAATAATATATATATTTTTTGTATAAGCTGGAAAACACCGCAAATCCATAGCCTGAAGGGACATGGGCCTGAAGGGACATTAACGTGTGTTGTCGGGCCTTACAAATACATTTGATTTTGATTTGATTATCAATAAGGTAGGATATCTGGAACACACTATTTTTTAAATCACATGCCATGAAACTCTGGGACCTGGCTGAATTTAAGATCATGTTTAAAGCACAAAACAATTCACTCCCGGGTAACATCCAAAAATTCTGTTATAGAGAGGGGGGTTACAATTTAGAGGAGAGTCTAACTTCAAGAAACAGGCTGTTCATTCAACAATGTATGTATATTTCAGTTTGTGGAGTGAATATGAGTTGCATAAGATAATAGAGTGTGAAGGTATACTGAATACTGTCTATCTGTATGTCATGTATGTCATATGTTATGATGAATTGAAAATGGGGGACCCTGATATAAACAAGACGAAAGTCTTTCTCTGGTCTGCATCCCCTTAACAATTGTGTGTATTGAGCCGTACTGTATTGTACCCATTCTGCAATCTGTTAATAACGTTTTCAATAAATCAATCAATCAAGGGGGTAGGAATACATACGTTTACACTTCATTCTATACTCATGCTTGTTTGTTTTTTAATCTGTTTATTACTTTGTTTTTTATTATAATTTATTTTCAATTTATGTTCGAAATAAATAAACGCATTCATTCAAGATATTGTGTGAGCAAAAGTATAGTTAATTTACTCCCTCGAGTCTGGCCCCGCGCGGATCTCACAGCTGTGCCCGCACAGTGCAATACTCCAATTCAGCCTTGGCAATTCAGCCATTCGGTGGGTGGCGCTGCTGAGCGGCCCTCACAGCGCGGCCCTGAGAGCGCCGCTGGCTCTACGGCTCTGCAGCTGCATGCTTCTCCGGGAGTCCTGGTTGATAATCTGGCGCGCCATGTAAAAAGTCTCACGCCTAAACATATCGGCATGTAACTCGAGAACCGAGGCACGGATTTTGGCGATTCAGGTGGCATTCGAACGGCAACAAATAGCGCTTTCATTCGGTCATTTATATGTTCAGCGAAAAATGCAGTCCCGAGCCTTCAGATGCCCGCAAAGGGCCGTGAAACTGAAACAGAAAGACAATGAAACCCCGGACATTTCCATGAATTTATAAACCCCCCCCCCGGACGCCCCGGACAGGGCGTGAAAAGAGGACTAATCTAATCTGGCCATAGAAAAACAACTCTCTCTACAATGAGCCCAAGTGTATTGTCTTTGTTTATCGTGGATTCCCCTCTGTCATGATGGAGGTGGGTGAGTTCCAATTGTTGTAGGCAATCACAGAGACGGAGAAGGTATACTCTTGAACAGGTTCGACTTTAATAGTAAAGAACACAAAGAGTAATACTAGGATACTATGCCAAGGCAAGGGAACAAGAGAATTAGGTAATGGAGCTTAGTGGTGGTCCAGAAATGGAACCGCCCGCGTTATCTCCGAACGCCTATAGTGAAGACCTGACAAATGACAAGCAGAGGAAAGGAATGTTATATAGCCACCAAATACCAACATTCCACACACACCCCCGTGACAGCCAATCAGAAGCCAACCCCTAATTGACAGCACTAAATGACAGGGAAAACAAGTGACAGTAATCAAGTGACAGATGACAGAGAAGGTGGGAGGTTCCCGACCGTAGTCAAGAACCAGAATCGTAACAGTACCCTCCCCCGACGAACGGCACCAGACGTTCACCTGGGGGCCTCGGGATTCAGCCGCCGGAAATCATCGATCAGGCTGGGATCTAAAATATCCCTTTGAGGCATCCAAGAACGCTCTTCTATCCCGTATCCCTGCCAATCCACCAAGAACTGAAACCCCCTACCCCTCCGCCTACAACCCAGTATCCTCTGCACCGTGTAAATGGGCTGACCACCCATAAACCGAGGCGGAGGAACCGTAGGCAGTGGCGGGGCCAAGGGCGATGAGAGGAACGGCTTCAACAGGGAAACATGAAACGTCGGATGAACCCTCATAGAACTCGGAAGCCGTAGCCTGTAAGCCACAGGATTCACCCGACGTACCACCTTAAAGGGTCCTATAAAGCGAGGAGCCAGCTTCCTGGATTCCACCCGGAGAGGGAGATCCCGGGTGGAAAGCCAAACCCGCTGCCCAGGACGGTAAACCGGAGCCGGACGACGCTTGCGGTTAGCCTGCCGCTGGGTACTAACCGAAACCTTCTGCAGCGCCGCCCAGACCCGCTTCCACGTCCTGCGGCAGCGAGCCACATGTGCCTGGGCCGAGGGCACCTCCGCCTCCTGCTCCTGCTCGGGAAACAGAGGAGGTTGAAAACCATACTGACACTGAAAGGGAGACATACCGGTAGAGGAGGAGAGGAGGGTATTATGCGCGTACTCAGCCCATGCCAACCTCCTACTCCACGTTGCCGGGCAACCGGCAACGTAACATCTCAAGACCCCCTCCAGGTCCTGGTTGACGCGCTCCGTCTGCCCGTTCGACTGCGGATGAAACCCAGACGAAAGGCTGACGGAGGCGCAGAGACCGGCGGCAAACGCCTTCCAGAACCTGGAAGCGAACTGAGGACCCCGGTCCGACACGATATCCACTGGAAGCCCGTGGACCCGAAAGACATGCTGTATCACCAGATCAGCAGTCTCTTTAAGTTAAGTTTAAATTAAGCATCATCATAGTATACAGTAGCTGTGTTTGTATCAGGGTGGGTGTCTTTGTCTAGTGGTGAGAGATGTGTTTGTATCAGGGTGGGTGTCTTAGTCTAGTGGTGAGAGCTGTGTTTGTATCAGGGTGGGTGTCTTAGTCTAGTAGTGAGAGCTGTGTTTGTATCAGGGTGGGTCTTAGTCTATTGGTGAGAGCTGTGTTTGTATCAGGGTGGGTGTCTTAGTCTAGTGGTGAGAGCTGTGTTTGTATCAGGGTGGGTGTCTTTGTCTAGTGGTGAGAGCTGTGTTTGTATCAGGGTGGGTGTCTTAGTCTAGTAGTGAGAGCTGTGTTTGTATCAGGGTGGGTGTCTTAGTCTAGTGGTGAGAGCTGTGTTTGTATCAGGGTGGGTGTCTTAGTCTAGTGGTGAGAGCTGTGTTTGTATCAGGGTGGGTGTCTTAGTCTAGTGGTGAGAGCTGTGTTTGTATCAGGGTGGGTGTCTTAGTCTAGTGGTGAGAGCTGTGTTTGTATCAGGGTGGGTCTTAGTCTATTGGCGAGAGCTGTGTTTGTATCAGGGTGGGTGTCTTAGTCTAGTGGTGAGACCTGTGTTTGTATCAGGGTGGGTGTCTTAGTCTAGTGGTGAGAGCTGTGTTTGTATCAGGGTGGGTGTCTTAGTCTAGTAGTGAGAGCACTCACCCATGACCACAATTATTGTTGGTTCGACTCCCGGTCGCACTGTTTCTTTTGGACCGTCGCCGAAATGATGGACTATTACTTATACAATAAGTAAATATATTACTTACGGCTAATAATGTAACGTACATTATGTACCTTTTTTCCTGTGGTCGATTAGTACTTTATTGTATGTTTTCTGACACGGCCGTGTTGCTATGAGGGACCACCCAGACGCAGCGAGTCCAGCTGCTGGAGCGTCTAACGTGTTCCATTAAAGTATAGACTCTAAACGGGGGCCATAGTCATTATTTTTGACAGATTGGTGGATGTGAAATAATTACACGTTTTATATTGTTGAATTTGGAAAACCGTAGAGTTTTATAAATCACATGGACCGGATATTCTGACCAGAATAACCAGAGGTCACCGTGTACAAGTGAGTGGGGCTGTTGTCTTAAACTTGGCTCCGATCTTAGTTCCATAGGGGAGTTTCCTCCTTCCACGATTGGTTGGAGCGAAAACATGAAGAGAAAAAACCGCGGAATGCATTGGAGTCAATTCGAAAACTGAAACCGGCAGAGCTTTTTTCTTTTTTTTTTGTTGACCAAAATCGCTCCTAATCACTCATTTCTGAACGGATTTTTAGGAAATTTGGACATGTACTACATAATACTTCAGGCTATGGACTCATACCAATTTTCTTTCGATATACTACTTCTGGATATTGCAACTACTACAGAAAAACTTGAGAAACAAGTTTTTCTACAACCCAAGTTCAGACCTATGTTACTCTATTTCATTAGCACTAAAAGTGAATTATCTTTATTGTAT